>NW_024704742.1:40871230-41471230 GCF_018977255.1 Callorhinchus milii
GTTGGGGTTGGGCTGGGGGCAGGTGTTGGGGTTGGGGCTGGGGTTGGGTGTTGGTGTGGACTGGGGTTGGGGGGCAGGTGTGGGCTGGGGGCAGGTGTTGGGGTTGGGGCTGGGGGCAGGTGTGGGTTGGGGTTGGGGGGCAGGTGTCGGGGTTGGGGCTGGGGGCAGGTGTTGGGGTTGGGGCTGGGGGCAGGTGTCGGGGTTGGGGTTGGGGGCAGGTGTCGGGGTTGGGGTTGGGGTTGGGGCTGGGGGGCAGGTGTTGGGGTTGGGGGGCAGGTGTTGGGGTTGGGCTGGGTGGGGTTGGGGCTGGGGGGCAGGTGTTGGGGTTGGGGGGCAGGTGTGGGGTTGGGGGCAGGTGTTGGGGTGGGGGCAGGTGTCGGGGTTGGGGGGGGCAGGTGTTGGGTTGGGGCAGGTGTTGGGGTTGGGGCTGGGGGTGGGGTTGGGGGTGGGGTTGGGGTTGGGGCTGGGGGCAGGTGTTGGGGTTGGGGGGCAGGTGTTGGGGTTGGGGCAGGTGTTGGGGTTGGGGTTGGGGCTGGGTTGGGGTTGGGGTCGGGTTGGGTTGGGGCTGGGTTGGTGTTGGGGCTGGGTTGGGGTTGGGCTGGGTTGGGGTTGGGGCTGGGTTGGGGTTGGGGTTGGGGCTGGGGGGCAGGTGTTGGGGTTGGGGCAGGTGTTGGGGCTGGGGGGCAGGTGTTGGGTTGGGGCTGGGGGGCAGGTGTTGGGGTTGGGGCAGTGTGTTGGGGTTGGGGGCAGGTGTTGGGGTTGGGGTTGGGTTGGGCTGGGTTGGGGTTGGGGCTGGGGTTGGGGTGGGGCTGGGGTTGGGGCTGGGTGGGTTGGGGTTGGGCTGGGGTTGGGGTTGGGGTTGGGCTGGGTTGGGTTGGGGTGGGGCTGGGTTGGGGCTGGGGTTGGGGTTGGGGCTGGGGTTGGGGTTGGGGCTGGGGTTGGGGTTGGGGTTGGGTCGGGTTGGGTTGGGGTTGGGTTGGGGTTGGGGCTGGGTTGGGGTTGGGGTTGGGGCTGGGTTGGGGTTGGGGCTGGGGGGGGTTGGGGTTGGGGCGGGGTGGGTTGGGGCTGGGGGGTTGGGGTTGGGGCTGGGGGTGTTGGGGTTGGGGCTGGGGGGCTGGGGTTGGGGTTGGGGCTGGGGGGCAGTGTGGTTGGGGTTGGGGCAGGTGTTGGGGTTGGGGCTGGGGGGCAGGTGTTGGGGTTGGGGCTGGGGGCAGGTGTTGGGGTTGTGGGGGCAGGTGTGTTGGGGTTGGGGCAGGTGTTGGGGTTGGGGCTGGGGGCAGGTGTTGGGGTGGGGCTGGGGGGCAGGTGTTGGGGTTGGGGCTGGGGGGCAGGTGTTGGGGTTGGGGCTGGGGCAGGTGTTGGGGCTGGACTTGGGGCAGGTGTTGGGGTTGGGTTGGGGGGCAGGTGTTGGGGTTGGGGTTGGGGTTGGGGTTGGGGTTGGGGTTGGGGTTGGGGCTGGGGGCAGGTGTTGGGGTTGGGGTTGGGGTTGGGGTTGGGGTTGGGGTTGGGGGGCAGGTACGGGGCTTGTGAGCACCACCAGCAAAGCAGCTGAACTTCTGCGACTGTCTTGAAACAGTGCGGCACAGAGGGTCCACCCCTCCCCCTCCCCCTCCCCCCCCTCCCCCCCTCCTCCAGTTTGTGTGGAGGAAGAGACACAACATCTCTGCTCTCTGCTGTGCTCTGCTCTGGGCCATCTGCCTGTCCCCCCCCCCCGGTGAGGATGCCGAGGGCTGTTTGATACAGTGTGGCGGTGACCGGGAGGTAACAGACCGCCCTCGGTCTCGGTTATGCCGGTGATGATGGTTGAGATGCCGCCGAAGGTAACATTGCATTACTCTATTTTTTGAACTCTAATCTCGTTGCAGCAAAGCACATGTCCCCCTTCCTCTTTAAAGTCAGTCCTCCCTTTGCCAAGGAATGGTTGTTCGGAGTCGGGGAGAGTGTGCATTTGGTTGAATATATCCTGTTGCAAGGGAGTGACACGCTTGCCCTTCTTTTGGGTAAAAAAATGGTGGTGTGGGGTGGGTGTGTGTGGGGGGGGGGGGGTTAAACATCAAGTGAGGCAGTCAGACACTTTCCCACACGATGCTGCTCTTTTTTTGCAAGTCGCCCCCAGGTGCACGGACCCGCATTGAGACGAGGGTCAGTCCATTTTCGGTGGGACTCTGGAAGTGAGTGTGAATGGATTTGCACAAAGATCCCCCAAAGAACTTTTAAATGCTGAAGGGACCCCCCACTTCGCCAAAGGAGCTTCACCGAGAGAAGGCGAGCCTTGAATTCCTCCATACATTAACCCCCTCCTTCCCCCTTCATTTCTGATGATTGATTCAGAGCAGCTTCGGGTTTTTCAACTGTTGCGAAATCCACGTTGACGAGGTATTGACAGGATACCAATGCGATTGATCACAGAAAGCATTGAACAATATTTTTTTGCAGCAAGGAACCAGTGGGAGAAAACGAACGAAATGCACGTCAATAAGAAATGCATTGCAATGATATAGATCGATTGCATTTTGAATATATACTTGGGTGTTTTTTAAAAAAATACTAGTTGAAATAGCTGAAATTGCTGTCTTTTTTTTAAAAAAAAAATTGCAATCTTTTACCTTTCTTGGAGTTGGTTGGAACACAAAACAAGTTTGCACATTGCTTGGTTTTTTTTAAAAAAAAGGGCATTGCATGGCGAGTGATGAATGTATGAAATGGAAAGAGATGTGAAAATGTTTATTTGTCTGGTTGGCATGAGTTGCTTGAGTGGTCACAGCTGCTACTGCCATGGTTTTGCTGTTAATACTTGGAATTTGGCAACCATAAGCCGTACACTGATTGTCCAGCACCTTGAGACGTCCTCCCGATGCGAAAGGCGCTATACAAATGTAATTTTGTTGTTGTTGTTATCCCATAGGATACCCTGAAATATAAAAATTTAGATCTTCAAACTCAAAACTTCGATACCTAACATTCAAATTAATATTAAAATTATTTGACAAAATTTACCATTCTTTGCTTCTAAGCAACTTCATTTTATTAAGAATAACTGCTTCACATGAAACAACAAAAATATACTTATCGATCTATGTGAAAGTGTTATCACTTTTGTACAGTATTTCAATGGGGAAGATACCAATTTCAGAAACTATGCCTTTGTGAAGTTATAAATGTTCCCAAATGTATATTTAGGACAAGTGATATAAATCCCATCTTCTCTAACTCTCATTTGATGGTTGAAAATAAAATATTGTTCTGTTACTTGCAATCTCACTCATCCACAGCTGGCGAGCACTATGCTAGTCTGTTTGTAATGCAGTAGTCAAGTCAGGTGAGGAAATATCGGACAGTGGAATTTCAAACATTTTGAATAAACCAAGCTGAGCTTCTCAGGCTTTCTCAGAGACACTTCCAGGAATAGTTCGATCTTAAAATTAAAAAAAATAAGTTATCATTTACCAAGAAGCGCCTTGTATTTTGAAGAATAATTGAATTCATGGATTCAATTATAAAATTATAAAATAATTGAATTCATGGATTCAAATCAACGGATATCCTCCACTGTTTTTGATTGCTTTATTGGCATTGACTTACTCATAGGAACAATGGGGTTGAAAACATAGCACTTTACAACAGATTTAATGACATTTTCAATAATTAACAAATCTCCTAAGAAATATTTTTCACTTCAACCTCTCAACACATTCAAGAGCAAAATGATAGATTTAAGCATCTGAGTATTCAATAAAATGTCCTGAGTGCAACAAATAGTCATTAAAACACCAGTCTTTTTAATGTAAGGTAGTCAATCAGCATCTGTCTAAAGAGTTTTTATATCTGTCTGATAAACAAGGTTTTGTCTTGGTGTCTACTGCAGGCTCTCATTTCACTGAATTTTTTTGTCATTTCATTTTGGTTGAAAATTCCCCATTATCCACAACTAAAGTGAAACAGCAGTGAAACACATTATTTCTGATCTACTGCAAAAAATTCAATGAATATACATGAAAAGGTCACACCATATGTTCTCTCAGATTATGCATGAGATCACACAAATTGTAGGTGATATATGGAGAGGATACAATCTGCGAGGTTGGCTTATTCTGATTCAGTGAGTGAACTCTGCCAAAATCCAGAAGTGATGGGCAAGGTTTGATAATAACCCAGCAGAATACGATCACCATACTTATTTAAGCAGGAAGCATAAGCTTTCATAATTGATTTTATGTTCATTTTTTAAAATGTAAAATATGTGTTTTTTGTGGTTATCTGATAGATAAATACCCCAGATAGCTGACAGCTTAACTTTATCCTTGTTGTCAACAAGAATTTAACGCATTTCTTACCCAATTTTCTCCTCAGTAGCAGCCATGTGAAATGCTCTATTTCAACTATAGTAAATTGAAACAAATGGGATACCACCAAGCACAGACTTATTCATCCACGCCTGGAACAAAAGGTCTTTACAAGTTTGGTTTAAGTGACCTTTTCATATGTTTTTGTGGGGTAGAGATTTAATCCTCTACCCCGCAAAAACATATGAAAAGGTCACTTAATACACGTGCGATTTTCTTTCCTTTCACCATGACATTTCGAAATCCCTTAGAAATTGATGCTGGAACCTACAGAAGACAGAATCAATGAAGAGCCTTGGAAGTTGTCAAATTCACAGTACATTCTGGAATGATAAAGAGTAAACCTGTAAAAAAACCAAAAAAACAAGAAGCAGTTAAATAACCAAATACCCGCAAACAATAATAATGACAATAATATTTGCATTTGATATAATAACAATCCTTGCATTTGATATGGCATCTTATCACGTCATTGAGACGTCTCAAAGCGCTTCACAAAATACACTGTAAAATGAATTGACTGCATATTTTGTAGGTGAAACATGGCAGCCAATTGCGTACAGCAGTGTCCCAAAAACAGTCGTGGATTGAATTACCAAATTATTATCATTATTTTCTTTGAAGGGATTATTAACCCTGGAAAAGCGATTTGCGGTAAATTGAGTAAATTTGCAGGAAGCGTAAAAAGATTTGCAGGTATGAAATCCTGCACTAATCCTGATGCCTCTCATACTGATAGGCTGGAGCTCCACTTGAACACTAATGTAATTTCTGGCTTTTCCCTGAAGTCGCACCAATTTGAGGGACAATGTGTGAACATTCCCCTGGCTTAATCTATTTGACAAGGTCTTGTGATAAAACATTACAGTATTTTAAAGCAATGTTCTCAGACAAATGTAACCTGCTTTTCATGATGGTATAGGTAGGATTTATCATGAACTAAAATGTGACCTCCATTTGCATTTCAAATAAGCAAAGGTAGTTTGACACCAGATTGGTCTTGGGGCATGTTTGATGCTGATTCTGATTCAAACGCTTGTCAGAATAAAGTCACATTGAACTCTTGATCAAAGTGCTTGAAATACAGCTCTTCCCTCTGGATCCCTGAATCTCACTATTGCTCTGCACTTGCTGATGTGAACAAGCAGATTTAAAAAAAGATACTTTTTCAAAGCAACAGTAGAAAAAAGCAATAAGTTAAAATGCCAGCAAGTATGTTATTGAAAAATTTGGAGATAGACTATTACACAACAACAAACAACAAAAATTACATTTGTATAGTGCCTTTCACGCCGGGAGGACATCCCAAAACTCGCCTGCAAATGGTGGGGAGGGTGAGGCTGGGCACGTGAAGCAGGCCGGAGTCCGCTGAGCAGAGGGAGTGGGCAGGTTGATAGGGGGTTAAGAACTCACAGAGGTAGGAGGGAGCAAAGCCATGGAGGGCTTTGAAGGTGAAGACCAGGGTCTTGAACTGCATCCTCTGTGTGATGGGAAGTCAGTGGAGTTGGGCGAGGATGGGGGTGATGGGGTCACGGAGCCTGGTGCGGGAGAGGACATGGTTTGCAGAGTTCTGGATGATCTGCAGCCTATGGAGGGAGGAGTTGGGGGAGTCAAACAAGCAAGGAGTTTGCATAGTTAAGCCTGAATGTAATGAATGCGTGTATGAGGGTTTCGGTGGCCTGTGGTGTGAGACATGTTGGAGCTGGGTGATGTTGCGGAGGTGGGGGGAAGGCAGAGCGGTTTATGGTATGGATGTGGGATAGAAAGGATAGTTCAAGGTCAAACAAGATATCAAGGTTCCGGTCTGGCTTAGGAAGGTGGAGTGTGCAACCATGGATGGTGATGCTGTCAATGTCTAAGGTGAGGAGGCGCTGACCGGAGCCAATCAGGAGATCCTCCGTCTTTTTGACATTCAACTGAAGAAAGTCAGCTCTCATCTAGGACTTGATGTCTGACTGACATTCTGTCAGCACAGCAGTGGTCCTAGAGTCTAGGGTGAGGGTATAGACAGAGAGATAGAGTTGGGTGTCATCCGCATGTGGCAGTTGACCCTATGTCTCGGATGATTTCACCAAGAGGGAGCATATAGATGTTGAAGGGGAGTTTTTTTAAAGGATAGGAGTGACGATGCCCATTTTTAAAGGGAATGTGCCAGTGGCCAGGGAGAGGTTTTTGATGTCTGTGAGTAGAGGGAAAAGGAGGTGGAGCTGGGCGGTAAGGAGAGGGGTAGGGATGGGGCCGAGTGAGCAGGTGGTCGATTTTGTGTCCGTTTTAGTGGTGGTGAGAGAGGATTGGGAGACAGGTTTGAAGGTGTGTAGGGAGAGATGGATCGGGGCCAGGGTATGAGGGGAGATGGAGAGGGGTAGCAGATGGAAGGGCAGAGGCAGCTGAGTGGATTCCCTTGCAACCACGCAACTGTGCTTTAAGGGAGCGGAGGTGGCTGGTGTAATAAGGTGACTTTCGTGAGTAGGAGACGGTTCAGGAAGTGAGGTGAGCAAAGAAATCGAGAATGGTGGAGAGGGAGTTGTGGAGGAGAGTGACCGATGAGGATAGGTCATTGTGGGGGGAGGCCCAGAGGGGAAGGAGTTCAGATGACTCCAAGGTAGCGGAGAGGGAAGGGGGAGATATCTTTCTAGGGGTGATAGGAGATGGAGGTGGGTTGGGTGGCGGTGGGGAGGGGGATTCAGGAGTTAAGGGAGATAAAGTGAGGGTCCGAGTTGGCTTTGTTGGTGATGTCCAAGACCATGAGGCCCCGAGTGATCACCAGGTCGAGCAGGTGACCGTGAACATGGGTAGTGGAGTGGATGTGGAGGGAAAGTTTGAGGGAGGAGATAAGGGAGGAGAAGTCAGCAGAAGTAGAGCAGGAGGAGGTGAAGTTGCAGTTGAAATCGCCTAGGATGAGGAGGCATTTGGAGCAGAGGGAGAGGGAAGATAGGAGGGTGGAGATGTCAGGGAGGAAGGTGGTGGAGGGCTGGGGGTGGGGGCGATAGATAACGAGAATTTTGAGCGAAAGGTTGGAGGGGTGATAGAGGGTAAGGTGATCAAAGGAGGAGTAAATTCCAGAGGAGTAAAGGGATAGGCCGAGCGGGGACCAGGAGATGAGAGCCACACCGCCACCACTGCAGTTAGGTCGTGGGATGAGGTGGAAGGTGTAGCCAGGTAGTGTGGCCTCTATCAGGGGGAAGGTGCCGCTTGGAGTGACCCCTGTTTTGGTGAGGGCGTGAATGTCGATGTTTTCATTGATGATGAGGTTTTGGATGGTGAGTGTTTTGTTGAAGAGGGAGCAGACGTTTTGCAGGCTGATGCGGAGGGGACAGTTGGTGGTGGAATGTGTGGGACGAGGGTGGGAGGGGAGGACTGACAGGGAGGGTGGAGCTGTGGATGAGGGAGGAGAGGTTGGCCCTTGGGGTTATGGAGCGATGGGTCTTGCGGCGAGAATGGGGATGAGGCAGTCATAGTTATTGCTGTTGGACAGCCAGCGGCAACTCCCACGGTGGGCCAGATGGAGGATTCGTAGCAGAGGGAGGCAGTGGGACGGTTACAAACATTCCCAGGAATTGTAGATAAATATTATTGCAACAATGGAGGAATATTTCAAATATTTTACTTTCAATAATGAAAAGACTAAAATAGGTGGAATTTATGTCATTTTTTTTCCAAGGATGCACTTGAGCACTTTTACAACTACCTTATAGACAAAAAGAGTTTTAAAGCCTAATATTGGATGAGAACATGTTAAATTTGGATTTCAGTGTTAGGTCTGGGCATGAATAAAATAATAAAATTATGATTGCTGCAAATAAACACTTCATATTTACAGGTAGTTGTGTTTTCATGAATGTCCTGGGATTGGAGCCAGCTGGCAGACAGAGACTGCAATAAGAGGAAGTTATGTTCAAAATATCCATAAACTCATTAAATGCCAATTAACTGGTCCTCATGAAACATTTCCTTTTGTTTCCTGTGTAAACAATTTCATTAGAATTTAACAAACCCTGCAAACATTTTCATTTGTTCCGGCGTCAGAGAAAAGTAGCAATTTTGATGAAATATTTGTTTTAAATCTTTAAAAATAACAATTAAAATCAACACTTTAATTTACAGCACTAGAGACAACCAGTAATCCAAACATAACAAATCCAAAAAGCAGTCTTGGTGGCTTTAAATTAAGACTGGAATGGAATTGACATTTAGTGTTAGATATGTTGGAATTAGTGGTTTTTTTTAAAATTCCCTTCACTGTTGTGTATTAAAGTAGAACAATTGGTGTCATAAATATTTTGAAGCCCAGGCCATAGCACACTTTAATAAGATAGGTGAAGAATTTTGTTTTAAAGAGCTGGGTATTGTCAACAATAACTGTATTAGTTACCATTATTCTGTTGGGCTTTCAGCTCTGTCTCAACGTATTCGTGTGGCAGATTCCATATTTTAATCCAGAATAATAGCTTCTGTAAAAAAACATTGTGTGCAATAGATGTTATTTAATCAAGTTAATGTAGTTCAGGGACCCATGTCATATGTAAGGGTCAGTTAAGCAGCATTTCAAATAAATTCAAGGAGTTGAATGTCCTCAGACAAGATGGCAAATGCTCTTGGATCCACTAGAAAAATCTCAGAGAGCAAAGGTAAGGGGTTGGTTAATAGTATGAAGGTCCATTTGGTCCAGGAGTCTGTAAGTGGCATTGACTTTTCTATAGACCTCTTATCCCTGCTAACATTTATTTTCGTGCATGTATTATTATAACTCGTAAAAGCAATAATAAAATGCAATTTAGTAGCGGGCTCAGCAGAAGTACCCTGAAGATAACCAATAATAAGAGAATTTTAGAAAGTAGTATTTTGTACACAGTTTCAACATTTTGTAGGAATGAGTGGAAGGACCTGGTATGAGTTTAGATCTAGAATGCGATAGAACTAAATGTCTATGTCCTACTGGACTAAACAACTGTCATTGCTCCCCACATTGTAGCATGTCATTCACAAAATATACAGTCAATCCACTTCATAATATATTCTGCGAAGAACTTTGAAATGACTCAACGATGTGATAAGGTGCTGTATCACATGCAAAGATTATTATTATTATGTGTTGGTCTGAGTATTTTGCATTTCGTGTCACTGAAATGATTTTCCATTTCAAAGTGAGAATGCTTTTAACAATCAGTTTAGTGCCTCTAAGCAATGATAAAATGTTTCAGGGAGGTTTAATTCATAATGAAATCATGTATAGTTGTTCATAATATCTTGCAATCTCTTCCATATTCTGTATTATGAACACACATTCAAGGATTATCATTATTATACACTTCAATAGAAATTGAAGGATTAAATGGTTATCCTGTAAAGTATGATTTATAGTTATTATTTTTTATATTGTGCTTTGGGGCAATTTAATTCTTTTGTGATGTTTGGTTAGAGCTAATTTCTTCAGTATATCCACTGGATCATAATTTCCACCTAGCCTTAATAATAATAGTACTACTAATAAATAATCTTTTCCTGTCAGACTAGTTGGTCTTAAAATTTAAGATGGTACAAAATTGTGAACAATTCTTAAATTTGTTGCTAATTTGAAAGCTTTTTTTAAAAATATAAACTGCAGAAAAACAGATTCCAAATTAAGATTTGCAGACCCATTGTAAAATAGTTACATTAGCAGATGATACCAAGTTGGGATGAACTGTGGAATCAGAGGAGGCAACGAATATACTACAAAGAAAGTTTGATAGGTGATGCCCACAGGTTGCTAAGTGTCAAATGAAGTTTAATACTGACTAATACAAGGCACTACATATAGAAGGCAAAATTCACATTAGTTCAATAAACAGTTTCAATAGTCAGGTTACTTCTAACAATATTGGCTATTATGCTCAGATATAACAATGTCACTGTAATATCAAAGTTCATCATTTCATAAGCAGTAGGCAAAAATATCTTGCTTCTCATTCCTCTGGAACTGAAACTCGAGAGGGTTGTTTCTGGAGCTGGCATGCTGATAACGGGCAGCTGATTAAGGAACCTTCTCCAGCAGTTGTGTTTCAGCTGTATTTCTGTATTCTTTTATTTCTACTTTACTATCTTCTGATGTCGCTGGAATGGCTGGAACAATCGAGGTCAAGTGGCTTGAGTCACAGGGCGAGGGAAATGAAAAATGCACTCACTCTCACCACTTTGGTCCAAACACCATGATGACCAATTCTGACTGAACAAAGAATAGCTCAGCTGGACCTCTTTTATCATTGTCCCTTCTTAACACCAAGATGGTGGTCTGTGCGAATCTGTATGTCCTCACAAGTCCTGACAGTTGATTACAAGCTGATTTAAACAAGCTGGGACAGTCCTTGAGTACAGAAACCATGAGCTGATTTTGATTAAAGCAATTTTGGACGGTTACATCAACAACTAACGAGAGAGCAGCAGCTCTAATAAACACATTTCTTACTTCTGAACCAATTTAACTCTTCAAGGCACACATGCTGTCATTTTCTCATAACAATTTATCTGAAGTTATATCAATTACCCCATAACATATCTTACGCTTAGATATAAACTTTACAATTTAACTGATTCTGATGGGGTTTATAGTATCTACAAATCATTTCAATACAGACTAGCATGTGATAACCAACATTAATCTGATCAATTTATTATCAAGATTGTCATTCCACGGGTTAGCTGACAAACATTAGCATTTTCTAACTGAACCAAAATAATATTTTAAGCAATAACATATTTCTCATACCAACACTCATTGCTAAGCAAAGATGGCCCAGGATGAACTGGCTGCAAGGATTCATGGATGGCAAAGCCACACAGATCTACAATAATCCAAGACACTATTGATGGTTGCCCAATATTTCTAAGTCATTAATGAGATTTGAAGAAGCAGGCCTGCCCTCAACTGTTTGAGCCAAAACCTTTTACCAGGTAAAGCGGTCAAAACTGAACATGTATTCTGTAAAGTTACTTTTATTATAAATAGACCTAAATATTCTTCAAAGCAAAATTTTATGAATATGGATCATTAATTGTGCATAATAAGGCAGAAGATAATGGAAAAGCTGGAAGGTCTCTTAAGGTCTCTGAACAGCACGATAGCTGAAAAAATGCCACTATCAAAAAATTATTACCATGCAAATTAATGAAGGAAATCTAACACGACGAAGAGTTGTTCTTATACAAACATATTCATTTCTATTGTTTCATGCAATTTTACTATCTCAGAGAATGGCTTAATTTCCCTTATGTTTACAAAATAATTTCTGAATCCACATAGTTCTTTGAAACCTTTGATATTTAATTTTTTTTAAACATAGGAGGGGTATGCCAATCTAACCTGCTTTTCTATTTTTTGTAAACCACTCTTTATCTTTGAAATCTCATTTCCCTGACTTCTTTCCATATCCCTTAATACACTCACATTTGAAGCAGGCATTCATCTTACTTTCAAACACGTGAATGTGATTCCGCATTGGACAATGTATTCCACATTCTCATAATTAATATAAATTGGTATCCATCTCTACAAATGTTCTGTGCTATAATTTCAAAGTAACAGTTCAATCCTAATTATGAACAATATCCTGTCAAATTTCATTATGCACATTTCAGTTTGGGTATTCATAACAGAAGGGCAACATATTTTATCTAATTATTAGTGAATCGCCCCTCCCCCATTTCTTACATTATACAGTACTTGAGAATTAAAATAAAAAGTTCATCATATATTATCCTTCAATTCTAAAGAGCAGTCATTAATATTACATAATCGTATGAACTAATTTCTCTCTTCTACAAGGTATCCATCACCCAAATCAGACAACGTTGGCCTTTACCATTGTACAGAAAATTAAAGCTCATTATTGAAAATCATTTTTTCAGAATTTTGATGGAAACTTTTGGTTTCCTATGTAGCTTTAGCCCTCATCTTCCACTTGACATAATGTTTACAACTAAATGCGATTGCGTGATCTGCTTCAAAGCTCCCTCCCCTGTGCCCTTAAGGCTACCAGCAACAACCCAGATGTGACTTTCCACTCGGATTCCCCCCCACTCCATTTTGAGACACTCCAGCTTCTGTTTTGTCTCTTCTTATTTATTGTAGTTCAGATGGGAATTGAATGGATCAGGATTTAAACCTACATTAGTTCCATTACTGTTGAATTTTCCAGATAGTGTGAGTTGGACATTGAGGAAGCTCAGTAATACCATGTCACTCCTATTTTCAACTCTCTATGTCTAAAGCTGAGGAGAAAGTCATTTTAGAACACCGGTCTGAGGAAAGCAATCCTTAATTTATGTGCAGATGGATTTGTAAGTCACTTGTTATTATCTTGTTACGATTTGCTAAAGCATTGTTTACTATCCTCTCAAAAAAGCACCAGATTCAATTCTGTCCGTGCCGTGTTTAGAATTGCAAAGGATGGTAATCTGTAAAACAGGCAGACATTTCATCCTCACACATTTGCTATCAGCCGCTCAACTAGAAGACAAGGGAAATTTGCTTTATGCAGAGTCATTTCCTTTCACGTGAAGTTGGAGCCTCTCAGAATGAATTTTAAATTGACAGCACACAAGGGTAATCCATGCACTCCATTTTCTGCGAAGCTCAACACTCCATTCTCTAATTAGAAGCAAATTGGTTTTTACAATGTGACCCCTCTCTGGAGAGGGCCAAACCCACGTTTCTAAATTGGAAGTAGCATTGAGTTTCCAGGTAATCATTCTTTCTCCGTCAACTTCGATAGCTTTTTAACTCATTCATATTTTTTCTGAAGTCTGTGGTACATTCAGAACTTGTTGCATTTCATTCCTCTTAATTGTATTGTAATTAGTTTAGCAAAATGTCTGCCTCAAAGACGAGCTTGTTAACATTCATTCAATCTGTTGCAGCTGCACTGCCTTGTGCCCAAGGAGTGGTAGCATATGGTACATGGGTTATTATCCACAGTTGAGATCCCAATCCCAGCAATGCCTTGGGGAGAAATAAAGGTTAGAAACCTACCCCTCAAGGAAGGAAAAAGTCAGAGGAAGAATTATCCAGAGCAGCTCTCGTGCACCAAGCAAGGCATACGACCAAGGAAGACATCAGAAAGATTACACATAATAATAATCATAGGATAAAGTCTGTACATTTGTTTTTCAGCCCAGATTAGACCAATAAATGCCTAGAACAGGAGCTGCATTCTAAATAATAAGTTTGGATATCTATAGGTTGTTCTCCAATCATTAATACATTTACCATTCCTGGCAGGTAAAAGTTTCATGAATGAAGATTGTGTGACAAATTGCAGCCCTAATCACACTGGCTCCAGAACTTATATGCCTGGTGGTCAGTAAAATATGCGTCATGAATAAATGAAAATAAATGTGCGTATGTGCCTGTGACAATGGAATCCTCAAGGAAATGAATGAGAAATACAAAAGGTAGTGGATAGTATATTTAAGAGATCTAAAAATGTTAGAGCTGCATCTAAAGATTTAGGAAATTTGGTAGTCAAGAAAAGAGAGAATCAGAAAATGACAGAGCATTGGGTCAACATTATTATTAGAGTCTATACTCCCTTAGCATTATATATGACAGACCAGCATCCACATAAAGAGCACATAAACATGTAAAAGTATATCAGATGGTTTGGGAAGGAACAGAATGATCATTAATCTCGAAATTCTTTGAGGGCAACAAAATTAGTGGATTAGTGGATGAGGGCTAAGTCATTTGACAGTGCATCTGGATTTCAGAAGGTATTTAAATATCTAAAGGCAAATTAAATTATTAAGATGACTACCTAGAGTGAAGATTAAATTGGAGATAGAAGTGGGAGCAGTGATTAGGGGAGTCTGTCTGTAGCGTCTGTTTGCATTCCTGTTGTTTACACTATTTAAACGCTTTATAGAGGAGTGGTGCATTTGTAACAACACTAAATCTACTGATACCAAACTATGTAGCTAGGCAACCAGCAGAGGAGAGATCTGTAGTATTCAAAGGGATTTGGACAAAATAAGCAGACTGGCTAAGTCATGACAGATGTTTTTTTGTGGATAAATTTATGGGAACTGGTTGAGAGAACATGGAATGTGTTTTCATAATAGAGGGTGCCCATTCGCATAGGTGGAATAGGAAATATTTAGATGCTGTTATTGAGGTTACACCATACAAACTAATACAAATATTTCTATTGAAATTGGTTATTTGAAATACATTACTCTAACCTTGTTGAATTGGGTTACTTTAATTTTGGGACTCTGACCTTCAGAAGGCCATTGATGCATAGAGGGGGCACTGAAATATGTTACCAGAGGATTCTAAAATGCAAAGCCTAAGAGAAACTCCTAGATTTCAACTTGTTTGCAATTCAGAAAATATGATTAAGATGGTGCATAATCTGAGTCTTAGAAACGCTGAAGGGCATGGATAATATAAATGTATGCACATAAATTGTAATTGCAGAATATGAAGAGATAAATGCAAAGCTGGCACCAATCCAACAAGATTAAATTCTCTCTCTCTCTTCTCCCTCACCCCCCATACATACCCAGTAGAATGTGAAATGGGCTTGAGTGAAAAGCAGTTAATAAGGATTTGATTTAACCCTTTAAAAGGTAGCCATGTTAAGAAAGTGCAAGCAGCTACAACAAGAACTTGATTCATATAGTGCCCTTCACACAGGGCAGCGTCTCGACATGCTTAGCTGTGGCGGAACCTGATGCCGAGCCAGGAAGAGGGAGGAGGTGACGGTAAGCATGGTCGAAGAGGAAGGTCTTCAGTTATGATCTAAAAGAGGGGAAAGAGAGGGAAAGGCGGAGGGATTGGGGGCAGAGTTCCAAAGTTACAATAGAAATCTGATGAAATAGTCAGTGGAAAGGGCATGATCCAGTCAGGATATGCGGCTACCACTTTGACATCTAATTGTACAGTAACGAATGTTGTAGATTTCCAATGTTAGATCTTTTGGCGGAGTGGTGCTTGTCAGGGAGAAATTTTAATCTTATTTTTATCTTACAATCATTCATCTTGTCAGAAGACAAAGATTAAATCAGCCATGATGTAATGAAATGGTGGAGATGACTCATCTTCTTATGTTCGTAAAAATAGAGACTGCATGAGACAGTTCAAATCACAGTATAACAAGATCTGTTGAAAGGAATGGGACTAATTAGCCAACGAGATCTGGTCAGGAGCAACAGGTCTGAGAAATAGAGTAGTCAGAAAAAGAGAGAACATGTCATGAAATAGACTGTACTTTCATTCTGCTGGCACATGATCAAAGCCTTATAATTATTGATGAAAAACCTCTCGCCTCTCCACAATATATTGTTTTGTACATGATAGAACTGATGGTCATCCAAGGCAGAAATATCAAATGCATAGCTGTGCGCCTGATGAAACAGAATCATAGAAATTACAGGATGGGAGGAGGCCAGTCACCTCATCAAGTCTCTGTTAAATCCATTCTTAAACCTTGTTCCAAGTGAAAACACTCCTAAGGGGCTACTTTCATAACTAAAACCCCATCGTCCCAGTTATTCATGTGAACTTGTTACTTTGTCCCAGGCTCAACATATTTATCTATGTTAAAAATCATTAGCCACGTATCAAACAACATTCCCAACCTGTCTGGAACGAGTCGTCGCGTCCCTGCTCCGCTCCTTTCTCTCTCGCCATTTCATCTTTGAACCCCTCCAATCCAGTTTCCACGCTGCCCACAGCACAGAACAGCCCTGGACAAAGTCACGAATGACATTCTGAACATCTGTGATCATGGCTCCCTCTGCCTCCTTGTCCTCCTCGACCTCTCTGCCGCCTTTGACACTATCGACCACTCCATCCTCATACATTGCCTCTCCTCTTTACTCAATCTTCACGGACCTGCCCTTGCCTGGTTCGATTCCTATCTCTCTCACCGTCTCCACTTTGCCTCTAACGGTTTCTCCTCCAGCCCCCGCACTGTCATGTCTGGCGTCCCCCAGGGCTCTGTCCTTGGCCCTCTCCTCGGCAATATCTACACAGGTTCAATTCCAGGCAGAGGGCGAAACCTTGGGCAAGTTTCCTTACTCCACACAGAGCCTAATAATAATCCCTCCAAAACAAAACAATAATAAATTGGTCATTTTCAATCCACGACTGTTTGTGGGACACTGCTGTGCGCAATTGGCTGCTGCGTTTCGCCCACAAATATACAGTCAATTTACTTTACAGCATATCCTGTGAAGCACTTTGGGACGTCCTCCTGATGTGAAAAGCGCTATATCAAATGCAATGATTATTATTATTATTATTATTATTATTATTATCTACATGCTCCCTCTTGGTGACATCATCCGCAGACATGGGGTCAACTTCCATACGTATGCGGATGACGCCCAACTCTATCTTTCTGCCTCCACCCTCAACTCCAGGACCACTGCTGTCCTGACAGACTGCCTGTCAGACATCAAGTCCTGGATGAGTGCAAATTTCCTACAGTTGAATGTGAACAAGACTGAGGCCCTCCTGATTGACTCGCGCCAGTGCCTCAGCACCTCAGGCTCTGGCAGCATCAACTTCTACGGTTGCACACTTCAACTCACCAAGTCAGTCAGGAACCTGGGTGTCTTTTTCGGCCCTCAACTGTCTTTTCTCCCCCACATTCAAGCCATGACCCGCTTAGCCTTCCCTCACCTCCGTAATATCGCCCGACTCCGCCACTACCTCACCCCTCAGGCCGCTGAAACTCTTGTTCACGCCTTCATCACCTCCAGGCTCGACTATGCAAACGTCCTGCTTGTCAGCCTTCCCAACTCCTCCCTTCACAGGCTGCAGATAATCCAGAACTCTGCAGCCCGTGTCCTCTCCCGCACCAAACTCCGTGACCCCATCTCCCCCATTCTTGCCCGACTGCATTGGCTCCCTATCCTTCAGAGGATCCAGTTCAAGATCCTGGTCCTCACCTACAAAGCCCTCCACGGTCTCGCCCCACTCTACCTCTGCGACCTCCTAACCCCCTACCAACCCACCCGTTCCCTCTGCTCAGCCGGCTCCAGCCTGCTCCACGTCCCCCGACCCACCCGCCCCACCATTAGCGGGAGAGCCTTCAGCCCCAAACCACTCTGCCCCAAACCTCTGGAATTCCATCCCCCAGTCACTCCACCTCGGCCCCTCCTTAGCCTCCTTCAAGTCCCGCTATCCGAGCTGCATGCTGAGTGTTGAAACTCTGCTGATCAAGAGACTGCCTTAAGGGAAGACTTGCATGAACTTGCTACCTGAAGTATAGAAACAGGAGTAGTTCATTCAGCCCCTTGAGCCTGTTCCACATTCTATAAGATCATGGCTGACCTGTACCTGAAGTCCAGTTACCTGCCCTTGCCCCATATCCCTTAATACCCTGACCTAACAAATATATATATATATATATATATATATATTTACCTCCATCTTGAAAATGTGAATGGAAAGCAAACAACCTTGACTTGTTGTAAAAGTGAATAAGGGAATCTTGCAGAAAGGTATGAGTATAACAGGATCCTTCTAGAGTTTGCTTATTGATAAAGTGTGTTTAAACCTAAAGTGTAATATTCAAGCCTTGCTAACTTGACTATTGTATGATGATAACCATGAATGAATGCTTAATTGATTGGTCTGAGAATGCCACATTTATCGCTGAGAACTCCTGAAGTACAGATCTTACTGGCTGAGAGGTATTTACCGTCTTCCTGAGGTGACAACGTAACCTCAAAGTAGAGATAAAGTGCTCCAGGAAGGCACCACTACACCCCTAATCATTGTCAAGACCTGGAACGTGAAGTCAGGAATTGCCAATAAAAATCTACCCAACATGTTTTCATTTACAGGACCCAAGTGAATTGATCCTAACTACAATTTATTCTTTTAGCATTTTTCACTGGAAATCATAAAAAAATAGCTAATCAAATTGTGCTTACCCCCTGAAAAATTCACAAAAGAAATCCTCTTTGTCTGTTGTCGTTGCTGTTTTCTTTTTCTCTCTAGCCTCTTCCTATTATACCAATTACAAACCATGTGATAAGTAAAACTATGCTGTTTTTCTGTTATGTATTGTTCATTTTGCTGGCACTGGCTTCTTTTAAGTTTTATTAATATTTGAATTTTATAAGAGGTATTGTGGAAAGTCACCTTATGGTCACCAAATTAACATAGTCAGTTTGTTTCAACAAACTCACTAGGGAGGCCAAATAGCTTAATCTGGTCAAAAATCCTCAGTCACTTTCCTCATTATTATTGAGACCCCACTGTCATTTATAGAACAAGAAGAAGAAGATTGCATTAATAGAGCGCCTTTCACATCGGGAGAACGTCCCAAGGCGCTGGACAGTTGGGTTGGGACCCGAGCAGTGGGGAAATGGTCAGGGTGAGGGGAGGGAAGGGAGGGAGCGAGGAGGGGGTAGAGAGGAGAGGTGAAGGCACGGTTGAAGAGAATGACCTCATTGGTAGCACTCTCACATCTGTCTAAAAAGTTTAATAATATTAATCCTTGCAATTCATATAGCACCTTATCACGTTGTTCAGATGTCTCAAAGCACTTCACAGAATATTACTGTAAAGTGGATTTTGTGGGCAAAATGTGGCAGCCAATTGCATAAAGAGGTGTCCTACAAACAGTTGTGGATTGAGTGTCCAAATTATTATTAATTGATTTTTTGAAGGGATTACTATCCCACCCCAGAAAACGATCTGCTAATTGACTTACAAGTGGATTCCTACTTAATTCTCGGTAAACAGAAGTGTGTGGAGTAAAGGAACTTGCCTAAGTCGTTGATCCACTGGGGAATCGAACCCAGGTCCTCTCGTTTGCGAGGCGAGCGCTCTAACCACTATGCTATGGGACTCCAAGGTAATAGGTCGAGATTATAGTTTGGGATGAAAAAATGGTCATTTACTTCATGGCTATTTGTGAGAGATTGCTGTGTACTAATAGGCTGCTGCACTCGCCCATACAGTTAGTATTACATAAAACTGTGATGAGTTTGCAATGTTTGAACGTGATAAGGTGCTATATTAAATGCAAGGATTATCATCATGATAGCAAGTGCTTAATATAGAAAAGAAATGGGTCACAAAAATTGTTTTGTTATTAAACTAATGCCCTGTTAAATAAATTGTGAGGTTTATGCCCACTGAAAGGTGCTTTTATTGTAATTGAACATTTCATCTACATGAGGTGCAATTTATCAAAGTACATATATTTTATACTCTTCTGGGAGATTTCCAAAAAACCTAGTTTCGCTTTGCAAACAAATGCTTTCTCAATTTTATATACATAAAACATGAATAAGTGGGTTATATGCTTCCACAAACTTGAGGGATTTTTGTATTATAAACCTATCCCCTAAGAGTCTTATCCCCTAAGTAGCTATGTTCTGGTTTTAATAGGACATTGCTTTCTCATCATAATGGCGTACCTGGGACTTGTGGATGTTGTTGAGTTTTCATTTTTAATCTCTTCCTTGGCAAGAGTCTGATGAAGTTGCATTTTACAGCGTTGATAAAAGGGCTCCATTTAACATTTCAGCTTACAGTCATGCGATCCTACTATTAGAAAATAGCATCTTTTATAAGGAAATATGAGAATGTGTATGTATCGAGGTTACCAAAACAGTGGTACGCTAGTTTATGACTCATGTTATACACAATGAAAGAAACAAAACACTATTTCTAAAAAACATTTCTAGCCTGGAAGATAAATCCAACAATCACTCAACGTCTTCAAAATCTGGAAGTAAACTTACACCAGACACAATTCTCCTTTAATTAAACAGGTGAATACCAGCATAATTAAACATGTGCAAATAAAATAGCCTTTAAAGTTTCATCAAACCTTGATGAAATGAATGCTGAGTCATTAATTTTAATACTATTTTGATTTAAAAACTGGAAAACCAAAGGGGAGGGGAAAAAGTAGGGCTCGGCATTTTTCAAAGAGATCTAGGTTAATGGCACCTTTTGCAATGAAGATAAACATACATATATATACACACAGCATCAAAGCATTGCTATTATATTTCTTGACTATGTAATTTGCGTACCCAAGTACTAAAACACGTTTTATGTTACTTGCACCTTGACAAACAGAACAAATGGGTTGAAATATACTTCTTTGCTGCCAAACGTATTTTTTAAGTTTTTGAAATAACTTACTTGCTGAAAGTTTAAAAAAGTTTAAAGAAAATGAAATCAAGAATGGTTAGATGATCAGCTTTGTTAGTTTTAAAATCGAATAGCCATTTTCTCCCCCGTTCCAATATTAATCCGAGGGAGGCAGTTCTATACTTTAGAATTGTGTTTAGCTATGGAGACTAAGTGGCAAATCAATTTCTACACGAGGATACTGGAAGAATATATAGTATATTTTAAGGCATTTGATTATGTTCATTTGTGAAGCGGGTGCAAGTCACAGAACAGAAATTTATAAAATGGCATCTTGTCGTCATACAATCCTAATCAACCTGGACAGAGTCAGTAAGCATGATTTTAGTAGCATTGATAACAAAATCAATAGATTGCAATGAGAGAGACTGAAAGCAATCACTGGACAAGTCTTCTTGTTTGTTATTTTGTCCAGAAATGTGAGAGTGGCATTACAAGAGGAGTACACCTTAGGGAGAATAGAGGTGTAAAACAGAGTTGTCTAGAAGATGCACTGCCACAAAAATGATTTGAGCTGAACACCGCCATGATATAACTGCAGTTATAAAAACTGTGTCAGACTTTGTCAATGACTTTGGGATGTCCAATGTGATACTAAATGAATCAAAGTATTCAAGAATAAAATGCCAAAGTCCAGTGTGGAGTTTGACAGATTAGTTAGAGTAGAACTAGATTTTGGTGGTAGTGGAATCATTTTAAAAATTCCATATACTACTGTACTTGCTTCACAAGTGAGAGGACCTGGGTTCGATTCTCGGACAGGGCGAAATGTTAGGCAAATTTACTTACTCCAACACACCTGTTTACCGAGCAGTAAATAGGAACCCGGTTATTAATAGTTTGGCGGATCACTTTTCTGCGGTTAATAATCCCTTCAAAAGTAAAAGTAACTAAAAAGAAATTGGTCACTCAATCCAATACCGTTTGTGGGACACTGTTGCCGGGTTTCGCCCACAAAATATAAAATATATAGTCAATTCACTTTACAGTATATTCTGTGAAGCGCTTTAAGACATCTGAAGATGTGATAAGGCGCTATATCAAATTCAAGGATTATTATTTCTGGCGGTATGAACCCAGTATCACAAGTTGTGTTGCCAGGGCAAAAAACAATTAAAACAGGTTACAGCCAAATTCAGTTTTGCCTGCATCCTGCATAAAACTTAAAAGTATGCTCCATCCAACAGCTGTAAATGAGCAGAAAGCATAATACAGTCTGACAAGGATTATTTTTTCTTTTGTAGTTGGCCACAATTTCTGTAGTATAAAGAAAGAAACCAGATTTATTAAAAACGTAATTTATTCAGTATTCCTTTGTACAAGAATGCATTAATTTATNAAAAAAAGGTACAGAACATGTGACATTTGGTACGGTTGTAAATTTTAGTCACAAGCCTCTTTGCAACATAGAAGTGGAACGGAAGGAGAAATTCTGCCGATTTGATCTTTTAAAAAAATTAATCCATTCAATTTTAATATGAACTTCTAGTTCACTAAACATTGGCAACTTTATTCAGATTGACCTGGTGTTGCTGCTTCAGAGTTGGACAACTTAATTCAGACAGTAAGTATGAAGTATTGCATTTGTTGTAAAATAAGCTTTGCTTTGAGCAGTTATATGAAGATGGCTGGTGTTCTTAATGAAAGTCAAATAAAAAAAATTGCCTTTAGTATAATATAAATGACCATTGTATAAAAAACATAAATTGCAACAAGTTGATGTGACGTCTCTTAAAAGGAAGCTATTCTGTACACAAATGAGATCAGTTATCTGTGCATTTATTCACATTCTTTCCTATGTACTTTACCTTACCGCGAAAGAAGATTGGTTCTTATTATCTCATTCAATTCAGAATTTGAATCATAACTTCCTTCAAAACTATGTTGCTCTTGAATGGCTTACACATTGCTTTACTCACACAGTTCTGCAATATAAAAATGTTCTCCAAATATTCCATTTTATTGTAGCACCATTCTTACAGATGATAGATGCACTATGATGCTAGCTCCTTTAAGAGGATCCATTTTAATTGATATTTTCAGAAACAATCTCCCGTACCTACATATTGTAATTGAAGCTCGTTCACTAAAACGTACTTTCCCAAGAACAGTGTAAGATTGGAAAATAATTTACTTTTTAATGTCACTGCTGCCGGCACATCTTTATGCAATGAGAGGCCTTAAAGTAACAGTGAAAGTTTTATTGAAAACGTTTAAAAAAGCCAGCTGTCTGACTATATGATTGCATCACTCAATGGCATAATTGCATGACAAGTGTCAAGAAATATTGCACAAAGAATTCACACAGCTGCAGAGGAAGCAGTCTTGAAAGCATTTATCTGCCAAATATCCACAGAAACCAATCATATTTCTTCCACTGCCACAGAAATGGATACATAAACCGAAAGAGCATATCCAAATTGAATATTTTCAGCTAATGATGGAAAGGCAGGTAAAATATATTTTGGTTTTTAGTTATTAATAAATTATAAAGGTTTCAATAAATATTCCTGATTGGTGCCTCCTTTGGCAGCTTTCACCCTTATTGTTGAGCTTGGCATTGTTCGATTTGCCATGCACAGTCTTGCAGCTGAAGCAACTCTCATTTAGGGCTTTGAGTGTTCGAGAATCAATCAATTCGGTTTCCACAAATTGTGAACCTGTCTATTTCTAGCAGATCTTCCTTCGAAGAATGATGCTTCCCATCAGAATTCTCCTGGGGCACTCCTTTATCCTCTGCGTCGGGGGTAGTGAGAAACTGGTCAGAACTGCTTTGTGGGAGCAGAGGTGAGGCGCGCTCTGACTGGGATACAGGTTGGCTGGTGATTGAGTCTGACTGAGGGTCTTCTACTGAAATATCTGTGAAGAGAAATTCGGCTATTATAGGTTTTGATAGTACACACTAAAACATCAAAAACCTCCAATTAATATCACATACTAATTCATACACGAGAATAAATACATTTTCTGACCGCCTTATACACCTTCCCTTAGAGAAAATTGACCCAAAACATAATATTTGTATCAAACCCATTTGATAACTAAAATAACTGGATGATTATAAATCCCTCAACATAAAAGTATTTGCCAGAAAGACATGCTTGTAAGCAATCCCAGAATTCTGGGTTGTCTTAAGTTGACCAAAGAAAATCACAAAGACTCATAGAATTGTTTACTTCATAAATGCTGACTATATTACACAACTGGATAAAGGCCAAGTATAAATTGAAGAATAAAGAACAAAGGTTTTCTTCACCATGGAAGATAAAGTTTGTCCTTGGTTTGCAGCTGGTGTTTCTAACGACCTGTTGAACCGACGGGAGTATGTGACCGAAAAGGTATAAAGAACCAGAGATTTGGGGGTTAAATTGGAAATGCTGAGTTTTGGGGACAGAGTAGCTAACCACAACCAATCTCAAAGAAAGAGGGATATATTACAATCAACAATAATTGATGCACCAAGTTAACAAATCGATTCGTCCATCAAAGCCACTGTATTGGTCTGATCAACTCATTGCAGTGAACTGTACTAACCTGTCGTAAGCATTGATAATAATAAATATAATAATTAATTTGATTATATGAAATGTATAACCTGGATATGTATAAACTTGCTAATCTTTATTAAAAATATTACTAATTCAAGCAAATTGAGAGTTGTGTCAGTTCATACTTCACTGCAGGGTCATAAATTTAAAAAACCCTACTATCTCAATTTCAGGTTCTGCATAAAATACTAGATTACAAATATTGAAGACCAAGAATAAACTAATGGTCCAATTTTTTTTGCAATTGTAATTGATTCTGTTCCAACATTCTTCAATTACAGTAAAATTTTAAAACATTTTAAAGTTGTATTTGATGTAAAATAGCTCAAATCCTTAGAGCTCCAGTCAATTTGTTCTATTTAATACCTCAATCAGCGTCTGTGTGATTTGAACTCCTATGTGCAGTACTTTTTATTCTCTAGGATTTTCTGGTTTACTCAAATAAGTGGCATAAGCTTTATTATATACTCAAATTATTTATTATATAGGATTTATTATATAAATATATTATAAATTTATTATATACGATTTTTTGGTTTACTCAAATAAGTGGCATAAGCTTTATTATATACTCAAATATGTAGGCATAAGCCTACATTAGCTTGATTGATGAACATAATTCTAGTTACTAATTAAGAACATTACTAGGGAACTAGTACTTTGAGTATAAAGTATTTCCGTCCCATGGAGCTGTAGGGTGAAACACATCTTTACCTGCCACGACTCATTCATTTTCTGGCTTGCCTGCAGCCTAAATAAAAGACCACAACTAATAGCAGAGATACACTGGTATTCTTCACTTATCTCTCGAAAGCCTCCTCTGTCTTTAACACTTAAAGACACTGTGGCATTTTCTCATAATTTAGATGCCTAATCCTAGTTATCAACCTAGTTCCCTTTCACTTTCCTCCCTGCAATGCCAAGTATTCTACAGTGATCGCAATTGTACATAGTGCTCCAGGTGGGGTTGGATTAGTTAAAAAGCAGCTTGATGCTGGAGCACAGCAAGGTGGATGTTCTGGAGGGATGAGATCAGATGGACTGAAGAGCCTTTTTCATCCAAATGAATCAGGGTGATCTTGTGAGTATCCTGTATAAACTCAACTACATTTCCTGGGAGATGTGCTCTATTTTTTAGTTTTTACCCCAAAAGCCTGTTCATTTCTTTCATTACTTGACAGAGTTTATTTTACTGAACATGTTCAGGCACTTATTTGAATGACCTATCCATTAATTTTCTCTCTCCAAATCCCTCTTCTGTGTGATATGTATTGTGCACTAATCCTAATACTGAGACATTTGGTCCACCCACTGTCAGATGATTTACTCAGGAGTTGAGTGGGAGGATTCTCAGCCCCCAGTGCCTGGTTCTGCTCTTCCAAGTCCTGCCAATGAGTGAAGCTGGCTGGGTTGTCGTCAGCAGTGCCTTAGAGTACAGCAGATCCACCTGGCTCAGGAACCAGACTACCGAGATCACCACAGAGGGCTGGGCTCGATTCAGACATTCCCTTGCCAAACATGTCACCTTGGAGCCAGTACATTACCTGCCTGCCTACTTACTTATTTAGGAGATAACAACAATAGTAATAACAATATTAGACTGCAGAAGTGAAAAAGGAGGCATCTTATACAAAACATACCTCCACTGGTAAGAATTTATATATATATATATTATAAGACATATCACAGATCCAATTATTTATTCCTAACCAAAAAGATGCAAAGAAAAACAAATGGATCAGTATTTATTCACAGGAAAATATATCCTGCACCATATTAAAAATCAAAGCATCAGGAACATTTCTAATGCAATAGCATTCACTGAGAATTGTACTGGGCAGTAGCTCCCATGACAGGAACTGGAGTTTGTGGGCAGCACACTGCAAAAGAGATAGGAAAACTGCATTGCTACGCAGAAGTGAGGTTCAAACCAAAGTGGGGTATTAAAACTAAAACCACTGGCGGCTTTAGAGCAGTGATGAGTTATGGATTTATGGCAATTCTTTACACAAGAGCCAGATTGCAACTATAAAAAGGTAGTGAGCTCAAGCAGCAGGCTTTCCAGGGTGAGAGTCAAGCAGACTGCTCTTTCATGCATTTCTAGCCATCAATACATAAAATTACTGTATTCAAAAATTCCCATGACAAGAGCAATAAACTTAAAGCACCTGGAGAATATTTTTGGCTTCAAGCAGCCAATAATTTGCTTGTGATGAGCTAAAGCTACATCACCTTTTTCCTCAAAGGATGGAATGGAGCAACTCTACAGTTAACTAACTTGGGACTAAGTTAGCATTCAAATATAATGGTTTCAAGCCAATATAGTTAAGTCTTAGCGTCCTGTGTGTATGCAGTTCCAGACCATATTCTGGGATACACTGCCATATGCAACATATTAGGTTAGCAAAGCTGTCCCTGCTGTGCAGGAAATCTGAAAACAGGACCAACACACATCACAAATATAATGAGGAAACTAGCATGTGGCTATTTAGGAATCAACTACAGCACAGCATGAATTAATCTTTAAGATCTATCCCAGATCACGGACAGTAACTATTTATTTAACCATAAAGCCTTTATCGCTGCTTGTTGCGGCTGTACTTCAAATCCACTCACCAGTTCCTTGAAATCAAACCATGCCAATTATACATATGCACAAACACTAGTTTTAGAATAAAAACAATCCCATGATATTTTAGAAGTCACTATGCATAAAACTTTGGTTTAAAAAAAGCTTTAAAATGCCTCAACACAATTTCAGTACACAACTTTTAAATTCAAAGCTACCAAACTCGGTAAAAACATCTCACAAGCTCGTGTTTACTTCAACAGTTTAGGTTTAACTACCTTTCAACTCAGAAACTTAGAAAGATAGACAATGAACTGCTGGCAAGGACATTTTTAGTTTGGAGCTCTACATTTACCACCAATTTGGAAATGAGAATCTTTCCCATAGTGTGCTGCGAAAATGTCTATGAATTATGCTAATAGGGTTTCTACTGTTGCAAGGAAACAGCTTTGATAGTAACTAAAAAGCCCAAGCTATCCAATCAAAATGTTTGCCCATTATCAAAGTTACTCTGAAATGCTGACACCATAAGTAATACAAGCCTTGAATTATCACGTTTCCAAGGTTTTGACGAAAACTCTAGTTGGAAACAATAAAGCTGCACTATCCAATTCTCATCAGCTTTAGCTGAGTTTTGTTCTCACTGACGATGAAAAGATATGTAAATGAACTCTGCGATCAGAACCCTGCATGGTGAGGGTCTGAATAATGGTGTAAAACTCCACAGCTTTGGTCATCAACCTAATTTGCAACATCAGTGCTGGAGCATTGAGGAAATACAATGGAAAGAAACTCTGAATGAAAGCGACTCACTGATTTAAATTTCGGTGAATGGTTACTTACTTGTTATTGGTATAAAAACATTTATGCAGTGAAGTTTTAATACAAAGCACAAGTCCACTTGCCAAAATATTTTAAAACCCACAACATATATTTAACACTGAATTTCTGAAGATTTTTACTGATAAAATATAAATTGACTGCAGACGTTCTTATGTTTTAAAACAGTGCACTGTTAGCAGACAGTGGTTCAAGGTTTAATACAGGACTCACAGAAGGTTTGGACATTAAATTCCAGTCTCAGGTGATTTACTTTTTTTTAAAAAAGGGCCGATAAATGACTCCTTCAGCAACGACTGTGAATGATGGTCAGGAAACATACTTCTCCTAAATTACAAATCCACGATTTGGAGCTTTCACCCAGACAGAAATCTCATTATGGATGGCACTGCAGAAATCTGCGAACAATACCAGAATGCCACCAAATTTGGTCAGCCAGGTTCATGATACTGCTTAAAAGTATCCAAAGCAAACAGAGTGACACACTTGTATGTCACCTGCACAACCTACACATGAAAATTTCCTCACATCTGGAATGTGCAATCCCTCCCTGGAAGGATTGACCCCACTTACCTAACTGCAGAATACTATGCCTCAATAGCCAAGTTTTGGTTTATTAGTCCAGTGAACTGGCAATGGGGGGGAGGGGGGGAGAGAGGAGATTAAGTCGAGATCTTTACTGGACTGTTTTATTGTAAGTGGCTTTATAATATTTAAAAGAGAATCAGACATATATGTGAAAAACAGAAGGATGATTTCCTTGGTAAATGCACTGGCTGTTGCAGGACAAGCACATATTAACCACACGTTTGCAGGTTCAAATGACAGACTATGTAGTTAGTTGATCACATCGAAGTGCTGCAGTTTATATTAAGAGAGGGGAAAATTGGCAAGAAAATTCAACCACTACTGATCGTTCACCCTGCTGGAGGTTGTCATTGTGTGTACTATGACTAGTTTGGGTTTCAAGCTCCTTCCCTCCTCCTCCCACCCTGTCCTTCACCTGGGACAGTTTGCCAACTCACTCACAGCAGAGGATCACACACCTTTAAATCCTCCATATTCTTGTCTTATGTCAGCTTGTGATCTCCTGCGACCCTAATTCCCTGCCAACTCTCTTCACTCTTGTGACTCTGGCATCTTTCCTGTCTCATGTCCCTTCTGTGGATTATCATTTTGATATACCTTCAAGCACCTCCTCCTTTCCCCCTACCCACTCAGGGTCTCATTCACTCTCCGTGAAATGCTTCAAGAGGGTTCCCTCTGTGAAAAGCAATACGCATTGTAGCCCAGTGGTTACAGCACTCGCCTCACAAGCGAGACACCTGGGTTCAATTCCAGGCAGGGCGAAACCTTGGGCAAGTTTCCCTACTCCACACGTCTAATGATAATCCCTCCAAAACAAAACAATAATAAACTGGTAATTTTCAATCCACGATTGTTTATGGGACACTGCTGTGTGCAATTGGCTGTCGCGTTTCACCCACAAATATACTTTACAGTCTATTCTGTGAAGCGCTTTGAGACGTCGAGAAGACGTGAAAAGCGCTATATCAAATGCAAGGATTATTATTATTATTACGCAAGTGCATATTGTTTTCAAAGTTAGCAATTACCACTATGACTACCATGAAGAGGATGTTGAAGGTTTATACAATATATAATACAACAGTGTGAAAAATATAAATTGCTAATACCACCTTATCACAAACACCTGCACCAGCCCAGCTATTGTTCTCCACAGGATCTCAATTGGACAATTACCAAGTAATAATTGACAACTGCTTTTGTGGAAAATCACTGAGCTACTATAATTGGGATTCTTTCAAGCTGCTGAATTTGCATTCAAAATATTATATCCATGAGTTTTTTTTGCTGGATTACTTTAAGCATAGAACGATATAGCAGATGCATGGATTTTATAAACCTACAATATAGAATATTTAACTTTAGCTCAACCAAATGAAGCACTTACAAGTTAATTTTCTATCAAAAATGCCTCATTTTAGTTTGAAACCCTAAAAATAGAAATATATGGAAAATCATTACCTTGAGGGGATTTAACTTTGCTGGCAGATTTTTTGGGAGGTTTCCCAGGCGTGCTGGTTGGTGGGGTTTGGAACAGCTTCTCCTCCATCTTGGCCTTTTTCACATACTGGTAAGATTTGCCCAGCAACACAATGCTGTTAAGGACTTTGAGTGTAATCAACCTTAAAAGAAAAAAAATTTACAATAAGCAGAAATAAAGGGGTTAAAAGCACACCTTAAAAATTCATTAGCTTTGATGGGGACGTACGATATAACTGCCTTATTATGATATATAAAAGGGAATGTGCTCACGCACACTTCGCTGAAGAGTGTGCTGAATGGAATGCTGAATGGTTTGACCACTATTCGCTTTGTTAGGCTTCCAAAAATGCTTTCTCCAAACTACAAACAGATCATTAGCCTGTTCCATTTTTTAGCATCTGAATTCAAGCTTTGGATCTTGGATTACATCCTTTCAAATGCCACTTTGCAAATTAACTTAATTAAAAAAAACTATCCTGCAAATGCAACATGTAAAAGACAGCTGTCTCAGCTAAACAGGAGTTGACAGTTGATGGCTCACAGCATTTTTGCCCAGTTTTGGGTACTACCATGAAAGGCGCTATCCAAATGTAATTTTGGCGGTGTTGTTGCTTGGAAATTTAGAGAGGGTGAAATTTAGAGAGGGCAGAATCCCATAGCTTAGTGGTTAGCGCGCTCGCCTCGCAAGTGAGAGGACCTGGGGTCGATTCTCAGCTTGGTGAACCTTAGAGAAATTTCTTTAATCCTCAAGCCCTGATTTACCACCAGTAAGTAGGACACTGCTGTGTACAATTGGCTGCTGCGTTTTGCCCACAAAATACACTGTCAATTCACTTTACAGTATATTCAGTAAAGGTCTTTGAGACGTCTAGAAGACATGATAAGGCACTATATCAAATGCAATAATTATCATCATGTTTCTAAAATAGAGAGTCTCATTCCTTGATCGAAGAATTAAAAAAACAAAATTGTGATGCCGTTAGGTTTTTAGTATATACACCATTATAAGGAGTATTTTCATCAACCTGTTTGAGAAAAATCAGATATCTTTGGCTTTTAGCAGTCAAAGGCAAAATTGTTCCAAGGTCTGCAGCAAAATGTTCTGCAAAAGCTTTGGCAAATGAAGCACCTTAAATAATCATACTACTTATACCAGTCAGCTTAAGCTAAAAAATCGGGCATATCAGTCTTTCGAATTCTTTAACATCACTGCTCATGTACGCTGTCTTTCATATGTGCGTGCACAACACAATGTTAATGAAGCCAGAGCACGGAATCTCTTCCACAAGTAGAATCCAGCCACATACACTGGTGCACCATCGAACAGCCCAAGAGATCGTCCTCATCCCAGGAGTGGGAGAATCATTTAAACATGTATTGGAGCCAATTAACAGCAACATTTAAATCATATTCTTTTGAAAATTAGAGAATCTTTGGCACTATTTAAAAAAAATAAATTAGAATTAATTTTAGCTTCAAGCCCATTGCTATCAAGCTGGATTTAAAAATTGTCTATTGGTTTTCCTACAAAGAATCATCTGTAGAATTTGTATCAATGCAAAAGTAATTGCTCAAGTGTAGTTGTCCTACTTTCTATATTTGGCTCAAATTTTTTTGAAATTACAATCAAAAATAAGACAAGCTGTACAAGTTTATAAAATCCAATTAAATCAATAATCTATACTGCGCAGCTGGTAAACCACATGCGGTAGTTCATCACTGCAGCAGGGGAGTGAGAATGAGATGACAGATCAAGACCTCGTTTTCCGCAATTCAAAGATCTTGACCCATCACCGCATGTGGTATGTGGAACAGGCTCCTTAGGGAGATGGTTGAAGCAGGAAATGTTGATTCTTTCAAACACAGATTAGATAGTTTCCCTTTAGGAAATAACATAATGGGATATAGTACACAGGTAGTTTGAGACATATGTACATGCAGCCGCCAGGAAGGTGGAAGGCAAACTAGATGGACCTCGGTCTTTTTTCAACTAACATTTCTTATGTTGTTATTTATTACTGGCAAGTGCTGGAATGGCATTGAATTGTGGAAGATGAGGTTCTTCTGCGCATGCAGCAACAATCAAGATTGCAGCCGGTGATTTCCTGTGATTCAATGCAACCGGCCAGAGGCGCGCATGCGTTGACAGTTCAGAACGTCACTTCGCAATTTAATGTAGCTGGTAAGTGCATCAGTAATGGAGGATTCGGGAGCAGTGTTACAAAAATTTCATTAAAAAAACTACAAATTAGACCCATTATATAGATTTTAACAATAACGAATGCTTCTTTTAGACAAATGCATTATAATTCCAGAAATAAAGTGACCATCAGCTATATCAATATTTAAACCTTTGCAACGATAAAACTCGCTAATAAAACTCATTAGGAGGTGATTAATTCAACTAGTGCAAAGAAATCTAAAACGTTTTGATAGGAAACTGAATGGGACTGAATGGAATAAGCTTGTACGACTTATCTGGTTATGATTTATAAAGATAAGACATTTGCGAGTTTTATTGTAGACCTCAATGTTTTCAAAATAAGGCATTAAATATCACATAATAGGGATCTTACAAATAAAGACACCGGAACTTATTGACAATGTACTCAAATAACTAAAAAAGGTTGGTTTGATATTAAGTCTGCATCTATTATTTAGATACTTCAGTGATAGTTGCATCACAATTCACTAATTGGTACAGAATGCTCCTGCAGAAGTACTTTCGTTTCAAGAAAATCTGACCCGCACATATTGTTAAAATTCATGATCGAAACATTTAGATCTAAATTGAGAATGAAAAGGAAGCCAAATTAAGTAACACCCTATTAAAACACACCCAGTTCAACAAAGCAGAATTTCATGGCATAACTGAATAGAATTAAGGATTTTAGTACACATACATGAAATGGAATTCACTATATATTGCTGCAACATACTTAGTTTAATATTGGACAATTTTCAATTTAATCAGCAACCTTGTATAATCTAATTTTGGACAGCAATCGCATTACTGGCCCAATTTTACTTTAATTATCCAAAAACTTAATATCAATCTTCATTGCAAATGCCTTCAAGATGTAGAATTATAATGCACATAATTATATGCTTTACAAAGGTACAAGACTTGATTAACTTATGTTTCAGTTTATACAGACCAAACAATACAGTACCAGAAACATTTTGCAAAACTGATACACAAACTACTCAAACCATTTGAGGAAAGCAAAAGTTCTGCACAGATGTACTTAAATAGGTTCAAGCAATTTATTAAGAGTATAGTTCTAGTGTATTTAAGAGCTGACAGGATTCACAGCTTTCTTCTACCAATAAACCTTGATTGCAGATCAACTTCCCAAACAATTGCTTAAATGCTTTTTTCAGCTCTGTTGTCAGCTCTGAAATGGCTCAGGCACACACATTGCCAGAGTGCGAGGCCACTTGTTCAAGGTAGTCTCAATACCAATGCTATACTGCCAAGCTCTATGCCATCCACAGTGATCTAAACACACTTCTGCTGTGTGCACAATGTAAAAGATTACAAACGTGCAGTACAATAGGAGCATATCAATGATTGATGGTCGTGTTTAATCTCAATATTCCCTGCTCTTGTCCATATCAGCCTTGATCGGTTAAATGTAATTATCATAGTGGTCTTCAACAACAAGTTGCATTTATATAGAGTCCTTCAAGCAGGTAGCGTCTCAGAGAGCTTAAAGAATGGAATTAAAATTTATATAGTATAGTAGAGCATTATTAGCCCTAGCATATGGAATGCCTTCCTCATTCTGGATATTTCATGTCAGCTTTGAAATACTCCTAGATCAATGTGTAAGGCATGCTATGCTCTTTTATACTTTGTCACAGTAAATCACACCGACACGTTAGACACAAATCTTGCTGAAACCCCGCAACCTTGAATAGATGGGAGTTAGAATCAGCTTGAATTGCCCCATTGTGATATAAATTCAGTGGATGTCAATTGAAGTGGACTCTGCTAGTCAATGATCCCATAAAAGTTGACAGTGGTCCAATTAACATGCCAACTCTCAAAACATGAATGAGGAATCAAGCATTCAACTAGCTATTTAATATTAAATCTCAAAACCGGATTTGGGGAAGTTTTTTTTAAAAAAAAGGACTAATGCAATGTGCATCAGGCAAGTCTCATCAGGCTCAGCATCACATTATTCCTTTACTTTTAAACAGCGTAAACACAGCATTGGAGGGGCAGATTAAAGATCTGTCCGCTCTGCCCAAACTGAGAAAATTTACACCAACCAGTGTGACACAAGGACCAAAGTTCCAAATTATAGTAATAAAAATGACGTTGGCGTGACTTCATAGTTAAAAAATTAAAAAATTTAAAAAACCAGCAACAACAACAACAATGTCATGGCCCCTGGCACTGCCATCCCAGCCATGACCTGGGAAGCTGAGCCTGAGGGCTGATGCCGTCCCGCTGATCGCTCGCTCCCAGTCTCTTGGTGCGCGTTTTGGCTACAGCCCCGCACCCCCCCCCCCACTCCAAATGTATCTCCTCCCTCCCCCCTCTATGTCTTTCCTCCCATCCCCCTTTATCCGCTACTCCCCCTCTGTCCTTCTCTCCCACCGCCTTCCCCGCCTTCTCTCTCTCCTCGACCCCATCACCACTTCCCTCTGCTCCAGCCTCGGCATCCTCCTCCGGGCCCATCGTGGCTCCCGGCACTGGCTGTCCCAGAGCAGCAACCCCACGTGTCTCATCACTCCCTCCCTCCGCTCAAACCGCTTCCTTAAGGCAAACCCAACTTCCCCCACCCTCATCAACCAGTCCCTCCCCAACTCTCCACTCACACCACTCTCCACAACCATCTCTCCTGTACACCCAAAATCCTTTCCGCACCACTCTCTCCTCCCTCCAGCAAACCCACCCGCATTTCCTTCCAAAATGTGCGTTCCCTCTCAAATAAACCCCTCACCATCCACGACCTCATCCTGGACGAGCATCTTGACATTCTTGGGCTTACCAAAACCTGGCTCTCCCCAATGACCCCGTCCCCCTAGTGGAAGCCTCCCCTCCAGTCTACACCTTCCACCACACCCCCCATCCAAACCAACTTGGCGGCGGGGTGGCCTTCATTTCCAAAGCTCCCTTGGTCTCACCCTCTACTCCTCTGGCTGCTTCCCCTCCTTCGAGCACCTCACCCTCTTCCACCCCTCTCTCCCTTTGAAAATCCTCCTCGTCTACCACCCCCTAAGCCCCCCAGCTCCTTCCACACAGACATCTCTACTCTCCTCTCTTTCGTGTCCCTCTGCTCCGAGTGCCTACTCATAATGGGTGATTTCAACCTCTACCTAAACTCCCCTGCACTACTTCTGCCAACTTTACTACCTTCCTCTCCTCCCTAAACCTCACCCTTCATATAAACTCACTCACCCACAACTGTGGTCATGCACTTGACCTCGTCATCACCCATGGCCTTGACATTTCTGACCTCAGCATAGTGGACAAGGCCATCTCGGACCACTTTTTCATCTCCTTCTCCTCTCACATCCCTCTCTCCTCCACCAAGCCCTCAACCATCCTCTACCGCCCTTGGAAAAGGCTACCCCCTGAGACGCTCACAAAGATCCTCACATCAGCAAACATCCTATCCCTCTGGCCCTCCACCCGCGGAGATGCTGAAGCAGCCGTCCAGCTGCTCCGTGATCGCCTCTCCTCCACCTTCAACTCCCTCGTCTCCCTAAAATCCAGGACCATCTCCAAACCCACCCGATCCCCCTGGTACAACAACCATCTCCGCCACCAAAAAACCCAAACCGGTTTGCTCGAGCGAAGATAGCAGAAAACTGGCCTGACAGTTCACCGTCAACTGTGGCTCGAGCATCTCCACAGCTACTGCCATTCTTTGACATGCGTAAAAACGGCCTTCTACTCCAACATTATCTTGGAGGCTAAACACAACCCAAAAATCCTTTTTTCCCCACCACCACCCACTACCTCCTCTGTGCCCCCCCTCAGTCCTCCTCAATCTTCGTATCAAATGCCAAGTGCGAAGATGTCATGGACTTCTTTTCACCTAAAATACTTAACATCCGCCAGGCATCATCCACCTGCACCTTGTCACCCACCACCATGCCCTCACCACCTCCCCCTCACCTTCCTCATCATCTGCTCCTACCACCAGCCCCATTCGACATTCCTTCCTCCCCATCTCTCCCTCCTCCCTCTCACCCACCATCACCTCCATAAAACCCACCACCTGCTGCCTCGACTGCCTCCCCACTAACTTACTGGTCACCCATCTCCCCTTCCTCTGCCCACGACTGGCTGACATCATCAACCAGTCCCTCTCCTCCGGATCAGTCCCTGCCTCCCTCAAAACTGCTGTCATCACCCCCCTCCTGAAAAAACCTTCCCAAGATCCCTCAAACCCAGCCACCACCGCCCTATTTCTAACCTGCCCTTCCTCTCAAAAGTTCTAGAACGCGTTGTTGCCAACCAACTCCGCGCACACCTCTCACCTCTCCTCCCACTCCCTCTTCGAAACCCTCCAGTCCGGTTTCCGCTCTGCCCACAGTACAGAGACTACGCTTGTGAAAGTCACAAATGACATCCTCGCTATCTGTGACCAGAGCTCCCTCTGCCTCCTTGTCCTCTCCGCCATGTTTGACACAGTCGATCACACCATCCTCCTCCACCGCCTTTCCTCCGTCATCCACCTCAGTATGACCGCCCTCGCCTGGTTCGAGTCCTACCTCACAAACTGCCAGGAGTACATATGCACAAACAGCTTCTCCTCCCTTTCTCACCCGGTCACCTGTGGGGTACCCCAAGGATCCATCCTTGGCCCCTCCTCTTTCTGATCTACATGCTCCCTCTTGGGGATGTCATCCGTAGACATGGGGTACATTTCCACATGTATGCAGATGACACCCAACTCTATTTTAACACCTCTCTTTGCGACCCCCAGTCCCCTGATGTTCTGTCAGCCTGCCTGTCAGATCTCAGGGGCTGGATGAACGCAAACTTTCTTCAGCTGACTGTTGACAAGACGGAAGCCAAACTCTTCGGCTCTCGTCAACGTCTTGAATCTCACAGCTCTCACCTCCTCCACCTACCCGACCTCCCCCTAAAACTCTCCGAATCCGTACGCAACCTAGGCGTCAGGTTCGACCCCCAATTATCCTTCCTTCCCCACATCCGGTCCCTCACCAGCACCGCTTTCTTCCACTTCCGACGCATTGCCCGTCTCCGCCAATACCTCTCCCCAAAAGCCACTGAAACCCTGGTCCATGCATTTGTCACCTCTTGGCTGGACTACTCCAACGCCATCCTCACCGGTCTCCCATCCACTACCATCCATAAAATCCAAATCATTCAAAACTCTGCCGCCCGCATTCTCACCCGCACAAAACTCCGCTCCATGATCACCCCAGTCCTTGCCAGACTGCACTGGCTGCCTATCCCAGAGAGGATCGATTTCAAGATCCTCACCTTCGTATTCAAGTCCCTGCACTTCTCTGCACCCCCGACCTCTCTGACCTCCTCTCTCCTCAAAACAGCACCCGTTGCCTTTGTTCCTCCAGGTCTGGCCTCCTCCTTGTCCCCCAAGTCCTCCGCTCCACCCTCGGCGGCCGTGCCTTCAGCCACTATGCCCCGAGGCTCTGGAACTGCCTTCCTCACTCCCTTTGTCTCGCTCCCTCCCTTCCCATTTTCAGGTCTCTGCTGAAGACCTTTCTTTTCGACCGCGCCTTTGGTCACCTTCCCCCCCTCCCCCTGGCTCGGCCCCGGGATCCGTTACTGTAAAGCGCTCTGAGACGCCGTCCGGCAAGGAGGGCGCTATATATAAATCCAAGTTGTTGTTGTTGTTGCATTTGATATAGCGCTTTTCACATCTTCTAGACATCTCAAAGAGCTTCACAGAATATACTGTAAAGTGAATTGACTATATTTGTGGGTGAAACACGGTAGCCAATTGTGCACAGCAGTGTCTTACGTACAGTCATGGACTGAGTTACCACATTTTTTTTGAGTCTCCGGAAAGCAATCCACCAATTGACTAACGACCGGGTTCCTACTTACTGCAAGGTAAACAGAGGCGTGTGGAATAAGGAAACTTGACTAGGTTTCGCTCTGCCAAAGTTATTTTTCTAAATGATGCTATAGATGAATTTATTGAATTCAATCCAAACAAATATAGATCAACGCTCATCTTTTGAAAGTTTGTACATTATTAATTTGATGTACATCCATGTTTCTACAATGAAGCATTATAAGCCACAGCACCGGAGAACTAAAGGGGAATATAGAAAATAAAGTTCTTGGTGATTTCAAGCTTTCCTCTCTGCTTTGTGGAGTCCTGTAGCTCAGTGGTGAGAGCACTCACTTTGCAAGCGAGAGACCTGGTTCAATTCCAGGCAGGCGAAACCTTGGGCAAGTTTCCTTACTCCACACGCCTAATAATAATCCATCCAAAAAAAACAAAAAAAAATAATAAATTGGTCATTTTCAATCCACGACTGTTTGTGGGACATTGCTGTGCGCAATTGGCTGCCGCGTTCGCCCACAAATATACAGTCAATTCACTTTTACAGTGTGTTCTGTGAAGCGCTTTGGGACGTCCTCCCGACGTGAAAAGCGCTATATCAAATGCAAGGATTATTATTATTATTATTCCCCAAAATACAGAACCACATAGAAGCATTTTCTGAAAACTTGGAATACTCTTTGATTGATCTACAAAAGCATAGAATTCTAGCAACTAGTCTCTCACCAGGGTTACTTTCATCTTCAACAAAGTGATCCTAACAGTAGTACAGCAGCAGTTTAACGAATGCAAACAGTATGCTGAAAGCACCAAGATGTACATTCATTTCTACTTGTACATAAAACCCTGTGAAACTTTCCCAGAGAAAAGTACATCGTCAGCTTGTCAACCAGCTAGAAAAACCGCTCAAAGCTGTCTACAGGAAGTGATCTGGTCTTAGGGGAAGGAATTATGTAGAAGTAGCTCTTTCAATTAATCATATCTCTACATCATAATTTCTTAACCGCCACCCATAGTTTTTATTCATCACGATCAAAACAGGACTCAAAACTAGTTGCTACTTAAAATCTCCTGTAGGCAAGAATTACAAAAAATAGTTTCAGCAGTTAAACCCTTCTTGTACTGTACCTAAAATGACCAATACAATCAACAATATAAATGTGCACACTTTTGTGACTATTTATACAAACAATGTAATAAAAGCCAATCAATAAATTTACTGATGTTTAACACCAGTGTCATGAATACTGAAATGATATATTGTCATCAATGCTGTAGCTAAGGATTAATACATCTAAAACACACTCAAAAGAGATATACAGCTATCTTTTGAGGAAACAATTATCATCCACTAAATAGCTTTGCACCAGACTAACAAACCCTTGAACAGGTCTGGTGTAGACTAAGTCAGCCACTCACAAAATATAGACTTGAATTCCCTAAGGCAATATAAAATAACTGTCAGTGAAGAGAGCAGGCAAACTCCAAAAAGAGTAGAGACCAATGAAGGTATACAAGGAAAAAGATGTTTGCTGCAGGAGGATGAGGCTGGTTAGAGGCGACTAGTTCAAGCCCATTGCAACCCAATTTATATTTCACCTCCCCCTCTTCGGCGTCATATTTTGCAACTGTCAAGCGCTCTGGGACGCTACCATGTGTGAGGGGTGCTCTATAACTGCAAGTTGTTGTTGTATCACATCGGAGAACATTCATTCACAGTGCTGCATGGGCTGGGGGTGGGCAGTGCAATGATGAGGGAAAGCAAAGTCAAAGAGGCATGTTTTGAGACATAATAATCGCTTCACAGAATATACTGTAAAGTGAACTGTGTGCATATTCTGTGGGCGAAACGTGGCAGCCAATTGCGCACAGCAGTATCCCACAAACAGTCGTGGATTGAGTGACCAATTTATTATTTAACAGTTATAACCCTTTTAAAATAAACCAGTGTTTCAGCTTGTTGATATAACAAGAGCCCCGAACCATTTAGTGATACGACTTTAGCTCACTGCTGTTATTCCAAGAAATTAAGATTCTGATCTTGGCAGGAAGCCTCTCGAGAGGGCACAAAACTTTGCTTTTCCTCAAAACAAGCCTCACAAACCTTTGAAGGACAAGCTCTGGCAAACCTCTGAGAATGGGTTAAATTTACCTTAGATTTACCATGATGCAAAAAAGACATGCCTTGAAAGAGGGGAGAGAATAGGAGGGACTTCAGGATGGAGTTCCAAAGAGTGAGGGTAGAATAGCTGAAAATCCGCTGGTTGGTGAGGGACATGAAAGTGGCTGAGTTGGTAAGGTTTTAAAAGGTCACAGAGGTAGGGCCAAGACCATGGAGGGATGTAAAGTCAAGAATGAGAATCTTGAACTCGACCTACTGGGGGATGGGGAGCCAATGAATGGGGCCAATAAGCCGCAGAGGCTAGCGCGGAAGAGGACACTGAATCCAAGGCTAACTGCAGAATGCAAAGAACAGAAGTTATCAACTCTGAACAACTATCTGTTCCTCATGCATTGGACGCCATACTGTATAACATGGCCTGGGACCAGAAGTCTACAGAATTTCCAATAACAGTAGAAAACTAGAACAGAGTAGAAAAGCAAGAAGGTTAAACAATTAACAGTTAAAGAGGAAGGTTAGGAAAATCAGCATGGTGGAATTCTTCCCCACAAATTGTTGAGGCAATGATTAGTCACTGATTGGCTTCATTGACCACATTTCTAATATAATTATCCTCACATTTGATACAGCTCCTTTCATATCAGGAAAACCTTTCAAAGCTCTTCATAGGATTTAATGTAAAATGTAGTGACTGTATTTTGTAGGTGAACAGGCCATTTGCACTCAGCATTAATGACCTCTAACTAACCTCATCCTCCTGCAGCAAACGTCTTTTTCGAAATACACCTTATGTTGGTCTGTGATTTGTAGACTTGCTTTCTATTGTTAGTTATGCAATGATTAACACATCACACTTTTTAAGCCCTTATTTATAAATGGATATTGAAGAGAATGAGCTGCTCCACCATACATGAAGAAATGTCAGATCTTACTTCAAATTTCACCAGGTTACCCACACACAGGGAGAAGTAGTGCCTGCCAAACTCAGACTTAATCAGTCTGACAATAAATTTTGCTTGGATAATAATCTTTGCATTTGATATTCCACCTATGTCAAAATATCTCAAACTGCTTCACAGCTATTTGCTGTCAAGAAAGTGAGGCAATCAATTTGTGCACAGCAAGGTCCCACAAAAATCCTGATGTGAGAATGTCATATGTTCTTTAAGATCCATCTGAATAGGCTGGAACTCTGGTTTCACCTCAATTCAGATAACACTCCTCCAACGCTACACAGAAGTGTCAGCCAGGACTGTGAGATCAAACCCACAAAGTGGGGCTTGAACCCATCGACTCGGAAGGAAGAGTATTACTAATGGAGTCAAGATAATACATACATAGACCAGCATTTCTATATACATTAGAAGTGAACAATTCACGAGTTTGATCTTCAGATCAGACCTCAAATTTTAATAGGCAAATCCAGTTTAAAAACTTAGGGGGAAGGAATTCCTTAACTGTCAGTTAAAGTATGGATCTTCAAAATCATCATCTTAAATTCAGTGACGACTGCTCCACGCAAAAATTGAGCTTGAAGTTGAAATGTTTGAGACACCTGACTTTCATAGCTTGATGTTCCAAAAGTTATGCTCAGAAGAAATACAGTTTGAAAAGAAAAGCTTTAAATTTCAACAATTTCTTACCCCAAGTAAAAGACCAATACGCTGACTACAGCCAAGGCTCCCTGAATTTTTATAGAGCTTGTGACAACTCGAGATAGCTAAAGAAGAAAAAAACAGCTCAATGACATTCTTCAAAATATAATTTTATTTTAATTTACACAATTATTAGCAGAAAATATTTAATACTTAACTTTGGAAAACCTATTTAGCTAAGTCACTATATCATAATTTCAATATTTCCCAACAAATTCTGGAGAAACATTAATCTATGTAACCTCATAAACACATTCAAGTAAAAGATGTTGGGCAATTAGAGTAGAAATTTAATCTTTTGCACCCTATGGCTGCAATAACAATATTTATCAATAGAATGGAGGGTAACAGCATGCCAACAATAGAGCTCTGTTGCAGATGTTGGCTGCAGTATCAGCAAAATGGTTAGAAGCGATGTATCCAGGTTTGTGATTTGGTCCAACTTAGTAACAGTTGGAAGAATACGAAGTGCAAAAGTATAAGATGCACTGATGAACACACACACTTCAATAACCACATAGATTTCATATACCCAAAGGAACTGGTCAACTAGTCCAATCATGGGTCTTCACCGTAGTTTCAATTATGTACAGTAGATCATAAGTTGACTCATTTTTTTGGCTGGAACATTTTGGTTGCTGAAGTGATCCTATGGTTTAGTTGCAGGAGGTCAGAGTTACAAGCTAGTTATGTTGATGGATATCTAGGCAAAATTTTCAGTTCAGGAGCAATTATGAGCTCCTAATGTGTGGAAACATAAACAAATACTTGAAAATGCTTGCCATCAAACATGCTATAAACATTAGCCTACCAGAACTGCCAGGGGAAGAGGGTTGAATCCCATTCTTCTAGAAACTGAATCACTGTAATCTGTGTATGCCTGTAAGAAAAACATTTGTTATCAAATATACAGTCGATTCACTTTACAATATATTCTGTGAAACATTTTGAGATGCATTGAAAACGTGATAAGACACTGTATCAAATGCAAGGATTTTATTATTAAATAGACCATAGTTCAGAGAGTATTGCAGTACTTAAAGCATTGAATTTGGCTAATAATCATCACATTATATCAGCAGTCATTCTTTGTATTACAAACATACTTGAAATGCACCATGTAAGGAAAACAGTGCATCGGGAATAATTACTAGACATCAATCTATCGTCAAGAGATCAAGTGTAAATCCTCCCTTTTTGGAAGACTTAGATAACATACATTGTTATAATTTACTCAAGGTTTGCTCACTGACAAGCCAGGCAGCAAATTACTGAAACACATGAGTTGGTCACCAGCTGAAAGCATGTATGGCTTTAAAGCATCTTAACAACACAAAGTCAAATTTGTAAAAAAAAGCCAGGAGGGTGGAGAATGTGCATGTTCAGCATGCCTTCACTTAAAAATGACTCAGGTTTTTATAGAGCACAAGGGTAGCTTGTAGAATTGTAGGATCCAAATAAGATTATCCAGGATTAAGGACAGAATAAACTTGCAACTAAACTGCTCGTCCTTGTTATTAGCAAGGTCATGCTTCATTACTCCACATGGCTATTCTGCAGATATCTTATATTGCCACCTAGAAAAACCTAGTCCAAATAGTAAATCAAAGACAGACCTGTATTTGACAGATAATGAGTGTAACTAGAACAAAATTGGGTAAAAGCAATCCAAATAGAAATTAGTGTGATATGGCACGAAAACAGGCTATTCAGACCAACTGTTCTGTGACGATGTTTATACTCCACTTCTCCTATTCCCCTTTTCTATATCCCTCTATTTCTTTTTCCCTCATGTATGCGTTAGCAAATTTGTAACACAAAATAGTAATTGACATTTGCAATTGAAGCCCGGCTCAAACTGACAAAACAGATATAAAATTAGATTAACAAGAAAATATACTACAAGAAATCATAATTAGGCGTGGGGGGTAGGGGGGGGGGAGGAAAAGAGGAGGTTCATTATCCATAAATGAAGTGAGCAGACGGGTGAATCTTCAAAGCAATTTAATAAAGATAATCAGTTCTTTAATAAATAATGAAGTACTAAACACAAGCTGTTTATTAATTGGTCCACCAGAGTTGCTCAGACAGCGAGAAGTAGGTGAATGTGTGCAGCTCAAATAATCACTGTATTCAGTATTTCCAGTTTTTGGTTAAAGTCACATCTCCAGGGCTGGGTAAAAAAATTGCGTTTCAATTTTCATTAACACCATAAAAAGACTGCAAGGAAAAGGGAATGATAAGAATCATAGAATTATACAGCACAGAAGGAGGTCATTTGGCCCATTGTTCTGTGCCGACTCTTTGAAAAGTGCCATCCATTCTTCCTCCCAAAATGCATCACTTCGCATTTCTCCATATTAAACTTCATCTATAATAATAATAATCCTTGCATTTGAATTAGCGCTTTTCACGTCGGGAGGACGTCCCAAAGCGCTTCACAGAACACACTGTAAAGTGAATTGACTGTGTATTTGTGGGCGAACGCGGCAGCCAATTGCGCACAGCAATGTCCCACAAACAGTCGTAGATTGAAAATGACCAATTTATTATTGTTTTTGGTTTTGGAGGGATTATTATTAGGCTCTGTGTGGAGTAAGGAAACTTGCCCAAGGTTTCGCCCTGCCTGGAATTGAACTCAGGTCTCTCGCTTGCAAAGCGAGTGCTCTAACCACTGAGCTACAGGACTCCACGTCTGCCACATGTCTGCCCATTTTACCAGTCTGTCTATATCCATTTGCAGTCTGCTACACACCGTTGTAGCTTACCCATGCAGTGATATACAATTTGCATAGCGCTCCAGGACGCTACCCTGTGTGAGAGGTGCTATATAAATGCAAGTTGTTGTTGTTGCATAACAAACAGTTGGTGAAACACAGAATAATGAATCTCTAAAGTCGAATCAGAATTTTTGTTTGTGTGATGTTTGGAGAGCCATTTCCTTTAGACCGGGGTGTGTGCTGGCAGCAACTAACTTTCAGGGCTCTCCAGGGTAAGACTCCCAGGTCTCTCCATATGCAATATGCAAAGGTTAGCCAAAGTCATTCAACCTGAAGATTTTTCCTCCCTGTCAGTGAAGTGTTTGGCTTACACTCTTAAGCACGTAATGTGAAATTGATTAGTTGTCACAAAATAAAGAAATCATTGCACCCAAAGTAGAGATGCAATAACCACTTGCAATTCATACATCACTTTATCACATCAAAATGTCTCAAATCACCTCGCACAAGATCTGAGGTGTGATGATTTATGCAGGCAAATGCAGCAGCTAATCAGCACCAATAAAAGTCGAGAAATTGACGATATATTATTCCTCCAAAAGCCTGCAGTAATTCAGTCATAATTGCTAATCCACTTAAAATAAATGTCATCATGCTTCAAGATCACAGGACACCAATAGTTACCACTGAGAGATGTTCCTGACACAAACTAGGAATGCGGTTTAATTATAGACAACGGATATATGCCAATGTCAAACTAAATATTGAGATTCTGATGACTAAATTACTAAAGTTTTTATTCTAGTTAGCATCTGAACTGCTCTATAAGATTACTCCTTTGTAATCACTCAAAACATTATTCTCGATGCTGTAAACTGAGACCGTACACTTTAATTTTTATGAATTCTTTCCCTCCCCACCACCTCCCTCCCCATAGCCTGACAGGCACAAATCCTACACTTTGGTAAAGAGAAGAAAAACTTGGCCTAGGTGGTAAAAGGTTCCAGCATTTGATTTTTTCAAAAAACCTTTTTGGCCACAAGCTCAAGATTCGGAGGAGGTTAAAGGGCATTGAAGTCGATACGCTCAGAGACTAGAGGCCAGTGGAGTAGTAAGTATGCAGAATTTTGGATGAATTGGAGCAATGGAAAACTATGTATGAGGTGACGAGAGTTTCATCTGCAGAGAATGAGAGTTAGGAATATTCCAAAGATGAAGGAAAGCAGTGCATTTCAGCAAATGACAGAAATAGTTTTCAAATTCTCTTAAACGCAGTCACACAGTTGTAGTTATACAGGGTGACCAAAATGTTGTGATAACTACCTCATTATCTAAAAAAAATCATAATTTCTTTTAAGACTTATTAGACATTGTAATGGTATCACAACTTTTTTGGCCATCCTGTATAAACCTTCAATTTTTGTATCCGATACAAATTTACAAGTCTTTTAGACTTTTCTGATTGTGTCTTGAGAACAAATTGAAACTAGGCAAGAACGTTTTCTATTTCAAATCTATTTACTAGGTATCAATGGAAATGAAACCACACCTATGTACTTACATTTTTTTGCCGGCTGCTCACCAAGTCAAATGCAAGGCTTGCTCTGTACTCACTGTACACCTAAACACAGAAAAGAAAACTTGAGACTAGATTTGGAATAGCTAAAACCCATTTACTGAAGAATTGAAATTAAAACAAACAAAATGTTGTAAGTTCAAGATTATTCAAGATTATTCTGCAATAATCATGAGGAAGAAATAGTGTAATGCAGAAAAATATAAAAACTACAGCAAAATATTATACAGTCGAACCCTGTGTATCCATCTCTGCAACATTGTGTGCCTCCACCACTACCTCATCTCCCTTATTATTGCTTCAGCCTCTCCAACTCCACTCCACAAACTACAGGCCATAAAGAATTCCAAATCCTCTCCCACAATAGGCCCTGCAAACCCATTATCCTTATCCAGCTACACTGGCTCTTTATCTCCCAATGCACCAATTTTAAGATCCTCACCTTCAATTACATCTACGGTTTCGCACCTCCCTACGTCTATGATGTCCTGAGACTACTCTACCAGCGACATCCTCCACACTGCCAGGCTTCATGCCCCCTGGCTGGTCAGCTATACCATCAGCAGACAAGACTCCAGTCATTTTGCCCCCTCCCTCTGAAATTCTTCCATATTGCCCTTTCCTCTCTGCTTTCAAATCCCAATTTCTTTGATTGTGCTTACAGACACCTTCTCCAAGCCCATCCCAGGTCAGGCTCCCTTTCAATCTTTGAAAAGTGCTTTGAACCGTTCTTTCAATGGGAAAGTTGCTAAATAATAGGAGGGGTCAGACTCTCACCCCACCTCTCCCCTCCAAAAAAAATCAGGGATTTAATTGCTGTGTAATTACCCAACTGAAGCCAAACAGCAAAGCACTTAATTGACCCCAGGGTACAAAATGTGAGTTCGCATTGCCAGGGGATTTGGCAGATCACTTTCCAGGGGCAATAATCCCTTAAAAAAAACTGGTCACTCAATCCACCATTGTTTGTGGGACACTGCTGTGTGCAACTGGCTGCCGCATTTTGCCCCAAAGCACGCAGTCAATTCACTTTACAGTATTATGCTATGAAGCTCTTTGAGGCCTCTCAACGACGTGTTAAGACACTATATCAAATGCAAGGATTATTATAACAAGAATAAATTGTTGTTGAAATAGGCATAGCTTGTATTTCAAAAAGTTTATAGGCGTCTCAAAAGCTATCGAAAGTGTTGTCCAACAATAAAAAAACATTTCTGCAACAGAAACTACAGGCTCAAATGGTGTATTTGTTAACTCGTGAAAAACTATATTTATCTCAGAGGAGAATCATACAGGAACATTTTGAATAACATTTCCATACTACCTGTTTTGAACTGCTGGGATCCTAATGCAATGCTTTGTGAAATTATGGAAATGGCTGATAAATGTTCTCTAATGGAACAAGGTTTTAACTCAAAGTCTAAAGAGCAAATATTCCTTCATGAATGGAATGTTAAAACACACTTTTTCCATATTACAAGTTACATTCAAGTTTCATGTACTATCTTTAACATGTTAGTAACTGTTGAATTCCCTGAGCTAAGTAGCGGGTAAAACTTCCTCTTTATACAACATGCCACAGCTGACCTGAAAGTGAGGAATAAAACAGTGAGGTACTATATTCTTCAGTGCTGTTATCATACAGTTTGATTAGCATAAAGATTTCTGACAGAATTTAAGAAAAAAAGCCAAGTAAAGCAATCATATTGGATAGTAAGTTATAATAAATTGTACCAACATTTTCAGCAGATTATAGTTAATGATGTGCAAACCAATGTAATCATTTGTGCATTTACCTCTGCTGTAATGTCATTAAATTTAGTAATAAACGCATGTTTGACGACATCAACAGCCATTTCCGATGCAACTACCATGCAAACATCTGGAAATAAAACCCAAAGATGATCTGGAAAAGAACACACAAATATTCTTAGTTGCCTTCAATTAAATCAGAGCTGACTTTTTAAACTTTTGTACAAAAAGAGTAAAATGTTCTTTCAAAACAAATGACAGAATAGTTTTAAGCTATTTCCCCTTCTTACCCATCTCTTTCACAAAGTCTCAAACTTCTAACCTTTTCCCAAAACAGGCAAGACATAAAACCGAGGTTCGTCTGCCTGTTCAGATGGACACTCCCATGGTACTATTCAAAAAGAGTAGGGGTTTCTCTTGGTGTCTTGGCCAACAATCTGCCAAATAAAATTTGTCATTCACTTCACGGCTGTTTGTGGGATATTGCTGTGCGCAAATTTGGCTGCCGCGTTCACTCAGAAAACACAGTCACCCGACTTTACAATAAGCGCTTTGGGACATCCTACCGACATAAAAGGCACTATACCAAATATAAGGATTATTTATTAATATTAATAATGAATTGAACCTCCGGCAAGCTGTAGACCTTCCTAAAACCAACATTTTTCTCAGGTAATTGACCAACAAGACTTTTTTCCATTAGGAAGGCCAAATGGATGTTTACCCCCCCTCCACTCAAATGCTTAAAGCCTGAAGGTGGATTATTCCTTTTCCAGAACGTTCTCAGAATGTATTGACTACAGTAAGAAGAATCGTCCACAGATGCTGCTCATTAGCAATTCCTTTTTATTGTTGCTTAAAGGGGTTTCTTTCCAGAGAAAAAAAGGTTTCAAACAGCAGAGTATCCATCTGGAACTTATTTCAGTTAGACTGACTACTCTAAATTCATGTTTGCTCTAAAATTGGATACTTACTGGAAAAGAAAAAAAAGGCAATGCTATGGGAAAAGAGCAGTCAAGTGGAACTAATTGGGTAGCTTTCAATGAGCTGGCACTTGCTTGATGGACCTTTCCCTGCTCTTTTTAGTTTAGATTTATAGGCCTCCTTCTTTGCTGTAGGATTCCATGATTCTATATACATTAAATTAAGCTAAAAAGGGAAGGGAAAGGAATATCCGTTTAAGGTAGACATTTAAAATAAAAATGAATTACCTCTATTTTTTCTCTGCCTATACTAAAGTACACATAGATGCACTGCATAAAACAGAACAATGGCTGAGTCACACTGAAGTGAAAGATGTGTACACAAGCAAATCAAAATAGGTATCAAAGCTGAAAATAGGGTTAAGGACTAGTCTTCCCAAACTAAGAATCTATTGACATCTGTAATCTTTTTACCTGGATTCCATGAAAACTGCTCCATATTCCTCAGACAAACAATCAACAGAAGTACATAGTTGGTGAATCTCTCTCTTATATCTGAAAAAAGATATTTACTACATAAGATAGACAGGTGGCACTGCAATGCAAAGGTTTCTGTACATTCAATAGTTTTCAATATCACTGTGTGTCAGTCATGAACATCTTTTTACAATGCGCTATCATTAGGTTCTCATTGGGAATATTTAGAACATTATTAACATAAGAAAGCATGGAACATACTCCATCCCCAGATCACACAAAAGCTATCCTACCATAAACAAACAGTGAGCTAAATGATCCTTCATAAATTAATATTGCGTACATACCACTGTTGGACATCTGAAAAAGATTATTCTTCTCAAACTTCTTGAAAACACTTCCTTTTATTTCTACAAACTGCAGTTTAAGAAAAGCATATTAGACATAAATTTATATATTTTGTAGCATTACATTCATGTACAAACTTGAATACTCATTTTAGTATTCATTTAATTTTTGAGATAATTTTGTATTTTATATGTATGAGACTGCAGTGCTGTGACAAGGAGGGAAATCTCTGAATAAAATGCTGTAAATCAGCAGCAAATTGCTGAAAAACATGACTTAGTGTCCAGTCATCCTTCTCGAGGTTATGCTGGACAAAGCGACAAAGTCAATCACTTTGCGAGTTCTATAATTCATTCATGTTAAGGATGTTGTTGATTAGTGCTAGATACTGTTCCCTGCAATGCAAGTCTCATACCTCAAACTTCTCACCCAATAATTACACATAATTACTAAAAGCTATTGTATGGCATTCTACTTTTTTGACGTATATAATATTGATTTGAATTTTAAAGTTTCATTGTGTTAGAAATTTTGAATTATGGCGACAATTAAATGCAACATATATTTACAGATTTATTGCCTTAATCATTTTTTTTCTTCAGTGAAAGGTCACAGTTTAAAACTAGTCTTTTGTTAACCTGATCGAAGTATTTAAACTTAATTATAAAATATATAAACTAAACATTTCACTAAGAATTTTACAGCAATGCAATGTTTAAACAGCCCTTTAATGACTTAGAAGTACACAGGAAACAGTTTAATGCACATACTCACATTATTTGACATCATGATAGTAAGTAATGACTTGTTGTGGGAGTTGAAAGCAACATTCAAGGTTGTTGCTTGCACCATAACTAGAATAGTATGTAGAACTATAATTACATTAAGGATAAAACAAACTATGACAAGTGTACAGCTATAACATTTTCAACAGCTAACATTTTCTATAAAAATTAAGTTAAATATTTAATATGCTGACAGAAAAGCTTTTAAGTTAACACCATTTTACTTTAGATCATAAATCTATAGCAATAGTGAGATTAGATACAGTAGAAAGTAATTCTCTAATCTACGGACATTGACCTCTAAATCTCTGTTGAATTGTACATATAATGAGCATTATTTTCCCTCAGTATTCACCAGGGAGACAAATCAGGTGGACAAGACAGTAGAAGAGATCGAAAATAATATGAATACATTTAAGATACAAAGAGGAGATATAATCGAAAAACTAACTCAGAGAGGATAAAACCCCTGGTCCAGTTGGATTGCATCCGCATATATTAAAAGAATCGAGGGAAGAGATAGCAGAGGCACTATTACACATGTATAATAATTCATTAGAAAAGGGAGTAGTGCTAGAGAACTGGAGGATACCTAATAATAATGTTATGCCTATATTTAAAAAGGGAGCTAGAACTAGCCCAGGGAGCTATAGACCTGTCAGCTTAACATCGGTGGTAGGAAAGATATGGAAAGATGGAATCCTTGCTGAAGGAGGTAATAGAAAAACATCTAGAAACGGAAAAAATAATAAAGAATAGTCAGCACGGATATCAAAAAGGAAGTTCACGTTTAACCAACCTCATTGAATTCTTTGAAGGGGTAACAGAAAGAGTAGACAAGGATAATGCAGTAGATGTAATATATTTAGATTTCCAAAAGGCATTCGATAAGGTACCACATAATAGACTAATGAATAAGGTCAGAGCATGTGGAGTCAGGGAAAAATATAAGAATGGATAGCAAGCTGGCTACAAAACAGAAAACAGAGAGTAGGGATAAAGGGTAGCTACTCAGACTGGCAGGGGGTGGGCAGTGGTGTTCTACAAGGATCGATAATGGGACAACTGTTGTTCACAATATACATTAATGATTTAGTCAAGGGGAATCAGCAGTACAATTTCAAAATTTGTGGTCGACACCAAATTGGGGGGAATAGTTAATACAGAGTAATAATAATAATAATAATAATAATCCTTGCATTTGATATAGCGCTTTTCACGTCGGGAGGACGTCCCAAAGCGCTTCACAAAACATACTGTAAAGTGAATTGACTGTATATTTGTGGGCGAACGCGGCAGCCAATTGCGCACAGCAATGTCCCACAAACAGTCGTAGATTGTAAATGACCAATTTATTATTGTTTTTGGTTTTGGAGGGATTATTATTAGGCGTATGGAGTAAGGAAACTTGCCCAAGGTTTCGCCCTGCCTGGAATTGAACTCCGGTCTCTCGCTTGCAAAGCGAGTGCTCTAACCACTGAGCTACAGGACTCCACTGTAGGACTGCAACCAATTATAGTAAGACATTAATAAACTTGCTAAGTGGGCATTTAAATGCCAAATGCATTTCAATGTAGAAAAATGTGAGGTGGTACATTTTGGTAGAAGGAAAAAGGAAATCACGTACATCATGGAAAATAAAAACCTAAATGGGGTAGAGGAGCAAAGGGACCAAGGAGTACACATACCCAATTCACTAAAAGTATCAATGCAGGTTAATGAGGCCATTAAAAAAAGGAAACCAGGCATTGGGGTTCATTTCTAGAGGGATAGAAATGAAATGCAGGGAAGTTATGGTAAACTGCTGTAGAACATTGGTTAGACGACACTTAGAATATTGTGTGCCATTCTGGTTCCCACATTATAGAAGGGATGTAGAGGCACTGGAGAGGGTGCAAAGGAGATTCACAAGGATCATCCCAGAACTGAGAGGTTATACCTATCAGGAAAGGCTAAACATACTTGGACTCTTTTCTCTTGAAGAGGGTAAAGGGTGACCTGATAGAGGTCTTTAAAATGATGAAAGGGTTTGATAGGGTAGACATCGGGAAGATGTTTCCACTTGTGGGGGAGACTAAAACCAGGGGCCATCAATATAAAATAGTCACAAATAGATCAAATAGGGAAGTTAGATGAAATTTCTTCACAAGGATAGTGGGAATGTGGAACATGCTTCCACAAGGAGTTATTGAGGCAAACAGCATAGATGTATTTAAGGGGAAGCTAGATAGGTAATTGAGGGAGAAAGGAATAGAAGGTTATGCTTGAAGGCTTAGTTGAGAAAGGGAAGGAGGTTCATGTGGAGTATAAACACTGGCATAGACCAGTTGGGCCGAATGGTCTGTTTCTGTGCTGTATAATCTAATGTATTGTAATGTATTTGGTGGCTAGTCAATGCATAACAGGATTATAGAATTTTATACCGTAATACATTTCAAACTTGTCACAGTAAGATGACTATTTCAAATCACAAATGTTATATACTGTGGCCATCAAATGCTAAGTTGTAAGTGTAATTCAATAGAGATTTGGAGTCAACAGTAATTGCATTCACCTCAGGCATGGCTGCCAACATGACATAGCTACAGTCCTGCTGCCTTCAATTACTTAAACCATCACCTCAAGAAACATTCTCTATCATTCTTATTGAACTTCTCTCTTCAGGTCAGTAATAATTTTACCATTTTTGGCCTGTACAAACATTCCCAAGAGATGAGGGGAAGTCCAGTGCCCAAAAATGTAAAGTTGTAAATTGCACAAACAAATTTGCTCCACACCATATTTGGAGCAAATTCTACCTAGAACTGGAAGCAATGAAAAAATAGGAGAATCCCATCATCCTGCATGCCATACACTGGTACACTACAATGTACCAATCAAGCACCTTTTTGTGTAAGAGGATACAGACATAAAGTACAGCCATGAAGAAGTGAGGTATAACCCCAATATGTGCCCGCTTTTTCTCTTTAGGTTCTGTGGCTGTCCAATACAGTGCATCTAAAATATCTTGTCCAAAAGAAGAAAACAGACGATCTGCTACCTAAAGAGAAATATAAGCAATGTTACTGGTAGAATATTCCTCAACCTCATCAATTTGATCAACTCAACAATTTAAAATAAATTACATCAAATTTTAAAAAATTGCACAATAATACAGAAGTTAATCCATGCTTTAATCATACAATATAGAACAGATGAATTTTATACATGGCCTCAGGCAAAATATAATTATCTGTAGTTCTCTTATGAAGTTATTTAAGCATTGCATTATTGGTGTGCCAGATTGACCAACCTCACATCTGCAAAGCAACTTTCCCCTTCAAAGTCTATATGCAACTTGTCATTCTTCAGTTTGGCTTTCAACAGACTCCAAAAGTGGCCAGTCGGTTGTCCAACACAGCTCTGTACCACTCTCAATTTGAGTTAATGTGTTGGGTGGACTTTTCTTTACAATAGCAATACCAACATGAAGTTTGCATTCCAATTTTTTGTTTTACCATTTCTCCTATTACAGTTTTAAAACATCAGAGAATTACAAGCAGCTCGACTTTGCACATCTCACCATCTGTCGTATGCAAAACTAGATAAATAAAAATAGATTTTTATTACGCAATGATCAGGTCAAATATAAAGGACACTTTATAGATTTTACTTACCTCCAGCATATTATAGATGATGTAGAGTTTGATGACAGATTGTCCTCTAATGAGGTGGTACATCATGGAATAATCCACATAGTGCATCATCGCAAAGCAGATGACCATTATAACTCCCTTGAGCATGTCACACACCTGAGCAGGTTGTAGGAGTCGTCCATCACTAAGACCAAAAAATAAATTAGGCTCATTTCCAACTTGAGTAGTAATAATAATCCTTCCATTTGACATAACGTCTTTCATGTCAGGAGGATGTCTCAAAGCCCTTCACAGCATACACTGTAGAGTGTAATCACTATTTTGTAGGAAACGGCGTTTCCCACATGGGCTTGTGTCTTTTTGTTATACTCAAAGGTCTATTACAAAAATGGTAATTTTCACACACAGTTCCCATTTAAGAGAACCTATTAGCTTAAGCACTGTGGCAAGCAATGCAGATCCTAGTCCCCTTCCACAGTGCTCCCATTCTCACCTGCCCTTCTGTGTGAAAGAAGTGACAGGTGGCTCAGCGAGATTAAAGAGAACTGAAGAAAAAGGAAAAAGGAGTTGCATACTTAAAGAATTGATCTTTTGGGGAGGACAAAACACAAGTTTGCTACCGTACCCTTTATTTGCACTTGTTAAAACTGAATGGCAATTTTTAAAAAAAGGAATTAGATAGGTACCTAGAAATGTAAAAAATTGCAGGGCTATGGGGTAAGAGTGGGGGCATGGGATTAGTTTGTAAATCTTTCAAAGAGCCAACACAGGCACGATGGGCCGAATGGTCTCCTTCTGTAAGATTCTATGATTCTTGAAGACTTGGGATCTAATTAATTCTCTACGACTGCCACATTAGATCCATGAGTAACCATAAAATGGTCAATTTCATTGCAATGCACACAATGACGTTATGTAATAATTTAGTCGGTCTATTCAAACAAAAGAGCACACACTTGTAGTGGCTCTATGGTACTACACCTATATATTCTTGAATTTAATCACTCAAATTCTTAGGGATTGTGAGCATTCCATTTCCAATAGCAAAGCTTACCTACACTAAAATAGCCTAAAAGACAAGAGCTTGGATTAAAAACATTGGAATATCCACAATTCAAAATAATTCACTGTACACATCATTAGATTGACAAACTTCTATGTCCAATGCAAACGTCATCTCCCTACTTGTACTGTGCTGCTTCAGGATGCCTTCTTGACAAAACAACATGGTGAAACCTCAATAATAATAATCCTTCCATTTTATATAGGGATTTATCACGCCGTTGAGAAGTCTCAAAAGTTACAGTGCTTACTGTAAAGTGGATTGACTGTGTATTTTGTGGGCGAAGCAATCATCAGTGGGGGATTTCCTTCTAATTGCAATAGATAATTGTGATTTCACCATGTAAAAATTCATAGTAGTACAGTGCTTCAACTTGACTGCTTTGTTAATTTTCAGTGAAATAAGCATGACAGATGTACACTACAGTTAAGCATTAAGCACAGTATGGTACAGAATTAAAACATTTAATATAATTTACATGGTTATCATGACATCCTTCTGTAAGTCTTTCAGTGATTTAGAAAGTATGGTATAAAAAGCATGCAACACACATTATAGTGGATTTATTTATGGAGCATGAAACGAGATTATGTGTATTCTCAAAATGCGTCTACATATTTGTGCACCTTCCAATGTATGAGTAACAAAAATATTTACGTCCTTGAAGATTTACTTGATTTTCTATGGGAAAAAATAATTCTGCTAAATTTGCAGTGTGATATAATATCAATTAACTAAAATTGTGGTCAACAACTATCACTGCACTCATGCCGCTCCCCCCTTCCAATCATTAATAACTATCCATCTCTCATTCCTCTTATCCCCACATTTCTTTATTAGAAAAGGAAATCTTAAATAAAATGGGAAGTTATTGTTTACTTTAAACTTAATTTTCAGATTATCAGACAAGATAAACAATTTAGCTATTAAATCATGTTGGATGAGTGTTAGGGATGATTAGTACAGTATGTTTCCAAATCTTGTGTTGACCAATTTAAAAGGGTAAATCATAATACAACATGGTTTCAAAAGAGAAAAAACTCTCCACATAAAAGCAATCTCCCCTTCTAACTCTCCCAAAAAATAAAACGTATGATTGATGAATTTATGATTAATTTACTTTTCAGAAAGATCCAAGTCAACCTGGCTCAGTTTGTACCACTCATGCTTCTGAGTCAGTAGTTTGTGGGTTTAAACCCTATGCGGGACTCGGAACTTGTTTAGTCTAGGCTGACACTCCAATATAGTGCTGGGGGAGTGCTACGTTGTTCCTTTGGATGAGCCGTTAAACCGAGGCCCCGTCTCCTTGTTCAGTTGGACATTAAAGATCCTATGAGACTATTCGAAGACAAGGGAGTTTCTCCCGGTGTCCTGGCCGACAATCCTTCAGATAAAATTAAGTCATTCACTTCACGGCTGTTTGTGGGGCACTGCTGTGGACAAATTGGATACCGGATTCACCTACAAAACTCACGGTCACTGCAATTTACAGTAATTCCATGAAGCGGGTTCAAATGTCCTCTGGATGTGAAAGGCACTATACCAAATATAAGGATTATTATTATCTTTGTTATACTAAGTGCTCTTCCTTCTCTAGCCAGACATCTTTACAATTTCCCCCATTACACTCATTATTTACCAAGGGTAGGATAAGCAGAAGCATGTTGCAAAATAGATTTTGTTTCTAAACATTACTCTGGTTGCTTTAATAATGTGTTTTATGCCCAATTTATAGTGTTCATCGCAAAACCATGGGTGACTTACAAAAGAGCTGAGTACTCTGAAAAGGTGGTTTTGGCAGCATACTGATTTGCACTTGCTGCGGTATAAATGCAAATGGGAAAATATTAGTACTCCTCTTAAAAGTGGTTCCTAAAAGAACAACTTTTAAAGGACCAGCAATGTTGTCAAAGAGCCAGTTACATGACTGGTTACGTACTAGTTTGTGGGGCTTAGCTTAGGCATCACTGAGAGCAATGGGAAGCAGGAAGTATAAATCTAGATGGGGTTGCAAGTGCAGAAGTATAAACTCATTATTAAAGAAAATTACTCTTAAACATGGTATTGGCGGACCAAATTTTTTTTACACATTTCACTGTAGAATCCTGTGAAGTGCTTTGAGATGTCTCAACAACATAAGGTGCTACAGTTATATCAAATAGAAATATTATTATGATTACAAATATATTTTCCACGTAGAAGTTGGTATCACTCAAGGACTCATGGATCAGGCTCAAAATTCTCATCATGTTAACTTAAATTCCTTGGCTGACTTTTAAAAAATAACAGTTCACTCAGCAAAACTGCCAGTTTCCTGAGGGAACCCATGGCAGGATCATTTATCATCACTGTAATGGTTATGTGACAAGTCAGAGTTTGCAAACACTCTACTAACAATCTAACTGAAGGGATGCAAAAGTGAAGCATTGGTTGAAACCCAAGAGCAGGGCGTCATGTCATCTGCACTTTAGAGATAAAAATGTATCACCTGATAAGAGGGGCATGCTACATGGGTGAATATGTATTACTCATATGTAAACCAAAAAGTTTATATTGTTCAATTTTACTCTGGAAAAAGTCTTAGGTGCTCAATTATATTCTAAATTTGTATCACTCGAAACATACACTAAACCCCGGACTAATGAGGGGATCCGTTCTGGCGAGCTGGAATTTTTAACTTTTGATTACAATGCTGGTACCAGCTTTTTGAAAAATGCCAGTACCTGCATTGTAATTTTTGAATTCTGCAAACAGAAGACAGTGAATCAGCCATCTTCTGCTTGTGGGATTCAAACCGAGTCCAAGTTGATCTCCCTGGTGAAGACCAGCAAGCAGTGAGATGGGGAGTCTCCTAAGAGATTGGGGCAGTGAAAGTCTACAGGCGGGCCTGCAAAAATTATTTTTAAATGTTTCCGTGTGGGTTAGGGCCAAATTCCAGATAACTGGAGTCCGATAAACCGGGCTTTTACTGAATTAGATTATTATTAGAGTAAATTATGAAATTACTGCATTAGATTGAACTAGAAATTTTCACTAATGCAATCTAGGACAGCCCAAAGTAATTTTACTAACAATCTAACTGAAGGGATGCAAAAGTGAAACTCGGGCATTTACAAGCCTTGTTTGAAATCCAAGATTAGAATTCAGTTTTGGAATCTCTCTCCATCTTCCATTCGGATGTCTTCAATATCTCATTAAGGGTGTTAGTCTCACGCTAAACTAAGGTATTGACTGGAATACAAAAGCTTCTTTTTCCTGATTGGTAATTACAAAACTTGTGGAGTTGCAATGCGCTTTCTTTTTACCTTCAAAGTCTTTGTTTCAAGCATCAATTTTTTTCTGTGCAAATTGCTAAGAACATTGCTGCTTGACATGACTCGTTGTTGAATTTGGATCAAGGGACTAGAATGCTCAGCTCCTTCCAGCACCGTTTCATCCCTGACAATCTTAACCTCCATTGCTGCTAGTTCCAGCTCACAAAGCCAATGCCCAATCAACATTTTGTTTGACCCTTAGCTCTTCTTTAAGCCTTTCCTCACTTTGAAAGTCTCTCTTCCTAAATTCTTCAGTTTTGCACTCTCCCACACAGCTTCCAAAACCTTTCTAAAAATGTCTCTCTTTGCCTGCAGCTTAGGACATCTTCCTCCTACCATTCCATCTTCCACCATGCTCAGGCTTTCCCCTATCTCTGTGAAACATTTGAAAGTGCAAGTTGTTGTGGAAAAACTAAGGAAGTGCAAAGGCATAAAATAGAAACTTACAGAAGGTCAACTGAACAAATCAATGTGTGAATATTTATTGAGATAGTAGAAATATCTCTAATGGTCCGAATTAAATAAAAACAGAAATCCTGCAAATCCACAAAAGCCACATGAAAAATTGATAACATTTATGGTTTCAGGCATGACTTTTCAGAGCCGAAAATTTCCAGAATTCATTTTATTCCATGTTTATCTCAAAAAAATCTCTGCTCGTAATTCTTTCTTCTTAATTTAAAATTTTTGGTCACGTTAAAAATTTCTGATGTTTCAATATTTAAATTTGCTTGAGATCATTACAATAAGACTTCAGAGTATCGATATATATGTTACAGTAAAGTTGTGAAACCAATAAAGTTGCAAAAACCCTGAAATTTTCAGTAAAATTGTGAAACCATGAAATCACTGAAATTAGGAGTCAGGTATTTCATGAAAAAGTGATCCAGGATAGAAGGGAGCCCAGGTACATCCTTGGTGTTACCATTAATAGAGATATAGACAATGACCAGTATAGGACAGCAGTGAAGGCCGGCATCCTGAGGGGTCATTATTCCATGAACCAATTTGATCTCTGCCCACAACGATTGTTAACCTATGTCAAAGTCAGTGTCACTCTGTTAGGTTGTCATTGCACAGTCTGTTTGTGGTGGACAAGGCTTTACGAAGTGTAACTGCGGTCAGAAGAAATGTCAGACCAACCGTTGTAAATGCTTCAAAGCAAAGCTAAAATGTAACTCTCCGTGTCATGGAAGCCTCGCTTGTGTTAACAATAAACATTTGATTCATCAATGAATGAAATGTCACATGAAGCTTATGGTGAACAAAATATAAATTTTCATGTTATTTACTTGTTGATAACGCTAACACATGTCAAGGCAAGATTATCAATATGATGAAATGATTCCTTTTTCATGAAATCCCCGACTCCTAATTTCAGTGATTTCATGGTTTCACAATTTTACTGAAAATTTCACAATTTTACTGTAACATATACATGGCTACCAGATGGGTGTTAAATGACTTTAAAAATTTAATTATACTAACAATAACAATCAATTTATCAAACGTCGTAATAACAATAGCATATTAAATTAACACTAGCAAACAATGTATCAAAAAATATCAAAGGAAGTTGGTTACAAAAAATATATATCAATGGTTTCTAACTCATGACCAAAAAAAACATTTGCTTACCTTAAGCCACAGCAAGGTAGAGTTATAAACCTCATTAGAGCAAGAAGAACTCGCAATGGCAATAGAGTGAAAAGATACAGAAAGGCATCCAGGCAGAGAAAGAATCCAAAAAACATCAACTGGAGGGGGAAATAAAATATTAAAATTAAATCACAAATACTCAAATTATACATATAATTTACATACGTTTGCAGACTTTGATGACACATCAATTGTGGAACACAATTTGTATTTCCTAGCCAATACGATATATTCTATAAAGCTCTTTGAGACGTCTCAAAGACATGTATTAATTGCAAGGATTATTATACAATACTTCTGGTTCCAGAAATACATACACAATAGATGCCTATGTAGATAATCCTGTTCGGGGAATGTGCACACGTCATATTCTATGCACTGTTATGCAATCCCAAACTAAATCTTGGTTTACACCAAATTTACCAGAACATTTTTGTGTTGAATTTTTTGTGTCTTTTGTCAGGCAATCGGTTAGAACAGCAGTGGTCCTGGAATCAAGAGTAGACAGAGAGATAGAATTGGGTGTCTTCCATGTACATGTGGATGCGGACCCCATGTCTGCAGATGTTACTAAAGGGAAGCACAGAAGGTGAAAAGGAGAGGACCAAGGATAAGGCCCTGGAGAATGCTGCAAGTGACTGCAGCGCAGAGGGGAAAGCCATTTGAAGAGGCAAATAGAAGACGCCAGGATAGATAAAATGACCCCAGAAAAGTACAGAACCTCCACCAAAAAGGTGGAGAGAGAGGAGAAAAAGTGAAAATGGATGGTTGGCGGTGTTGCAGGCAGCAGAGAGATCAAGGATAACAAAGAATTAAACTGAACCCTGGTCACAGATGGAGAGAATGTAATTGGTGACGTGACCATGGCTGTTTTGGTGCTGTGGCGGGTGGTGGGGGGGGGTTGGAGAAGGTTGAGGAGAAGATGGAGGGAAAGAAAGGAGTGAAGTGACGACTCATTCTAGCAGCTTGCAAATGTCAGGTTGCAGGTAAATCAGTAGCTGGAGAGCATGGAAGGGTTGAGTGAGAGTTTCTTGGGGGAGGGGGAATGATGATGACAGTTTTGAAAGGAGGGGCACTTCCAGGTTGATGACGTCAGTTAGAGGGGAAGCTGGATGGCAGGAGGGATGTGGTGATGGGATCAAGGAGGAAACAGGGTCAAAGATGTGGAAAGAGGGGTGAATGGAGACTAGAGACGATGCCAGGGATAACTGAGCAGATCTGCAAAATTTTGGAGTTGAGACACCTCCTCAAACCGAATTCATGATAGACAACAAAAATTGGTGGGAGAGCAAGCCAGATTGTTGGGCATGCTAAGCCAAAATAATAGTTAACAAATACAAAAGATGTTGAGAATTTATCAAGTAAATCTTCCCAAAAACAGATATTAAATTAATCCAAAGGGCTCATCTTGTTCACTAATTTCCTAAAACTCACATGACTTCAAATAAAATAAACCATAAAACACTAATTGTGACTGTCGAAACTTAGCAAAGTAGATGATTTATAATTGGACTGACTGACTGTTGGGCAAAAGCAAACTATGCCACCAGATGGACCAGTAAAGCTATGAGGAGAGTTAAGTGTAACAGCGGTAGAAATAAATGTGCAGGGACAAGGTAAATAATTCCATTTTGACGTTTGAAAAGTGCTCTCCTCTGAGAAGTGCCTATTGCTATGAATCAAAGGCAGGTTTATAACTCACAAAGGTTTCAATATTCTGGTTACTGTCAAAAGAAGATGGATCAGTTAAAATCAAGGGGCAGATGAAGGGTATATGAGTTTGCTTGTAAAGCGGATGATTGTTTAGCCAAGAAAATTCCATACGTTAATGATGGCAAACCTTTTTGAGCTTAAAATTTAAAAAGTGACAAAATGCACACTTGCCAGATTGCCAGCACACGATTTTTTTAAAAAAAGATTCTTATTTGTTCGGTACTGAAATGGAAGGTGCTCTTACTTGAGATCTAACAAAGATCTAATTGCACTCTGCTCATACAATTAATTCCTGCTGGATGGTTCCTGAATTTTCTTTTCTACATCTGTTTGTGAAGTTGTTGTCTTTGAAAACCAAGAAGAGTCAAAACACCGCTTTGGATGATTAACGGTTTTCAGTACTTTGCAATAGCTGTATGGCTGAGAGCAAAGACTTGATTAGCTGGCACACGATTGAAATGATTTATTCCTATCAAAGGAGGACATAGACTGCACTCAATAATAACATGTAGTTTAGGTCCCGAGACGATTCAGATCACAATTACAGGAGGTAGGAGTTTAGAAGGAGATCCTGTGGATGCAGCTTATGCCATTCAATCTAAAAGTAAACTATCCAAGTCTGGTTAATGGTTATCCAAACATTTGAAATCCAAAATATCTCTGGTCGCAGATTACCTCAGATCCAATGTACTATAACAAGACGTGAATAGTCACGTGTCTTGTTAAGGGGCTGACACCCAGACACCCAACTCTATCGCTCTGCCTCCACCCTCAACTCCACGACTACTGGCGTCCTGACTGACTGCCCGTCCCACATCAAGTCCTGGATGAGGGACAACTTTCTCCAACTCAAAGTCAGCAAGACCAAGGCCCTCCTGATTGGCTCGCGTCAGCGACTCCGCACCTCGGGCGCTGGCAGCATCAGCCTCCACGGCTGCACACTCAACCTCACTAAGTCAGTCAGGAACCTGGGTGTCTTGTTTGACCCTGAACTGTCCTTTCTCCCCCACATCCGCACCATGACCAGCACAGCCTACCACCACCTCCGCAACATTGCCAGACTCCGCCACTGCCTCACCCCTCAGGCTGCCGAAACCCTCACCCACGCATTCATCACCTCAAGACTCAATTCTGGGAACTCCCTCCTCATCGGCCTTCCCAACTCTTCCCTTCACAGGCTGCAGATCATCCAAAACTCTGCAGCTCGTGTACTCTTATGCACCGGCTCCGCGACCCATTCATGGCCTTGCCCCATCCTACCTCTCTGACCTGCTGATTCCTTACCAACCTGCCCGCTCCCTCCATTCAGTGGGCTCCGGTCTGCTCCATGTCTCCCGCCCGACCCACCCTACCGTTGGTGGGCGGGCTTTCAGCCTCTCTGCCCCCTTACTCTGGAACTCCATCCCATGGTCCTTTCGGCTCGCTTCCTCCCTTGCCTCCTTCAAGGCTGGTCTCAAGACTCTTCTCTTCGATCGTGCCTTTGGTCACCCTCCCACCTCTCTGCCTTCCCTCACCCCTACACCACCGCTCCCCCATGCTCGGGTCCTGACACCTGACTGTTCAGCGCTTTGGGACGTCCTCCCAATGTGAAAGGCGCTCTATAAATGCAATTTTGTTGTTGTTTGTTGTTGTTGTTGTGACTGCTAATGTACATTTCAACCTAGTTCGCATTATTTGTGAAAATAATTAGACGTGTCTTTGAAGTGGTCCATAAGAATCTTCGCAATCTTCATTGTGTCATCAGGAGGGTGCAGAGCATAATGTTTCTTGCATATGGAGGAGGTCAAGGAAGAACATCTGCATAGCTATATTAATTATTTTAACAGATCATGACAAGCTGTCCTGTACACTACCTCATGTGCTAGTTGGCCTGAACGCCAATGTACAACAACCCAGAATTATAATTTTTGCAGAATCTAAATTCTGGGTAGATAATTTTAATTGTCTTCAGAAGATTAAATAAACCTGAACTATGGTAATGTTTCTCTTCATTTTACTGTAATATAGCAAACAACAAGTTACATTATATAGGCTCTTTCACGTCGGGAGGATGTCCCAAAGCGCTGGCCAATGAGGGGTTTGCACCCGAGCTGTGTTTTGGGATCAGAGAGGGAATGAGGGCAAAGGGGCTGCAGGAGGAAAGATGACTGAAGGCACAATTGAAAAGGAAAGTCTTGAGACAGGTCTTTAAGGAGGCAAGGGAGGGGGCAAGGGAAGGGATAGTGGCGGAGCCGGGCAATGTAGCAGAGGTGGGGCAAGCCAGAATGGGCAATGGCATGGATATTGATGGTCGAACAAGACACTAAGTTTCCCTACTGGCTCTGTGAGGTGGAGAATGCATCCATGAATAGTGAAGCAATCAGCTCCTGAGGTGAGGAGGTGAAGGGCCAAGCATGAGAGCTTCTGTCTTGTCATCATTCAACTGTAGGATATTGGCTCTTATCCAGGACAATGTCTGACGGACAATCTGTCAGGCAACAGTGGTTCTGGAGTTGAGATTAATGGTAGAAAGACAGAGTTGGGTGTCATCCACATACATATGGAAGTTAACCCCATACTTGCGGATGATATCCCCGAGCAGGAGCATGTAAATATTAAAAAGGAGAAGACCGAAGACAGAACCCTCGGGGAACACAACATGTTATGGAGTGAGGGCTAGAGAAGCCATTGGTGGAAACAAAGTGGAGATGATGGGAAAGGTAAGAACAGAACCAGGCAAGTACAGAGCCATGGAGGTGGGGCTGAGTGGAGAATAGATTGGTCAACAGTGTCAAAAGGCAGCGGAGAGATCAACAAAGACGAGAAGACAAAGAGAGCCCTGGTCATAAATATGGAATGTCATTTGTAACTTTGACTAAGGCTACCTCTGTACTATGGACGAGGCGGAAACCAGATTGCAGAGGTTCATACAGGGAGTGGCAGGAGCGGAAAGAGCAATGCTGGGAAGCAATGACTTGTTCCAGGACCTTCGAGAAAGGAAAGGTTTGAAAAGAGAGATGGGTCAAGGGAAGCTTTTTTGAGTATGGGGGTGATGACGTGAGTTTTTATGGGGGTGGGAATGGTGGCAGGGGACAGAGAGAGGTTCACAATATCAGTAAGAAAGGGAGCAAGGAGGTGGTGCTGGGAGGTAAGGAGAGGAGTAGCGATGGGCCAAGGGAGCAGGAGGAGGGCTTCGTTTGGAAAATGATGGGAGATGAGAGAAGAGAAGGTGACAGGGTTAAAAGTGTGGTGGGAGGGATAGGTGGAAGCAGAGTGGGAGGGAGTGGCAGTAGAAAGGACATAGGCAGCAGAGGGGATCCCCTTGATTTTGGACTCGAGGAAGTCCATCATCTCCTCACATTTGGAGTTAAATCTTCTTGCACATCCTCTCCTCACATTAGAAGAGGATGTGTGAGGCATGAAAATGTGGACAGAGGAGCTGGCTTGTGGTGGAAGAGAGGAGTTTGGGGTTGTCCTTAGCCTCCAAGCTGATATTGGCTGAGGCAAGGGCAGAGGGGTAGATTTTGACACGGTCCAGCCAGATATGAGATTGGATTGGATTTGAGCCAGATGCGTTAAGGGGCTCTCACCTGTGACTGAGGGAGTGGAGGTGACTGGTGTACCAAGGGGACTTGGGGAGTAGGAAGCAGTGCAGGAGGTGACAACAACAAATAACAACAATTGCATTTATATAGCACGCTTCATGTCAGGTTGATGCCCCAAAGTGATGGGGGCAAGGGTGTTGAGAGCAGCAGAGAGGGTGTTGTGGAGGAGAGTGACTGAGGAAGTAAGGTCTTTATGGGAGGAAGCCCAGAGGCGCAAGAGTTCCAATGACTCAAGGGCAACGGAGAAGGAGTGGGGGGCCAGGAGGAGATAGATCCTGGTTTAGTGGGCAGCGTCAAAGCTCAAAAAAGATGGGTTGCACATATATAAATTTGATTCACTTAATATTCAACAGTGTGAGACAGTTAAAAATCAAGGCAGCAGGAGAAGAGGGCACAAGTTCAGGTGAGTGAAGGGCAAGTTAGGACAGACACAAGGAAATATTTATTTTCAGAGAACAATAAATACATTGCAACATGTTACCATGATACATGCTTGCAGCTATGCTTGCATTTAAGAAACAGCTTATTGCTGTGAAAGAAAGTTGAGAGCGGCTCAGATGAAGGCCCTTTGTCTCATTTGTCCCTGAATACCCACCCTACTGCCCTCCCATTACAGCAGAAAGATATTTGTTAGATGAGTTCAGTTTGTTATTTGTATATATTTGTTACTCATATTTGTTAGCTGATTCCATCCTTCCTGGTAACCCATTATAGTTGTTAATTATCCTCTGTGAAAAGAAATGCTTCCTGATGTCAATCCTCAAACTGCCTTTTGAAACCCAGAACCTGTGCTTCCCTGTTTTACTGCCTTGGGATATTAATGTGTTGTTCTGGGTTTACTGTGTTAGTACAATTTAGAATCTTGTATACTTCTACAATGTCTCCTCCGAGACATCTTTTCAAGGCTGAATAGCCCTAGCTCATCTTACTGATGCTCATAACTCATTCTTCTGATCATTCTCATTTATCTCTTCTGCACGCCTTCTTTCTCCAAGATCTCTGATTCCACAGCTCCCTCAACTTGTTCATCTGCTGCAAATTTAACTTCCTTGCACTGAGTCCCTATATCTAGGTCACCATGCCATGACTCGCTCTGCCTTCCCCACCTCCGCAACATCGCCCGGCTCCACCACTGCCTCACCCATCAGGCCGCTGACACCCTCATCCACACATTCATCACAGGCTTGACTATCCTAACTCCCTTCCCAACTCTTCCCTCCACAAGCTGAAGATCATTCAGAACTCCTGCACCAGGCTCCGGGACCCTATTAACCTCCTCCTCCTCCTGTGGCCCCCCCCACACCCCAGAGGATGGAGTTAAAAATTCTCGTCCTTGCCTTCAAAGCCCCCCACAGCCTTGCTCCTCCCTACCTTTATGACCTTGTAACTCGATATAGACCTGCTGCACGTCCCCCACCCAGCCGCTCCACAATCGGCTGACGGGCCTTCAACTTCTCTGCCCCATCCTTTGGAACTCCATGCCACAATCCCCATCTCCTTCAAGGCCCATCTCAAGACCTTTTGATGCATTCCACCAACACATGGAAATCCCAGAAATAGATTGTTGGAATGCGCACTCTCTCCCTGACGCATCCTGCTTATCTAATTCCAGAAACTATTAGGTGCAGGTTGGCAAAAGCCAAGGCTTGAGGACGCCAGAGTGTGCATTGGGGTACTCCTAATAATAATAATAATAATCCTTGCATTTGATATAGCGCTTTTCACATCGGGAGGACGTCCCAAAGCACTTCACAGAACACACTGTAAAGTGAATTGACTGTATATTTGTGGGCGAACGCGGCAGCCAATTGCGCACAGCAATGTCCCACAAACAGTCGTAGATTGAAAATGACCAATTTATTATTGTTTTGGGTTTTGGAGAGATTATTATTAGGCTCTGTGTGGAGTAAGGAAACTTGACCAAGGTTTCGCCCTCTGCCTGGAATTGAACTCAGGTCTCTCGCTTGCAAAGCGAGTGCTCTAACCACTGAGCTACAGGACTCCTGGTGCCAAACCAGCTAAAACCACAAAGCTTGCCATTGATATCGCTCTGGCAAGCTTTCCCACTGCTTGTCCAGCTTGGACCACCCTACCCATTAAGGCTTTGGCTTGCAGGGTTAAAAGGAGCTGAGTGGGATGAACTCCCTGCCCCCAGTGACTTGTCTGCCTTTCCATGTCCTCCCAATGAGCTGTCATCAGCAGTGCCCTGGAATACTGCGGTTCAGGAATTGGACTACCGAGGACGTCACACAGCGCTGACTCGATTCAGACATTCCAATGCCAGGCACCTCCGAGCCAGTTCAGCTCCAAAGATACCTGCTTACCTCTCCCCACCAGTGTACATTATTATTTGTTACAAAAAAGCATTGCAGAGCACAAAGAACCGTGTTCGAGTTTCTGCTGACTCTTGCTCCCTCTAGTGGTACTTAGGTCTGATCTTATAATTGTACTAAAAACTAAATACATTACCAATGTGACAAAAAGGCATATTGAAAAATATTAGGTTGAATTACTGTAAATTAAATGTTTGCACAAGTCTATATAACTCATATTAAAGCTTCAAATTGTTTTCTTTAATACAGTATTGTCGGTGGTCATATTACCCTTTAAAAGTGCCTGAAGGTCGACCAAAGCTGTGAACCCCATTAATACAGCAACTCAAACATCAGAAGTAGCTCTACTACTGTAAATGTTAACACTAACCCACTAAAAATATATAACCAAAACATTTGGCAAATGTATCTGTGCTGTTTTGGCACTTTTCTATTCTTGCTTCCTATTTTGATCCTTGATATTTTTACAGCTATCTTCTCCCTACTTTAACTTGTTTTTCAACCTTTCTAGCTTCAAAAACTTTTGACCAACTTATCTTCTTGTATTGTTTGTCTACTGATGGGAACAACTTGAGACATTTTAAATGGTTCATTACCTGGCTGACATCCAAATAAAAGGTAAAAGATTGACTGGACCATGCCCATGATGTAGGTCTATTAATCTTCAATCTTTGACCCAAAGTTAAGGCTAACAAAAACAACTTTCATTTATAAAGTGCCTTTCATGTCAGGGGATTGTGCCAAGGCGCTGAACAGCCAAGGGTTTGCACCCAAGCTGGGGGTTGGAATCAAAAAGGGAGGAGGGCAACGATGCAAGTGGGCAGAAGACCGAAGGTATAGTCAAAGAGGAAGATCTTGAGATGGGCCTTGAAGGAGGCAAGGGAGGGAGCGAGGCGGAGGGATTCCAGGATGGAGTTCTAGAGGATTGAGGTAGAAAGGCTGAAGGCCCGACCACCAATGGTGCCAGGAGCAGGTCAGTGCCTGCCGAGCAGAGGAAGCGGGCAGATTGGTACGGTCTTAGTAGACTTGGAATCCACAGACACCATTACACTTTGTCAGTCCCAGCAAATGTACTTTATACTCAGGGTAAATGTCCTGCTTCCCCATCTTTCTCCTTAAGACAGCATGGGCACAGTTCAACATGTAGCAGCAGGCTTCTTGTATCTTTTCCCACTGGCTACTCTTCACGTGCATGTCAGTAGGTTATTATTCACCCATATTACAAAATAATTATACAAGTTCACATTAACCACCGTGTGAACTGGCTATTTGTGTATATTGAAAAGGACAAACACGTACAGTTCTTACTGATAAAAATAATCTATTGTCAAAAAAATGAGAGATTTTTCATGCTTTCAGAAAAAAAACATGTTCAATAAAATCCGAGATTTGCCGGGAGAGAAATGCATAGATAGACAAGACGATCAAATAATTCTCAGGGAAGTAATAATTTCTAGAACATTGTAAAAGAGGTTAATACTACCACAAGCAAAGCTTCAGATAGAGAAGGTGGAACTATACTATGTGAACACTGAGTTAGTTTCATATCTAGCTTCAGGAACTCCTTGCAAACACTGTTGGCTCTCAACAGATTGCCTCTCAAAACAGTTGGCGTTTCACAAAACACAAGCCTAGTGATGTTAAAAAAAACATTAAGGAAGTGCTGGGAAAATTTAATATTTCTCTCCAACAATCCAAATTCACAATTAAGGTCTCCTACATCAGGTACATCACATTTTCTATCCAACTAAAGAAGAGTATGCTTCTATTGCATCAGTTTTCATCTACCACCTGCCAGTCTTGGTCAGTTGCTTCTGAGTTGGAGAGGTGTGGGATCCACACTGGGAATTTGAAATCACAATCTAGACCAAGGCTTCAAACAGTGCTGGAGGAGGGGATGTCCTTCAACTGACATCTGCCTACTCAGGTGGACATTAAAGATCCCATGGAATTACTTGAAAAGGGGAGTTTCTCCTGGTTCCTGGACAACAATCCCCAGTTCGTGGCTATTTGTGGGATACTGCTTTTCACAAATTGGCTGCGGGATTCACCTACAATATACAGTCACTACACTTCAGGGTAAATCTTGTGAAGCGCTTTGCGATTTCCTACTGACAAGAAAGGTGCTATATAAAATGATTATTTTTATTAATGCATGTGGGTCCAGGTATAATAAAATGAAGATATGGACAAAGCAATCTTAATTCACAAAATGTTGAGCCATGCAAATGTAATAGTATATGGAACATTGGTGATTAAGTCCCCCATGCTATATAAATGTAAATTGTATTGTATGGAGAATGAGAACTAATGTTTGAGATGATTTCAAGTTATGTATTATACGGTACACTTTGCAATATTGTTGCACTTTAATGAAGGTATGCATACGACGATAATTGTAGTCGGACACCCAAAGTTAATAGAATTTTTCCTGTTGTCTGCAAGCATACATTTTCTGTTGATAGGCTTAATGTGAAGCACTTGTTCTACATGTAAGCCTGGGAAAGGGGAGGCGATCATTTAAAAAAAAACGACTGTACAAAATGTTCCAGGAATTAATTATATTTTTGTTCTCTTAAGAATTTTTATTCTCTTAAGCTTTCACTTGACCATACAGGAACTCTCATCTAAAACATAAAAATCCATTATATCAAACAAGTAATTTTCCAATAAAGGAAACTAACCTTATACTGTGGTAATATAGTATTGTTCAAAACATACTTGTTCTCATCTAACCGCAGTTTAAAAACTTCTGCTGCTGAATCTTACATTTGCAGACTTATCTAAACCTGTGAGATCCATTTGCAGGCGTTCATAAGAATTGCATGCAAGGGTACTAGGGTGTGATTTACACACGCAAAGTAGGTTAATCGTGTCCTAAGTTACAATGCACTGCTTGCCAGACTCGTGTGGAATTAGATTTTGTTTCCAAAATGACTGGTATGAATATTCAGTCTATCGAGCCTATTTTATTAGTTCATTACAATTCAATGTTTTTGACCCCACTTCTCTGCCTTAACACATCCTTTTGATAGTTTTATTTTGTAACTATCTTTTTAATCAACTTAATTGATTCCATATCCACATTCTCACAATCCTTTAGGTCCAAAGTCCCACCATTCTCAGACAATTTCATCTTAAAATTTAAGATTGTACACAATTGTAGAAAATTCCTAAATTCAGTCTTTTAAAAGAGCTGCCTTCCAAACCAAGTTGAATTTAAATACAGCGGGTGGGTAGTTAGGTTTTCTTTATTCATGTTTACCAGATTAGCTGATAAGCCCATTCAACATAGTCTGTGAACTTACTCTATATTACATAGGAAAGTGACGTACCTTTTCCAGTTCCCGAGGAATTCGTAAACACGTGTACACCTTCTCCCGCCTTTCCGTGTACTTGGCCTCATTATGTTCCAGAAGGTATCCTCGAGTCAACTCGGCACTGATAAATCTCAACAAGGACAGATCTGCAAAGAAGATTTAAAATATTGGTATATGCACTTAAACTGAATGCAATATAAATTTCTTAGCCTTAAATTAATGAATAAAAAAATTCTTAACCCTCGTCTTTCTGAAACACCCCTCATGTTCCCAAAAGATAACTCCCACATACCCAGGAATATTCACAATAGTACTAGAAAAAGAGGCTATCCTGTTCTAAAATGTACATCTCAGTGGTTGTGTGGAACCTAGGCATCTTGTTCAACGCATAACTATCTTTCAAATCCTATGCTCTCACTCGCTTGGCTTTCGCATGCCTCTACAATAACTCACACCTCCACCACTACATTTCCTAAAACTTTCATCCATGCCTTCATTATGTTCAGCCTCGATTGTTAAAATGGATAATTGGCATAGCATCTGGATAAAGCGATGTAGGCGTACATTTTTCACTTTTGGGTTTACAACAACAAAATTACATTCGTATAGCGCCTTTCACATCGGGAGGACATCCCAAGGCGCTGGGGTGTCCTCCCGACGTGAAAATGTTCAAAATGTTAACATGGAATAAAAGATTGAAGACTAACAAATAACTGCTAGGAAGTATGAGAGAATATTACTGGAAAATGAAATGCTTCAAAGCGCTTTGAGACATCCTCCTGATATGAAAGGCGCTTTTATATAAATGTAAGTTCTATTGTAAATTATATTATACGCATGCGAGTGTCAAACACTCTATTGTGTCAGTTTCTCTTGGTTTGTGAGGTTGATGAGCAAGTGACATCACTTCCACTGTCTCAAAATAAAATTTGTCCACTGTGAGCAGAAGAAAAAGATTGGAAGCAAAGTCACCTGATCGTCAGATATGGCTGCTAGTCTCTACTACCAATTAGGTTGTGATGTTCGAATGAGAAAAACAAGTATCAGTTACACAGATTGTGACTTCAGATAGTATTTTCCCATCCTAAATCTGGGATTGCGGAACATCTTTAAATCCTTCATAGAATACAATCAAGATTTGGAATCCACTTTTGCCTGCCTCAATTCCTGGATATCATCTGTATTCATTCAAGTTATGTACACTTTAATTGCCTAGTTTAAACTTTAGTTGTTTGATATATTAGTATACTCAATATAGTTTCTTGTCTACAATTAATGGTTGTGAATGGTTATTGTGTAGTCCTGTAGCTTTCTGGTTAGAGCACCCGCCTCGCAAGTGACAAGACCTGGGTTCAATTCTTGGGCAGGGCAAAATGTTGGGCAAGTTTTCTTACTCCACACGCCTCTGTTTACCTAGCCATAAGTAGGTTGGTAGACGATTGCCGAATCGCTTTTCCGGGGATAATACCTTAAAAATAAATCAGAATTTAGTCACTCAATCCACTGCTGTTTGTGGGACGCTGCTGTGTGCAATTGACTGCTGTGTTTCGCCTAAAAAATATGCAGTCAATTCACTACAAAATATTCTGTGAAGCACTTTGAGATGTCTCGAAGACGTGATAAGGCACTATATCTGAATTCAGACTAATTTAGTCTTATGTTTCGAGTCCCTCTGCCCATTTTTGGGTGGCGTTTTTATATATTTTTTCAAAATATAAAAGTATTTAAAAAAATACCATTGGGACCAGAATGAGAATGTCTAAGAATAAGAGTAGACCATGACCTGTTGTGTGCAGTTCATTCTGTATAATCTTCAGCAACCTTCCAGTTTCTTTCAGAACCAATATTTGCAGAGTTTTAAGGCAGTCACATTAACACCAAGAACATTTCAACTCAGAATTCAAAAATGAAGGCAGGATTCCAAAACTACATTTAACAAAGAGTAATGTGAATTTAAACAAACATGTAGGTCATGGCTAAAAAAAACTACAATTCCTTCAAGGATATAATAGAATTGGTAAGATAATGTGAAGGTTGTTTTCGACTCTTACAGATTAGCCCTGAGACAGCCCAATAAAAAAAACTCTTGGGATAATAGGAAGTAATAAATTAGATAACTGGGGGAAATAGGATCATGAACAATTCTAACTGGACAGATTAATGAGTGTAAAGTTTTCAGGTCTCTGGTGTTCAAAGTTTGAAAAGTGTCTTGGCAAGACATTCAAATAAAGTCTGGAATTTGAAAAATAAAGCAAGCTGGAAAGGAGAGGCAGGATGTTTGGGGAACAGTTCAAAGCAGTCAACTGGGATTTGGGTGATGAACTGTAAATGGCATTTAATGCACATGCTAAATGTAATAATAAAGCAACCAATTAGCAATTGAAAAGGTACGTTTTTAAATCTGAAGCGTTAGAAAAAGATCTAAGTGTGATATCTGTAGTTGATCAAAGAATTGTCATGCTATAGTATCTAGCTACTTAAATATCCCTGAGGGCACGCATCAAATATGATGTAAACAAGATCTTAGAAAGAGCAAAGGTACCAATTATTTGAGCTATAAAGAGGATATACAAAATATAATTTACAACCCTTGGAAAAAGAATTAAAAAGATGATACAATTCAGGTTTCTGAAATAATGGAGAATTAATTAAGTGGTTGCAGAGATATAAAAACAGGACAGGGGATATTGTAAGCAAAGCTGCTAGAACTAACCTAAAAAAAACTACAGTTGAAGAGTTTTAGAAGATTGCCGCATAGTGCAATACATGTGGACTCACTGAGGGTAATTAAAATTGAACTGATCCAATTTCTAATTCAGCAGGAAGTACAGCGATGTGGTTTGGGGCAGGAAAATGAAACAAAATGGCCAGATAAAGGTCCTAAAACCAAACCACATGACATTGAGTTGAATAAGTGCTGTAGTTTGGTGGTTAGCGCACTCGCCTCGCAAGCGAGAGGACCTGGATTTGATTTCTTAGGCAAGTTTCTTTACTCCACATGCCTCTGTTTACCCAGCAGCAAGTAGGAATCTGATTGTTAGTTGATTGAGGAATCGCTTTTCCGGGGGTAATAATCCCTTCAAAAAACAAATAAATAAAATAATTTGGTCACTCAATCCATGACTGTTTGTGGGACCCTGTTGTGCACAATAGTCTGCCGCGATTCACCCACAAAATATACAGTCAATTCACTTTACAGTATATTCTGTGAAGCACTTTGAGACGTCTAGAAGATGTGTTAAGGTGTTATATCAAATGCAAGGATAAATATATTAGTATTATTATAAGCTTACCTCATTCTTGCCTAGTTATTTCCCCCCAATTGGGTAATTGGGCTGTTCCTGTGAATTATAAACTAAATAAGGAAGAATTGTCTTGACTGAATGAAACAGAAGCAGCATTAAAGTCTATATTTGGATTTTAGTATTTTTGACCTGTTCAAGATTGCAGTGAATAACAACAACAAAATTACATTTATAAAGCGCCTTTCACATCGGGAGGACGTCCCAAGGCGCTGGACAGTCAGGGGCCAGGAATCGAGCATGGGGGAGGGGCTGGGTAGGGGTGAGGATAGGCAGAGAGGTGGGAGGGCGACTGAAGGCACGATCGAAGAGGAGGGTCTTGAGACCGGCCTTGAAGGAGGCAAGGGAGGAAGCGAGGTAAAGGGCCTGTGGGATGGAGTTCCAGAGTGAGGGGCAGAGAGGCTGAAAGCCCGGCCACCGATGGTAGGGCGGGTCGGGCGGGAGACATGGAGCAGGCCGGAGCCCGCTGAACGGAGGGAGCGGGCAGGTTGGTAGGGAGTCAGCAGGTCAGAGAGGTAGGAGGGGGCAAGGTCATGGATGGCCTTGAAAGTGAGGACGAGGATCTTGAACTCGATCCTCTGGGGGTTGGGGAGCCAGTGGAGTCGGGCGAGGGTGGGAGTGATGGAGTCGCGGAGCCTGGTGCGTGAGAGTGCACGAGCTGCAGAGTTTTGGATGATCTGCAGCTTGTGAAGGGAAGAGTTGGGAAGGCCGATGAGGAGGGAGTTCCCATAATCAAGCCTTGAGGTGACAAATGTATGGGTGAGGGTTTCGGCAGCCTGAGGGGTGAGGCAGTGGCGGAGTCCGGCAATGTTGCGGAGGTGGTGGTAGGCTGTGCCGGTCATGGCGGGGATGTGGGGGAGAAACGACAGTTCAGGGTCAAATAAGATACCCAGGTTCCCGACTGGCTTAGTGAGGTTGAGTGTGCAGCCGTGGAGGCTGATGCTGTCAGCGCCTGAGGTGAAAGTCACAAATTCACTTGACTATCTTAAGTTCAGTCACTGAACCTCCACTTGGTCTCGTACGAGTAATGAAAGAAAATCTCAAGAACCCCAAAACAGCATTCAAGATGCAAATAATTAAACAGTGCTACGGACCCATTATTGCAATTTAAGGAAAGATGCAAGCCAGTAAGCCATTAAATCACATGGATTTCCAGTATTTACAACTGAAAATAACTACTGCTACTAAAATTCACTTAGCAACTTACTCTATGACTTTCAGATTTTACAACAGCAAAATCTATTCAATCTGTTCAATATATACAAGAATATTAGGAATCTAAGTGAGCAGCACATCTGCATAGGCAGAAATGCCTCTCATTTAGAATATCTGTTATGATCCTTTGACCTGTAGCACTGAAATTGTGCTTATGAATCTTTAATGAAAGAAATAATGAGCCTTATGCCTAGTGAAGACATTTCATCCTCCTATTTCCAGTACCAAGCTTTTGGAAAAAATCTATTTTTGCGACGGGAATAGATTAAAGAAATTACATATGAACATTACAACCTCTCTGCACTCGTATTTAGTCCAGTTCTCTATGGTAGCACATACAAAACTCACTGCTGAATCTCTCATGATATAGTTTCTTCCTAATACAGCCAAAAGTAGCTTTCTTTTAATCTTGAAGAAATTGTATTTCTTTTTCTGTATCCCCACTCCCTAGAAAATATATTCAATTGAATTCCTGAGGACTGCTGCTAATTAATCCAGCAGAAGGTTATCATTATAATGAAAATAATTCAGTGCATGTTTGGTGTGGGATTCATTAACCCACCAAAACTGGATGGACAGATTGGAGATTTTCAAACTAGAAATGAGACAATCGAGAGGGGACCTGATAACGGCGTTAAGATTACGAAAGGATTTGATAAGGTGGATGTTGATAGGCTGTTTCTATTTGCTGTTGAGTGCAAAACGAGGGGGCATAAAGATAATTGGTAGCAGATCTAAAAGGGAGTTTAGGAAGAACATCTTTAAGCAGAAGGTGTGAAAATGTTGAACTTGCTGCCAGAAACTGTGGTTGAAGTTAAAAAAAAAGCAAGCAACACATCTGAGAAACTTAACACATACATGAGATAGAAGGAAATGAAGGGGCGTAGGAGAGTGGAATAGAAGGGTTAGTAGCTTGCATGAAATATAAATACAGTACTGGCTTCGACTAGTTGGGCCAAATGGTCTGTTTCAGTGGTACATACATTCAATGTATGATTGTATCAGTTCATTTTATGTAACCTTGTCTGTTATTTGTGTAATGTTTTATTACCAAATGTGTAACACAAGTAAATAACTGAAGTACTAGACTGATACCAAAGATTCACAAGATTAGCTCTGCAGGTAGTCAGGGCAATCTGCCAAAACTGAATGCTTACTGGTATGGCAGCAAATCAATCCGACTGGATAGAGGAACATCAGTGTCCAATATTGTGCATAGCAGCCTTTAAATGAATTAAAAGTCTTAATGCTATCGATAGCCACATGTCTGATACACTGGAAACCTATTGCCATATGTAAGAACATCCTAACTTGACTGGGTTCCACATTTGCAAGCAAATATCCCTCTCTGTGGAAAGACAGACTCCATTTATCTAATCTGGGAAAGTATTAGGTGCAAGTTGGACAAAACCTAGACTTGGGAGTGTATATTGGGATGCTGCAGCAATTCAACAAGCTGAAACCCTCTCAACTTGCCTATAATTAACAATGTCTGAAAAACTTCCTCTTCTGTTACGAGTCCATCACCCTCATCTGGGCTGACTTCACATCTTGCAGTGCATCAACTTGACTTTGCCCCATCCTCCGTAGCTCATGCACCCCTACTCCCCTCGTCACTCTCTCCCTGCCAACTCGGGCCCCTTTCATGCCCCCTTGCTGCACCCAACCGTCGGCAGTCACAATGCCACAACTCGCTTTGCTCAAATACTTCTTCCTATATATAAAAAACACAATAAGCACCTGACTGTTCTTACACAAATCCTACCATTTAGTTTAGGAATAACATTAGTTGAAGTCTGTAAGCACACTGCTCATCTGATCACTTAATTAGGGCATGGACAATACCTGAATACAAAAGATTGTTTACGATCATTTCACAGGTCAGATCAAATATCTAAGTACCGTATTATGGGATGTTCCTACTGGTGCCCCAAACAGTTAATCCAAGCTGTCTGATGACTTTACATTTTTAAGTGACATTTTAAGTTTGGATCCCTCATATCAAATAATCCCTCCAAAACAAAACAATAATAAATTGGTCATTTTCAATCCACAACTGTTTGTGGAATACTGTTGTGCGCAATTGGCTGCCCACAAATATACGGTCAATTCACTTTACAGTCTATTCTGTGAAGTGCTTTGAGACGTTGAGAAGACGTGAAAAGCGCTACATCAAATGCAAGGATTATTATTAATATTATATTATCACTTTTCATGCATAGCTACCTAGGTAACACTGAATTATACAATACTATACCTAGCATAGCAACAAATCAACTTTATGTTGAGCTAGATTCTGGATACGATACATTTAACTTATAACTATAAAGCTGTACATTGAAACCTTGGCCAAGTTTCCTTACTCCACACGCCTAATAATAATCCCTCCAAAAAACAAAACAATAATAAATTGGTCATTTTCAGTCCATGACTGTTTGTGGGACACTGCTGTGCGCAATTGGCTGCCGCGTTTCGCCCACAAATATACAGTCAATTCACTTTACAGTCTATTCTGTGAAGCACTTTGAGACGTCGAGAAGACGTGAAAAGCGCTATATCAAATGCAAGCATTATTATTATTACATAAAACTGCCATCATGTTAGTCTGGTGAAAACACAGTCTGCCATATCCCTGTCCCCTATGCCTAGGTCCCACGACAAATGCAGTATATAAACTGACCAGTAATCATTAGAAATACACAGCTTGGAACAGGTGAGCTTATTTAATTAAAGACTTAACATTCCATAAAGTAAGTTAAGATTTCCTCTAGTAAAATTTAATTTGTTGCAAGAATTTATTTCTGTAAGTTTCTGTGCGAAGTAATTTGTATAATTTGGTATTAGGTACTTCTGGATTGAATAGTGTACCAGCACTTTGTTTTACTTGTGTGTCAGTTTGGTAGCACTCTCACCTGAGATTCAAGCCTCATGTCAAGCTTGGAACTCATATCGTCAAAGCTTTCAGTGCTGGGTTGTGCTGCATTGTTTCAGGTGTTCTCCTTCGGATGAGATCCCATCTGCTTCCCTCAGGAAGTGGTTAAAGATCCCATGGCACTTTTTGAAGAGAAAGGAATTTCTCCCAGTGTCCTGCCTAATAATCCCCCAAACAACATTCATCATTCACTTTGTGGCGATTTGTGGAAAATTGGTTTCCATGTTCACCCACAGAATACACACTAAGTGACCGCAATTTTACAATATATCCTGTTACAAGCTTTAAGACATCCTCAAAGCGTGAATAGGGCTGTACCAAATGCAAGGATTATTATTTTTGTTATTAGTGTTTGTTTGCATTCTAGTTAGCATGGTTTTCATTCTGGGATGAAAAAGAGTTATGCCAGTGAAGGCCATTTATACTAAAGCAGTAAAGTGCTTCTTACCTTACGTTTGCTTTCTTTTTTTGCCATTATTGGGTATGCTATTATTGGTTTCAAGTTTATTTTCAGTTTAACATCCTGCCCTTCAAATAAAATGTCAATCTTTGAGATAAGGTGTTGAACTTAGGTCTCATCTTCCTGTTCTTAGCAACATAGGAACAGGAGTAGGCTGAGCATTTCATCCAAATTGCCCTCATTTAATTATTGGTCTTATATTTTCAGTGATGGTAAGGTTCTTGCCTATTTCAAATTTATTTTATTTTTACAGCCAAAATAGGTAACCTACATCCTGACGGGTGCTGATTTAAATTTTGTTCGAAACTACTATGTACCCTGCTCTACATCTAATTCAATAATTAATGTGTCTGTTTCATGACATTGCTCCACAGAAGTAATGTGATGGTATGATCTCATTATACCTTATCTATAATCATGTTGTTGCACAAGTAGCAGTTCTTGGAAGTTCTCAGTTGACCCTTCTATGACTTCATTACACCTTATCTACAGGGTTTTATTAAGTTTTGGTAGTTCTTGGTTGAATCCTTCTATAGTAGGGTCTATCAAACATGTGGTTTTGGTAGCCCACCCAATAGTTTCCTGAGTGTTTTCGAGGTCAGATCCTGTTCCATGTACGGATTTCATTGAGCCAGCACCTGGAAAAGCCTTCATTCAAGAGCCTGAGCCTGGAGGGAGCCCGAGATTGTCCGTTCCCTTATGCAGGAATTGTCTACAGATTTGAGAATTGAGCTGCCACACAGGAAATAGACTCAGTGAAAGTATCAGACCAAGTCTGGACAACCTGCTGATGTCTCAATTCCAGTCTCCAGGCGTCTAGTTTAAAAAGCCGCTCTGTCCAAGGTTTCACCCACCCACACTTTCCCTAAAGAAGTTTGAACCTGGCTGCATATTAATAGACTTGGAGGATTTGCATTTGACTTGGTACCAGGCTCACTGTTAGGACGCCCAAGTTAGCATTTCGATGGGTAAAGAGCCCAGCCTCAGGAGGGGATGATGGAAGCAATCCAAGATAACCTGAGCCCAATGGCTGAGCATATCCGCAGCCGGCTCCTGCTACTCGCCCCTGGAGCCCCGGCTCTCCTCATGAGTAACAGCATGTTATATTTCTATATCTGATCATTTTGTTTAGGTCAGCCGGTGTCTGATACCTTTGGAAACCCATCACCATGCTTAAGTATCCTACCCAAGCTGAGATTTCCATGCATCCCATCTACACATGGAAATTCCAGAGATAGATTGTTGGAATGGTATGCCCACTCGCTCCCTGGAGGGACACATCCTGCTTACCTAATTCCAGAAAGCATTAGGCGCATGTTGGCAACAGCCAAACTTGGGGGCCCCAGATTTTGTGTTGGAGTACTGTTGGGAGTCTAAGCAGCTAAAACCACACAGCTAAAAAACACAACACCTAATCTTAGCAGAGCCTCAGGGCTAAATAATAATCCTTACATAGCACCTTATCACAGCATTTCGAAACATATACTATAAAGTGTAGTGACTGGGTATTTTGTAGGTGAATGCAACAGCCATTTGCGCACAGCAAAGTCCTACAAACAAACAAACAAACTGGCTAGCACGCAGCTAAGGTGGGGATGTGGGCCAAGGGAGGTGGGATGGGGAGGAGGGAAGATACCTGAAAGTGTGGTCAAACAGTTAGGTCTTGACATGCCTTGAAAGAGGGGAGGGAGGGAGCGAGTCGGAGGGAATCCAGGAATGGCACTCCAGAGATCAAATTGTTGAGAGGGAGTAAAATTAATATAAAGGCTAACTAAGGATTTCTGCTTTAAAACAGGAAACTTACTTTAGCATTAGTGGTATTCAAAATACTATATTCTAATTTGACATTCTGATTCAGGTTCCCCAAAAGATTTGTAAATATGCACAGTTTGCAATTTTTTTCTGTTTAGTTTTTTTTACCAATGCAGAACAGTAAGTGTTTAAGGTAGGTCACTACAGACATCTGTTACAGTGTTTTCCACCATCTCAATCATTCAATTGGGTAAACAGTTAAGACAGCTGCTTTAAAATCAATATTACACAAATAAAATGCATTATGTTAGTGATCATGCCTATGAGTTGCTGACTTAATTAATTCATCCATTAAGTACTTAAGGATACAGTCTTTTTTCAGTTATAATCTATAATCACTTGGTAAAATCACCACAGCAAGTGTCTCTTTAAAATGAGTGGCTTTTAAAAAAGCTTTTTTTATTTTAAAAAGCTTTTAAAAAAGCCACTCAATAAAATCAAAGACACAAAGTCAATCATCTCTATTTCATGGACAACTGAGTATGTTACGTAGACTTCTATGCTCCTTTCTAGAACACAGTGGATTGACAAAGCAGGACACAGTTAAATTAACTCAGCATAAATGTTCCCATATGGACAATGGACCTCCAAGCAATCATTAACAAAGAACAAAATTGCTGGAACATTACCGAGTCCAATACAATAACTACCAGCAGTATTTTGATCAAGGCGAAGGGAGTCTTTTGCAATTAATATTATCACCAGCACTATTTTGGAATCCCACCAGGTGACATGACGGGTCAAATAGCCTTTTTCTATGCCGTAACATTTTTTTCTAGGTTCCTTACCTCTGAATAAATTTACGTCAGCACTGTAAGTAAGCAAAAGATCAATTTACAATTATCTCTGGAGAGTTATGTTAATTTCAACACACGTACCACAAAAAGTTACACAACAACAACTTGCATTTATATAGCACCCTTCACGCGGGGTATAGTCCCTTGAGTACCACTTCAACTTTGGGTACTCAATTCTATCAGGATAGTCAGATACCAAGAACGATTATGATCATGTGTATGTCATGAAGATAGAATAATAGGATTATATGGTTGCGTCAAATTGTCTAATTATTGCTCGTAGCTCATTCCTCTAACATTGCGGAACATCCTCATTGCTCTCCTCTGCATTGACCCTAGGCCTCAGATGGTCCCTTATGATGCAGCAACCAGAACTGTATACAATACTGTATACATTCTTCCCTTTTATTACAGTACTCCAAACTGACCAGAGCTTCAGTATGACGTCTGGCAATTTAAATTCAACTGATTTAGCAAAGTAGACCAACATCCTGTTTGCCTTGTTTATTGCTATCTCACTTTGTTTTATGGTCTCACACTGCTCCGGGATGCTGTCCTGTGTGAAAGATCCCTATATTAATTGTTGTTTTGACATGGTGAGCGATGAGTCAACTAACACTCTTGGTCTCTTTCAGCTTCCCCTTTGACAAGTCCTATCCCATCTTTGCAGGAAATGTTTCTTCATCTTGTTTCCTTTATATAGAACCTTGCATATATCTGCATTAAACTTCATTAGCCAGTTATCATCCCATTCTGCTTCTTTCAGACAATTCTGAATCCAAGTGCATTTCTTGTCCTTGACACCCCGTGATCTCAGTCTCTTTTCATGTGGTATTGAGTGCATTGAGCTACAAATTATTATGAGCTCCTGATAAATATTTGTTATGGCACACAGTTGCTGGTTATAATTGTTTTGGTCCAATCAATTTTTTTAAAAAATGCATCAGATTATGCTATTCTGTGAATACTGTATATCATCATCTTGAATAGCTGATCCTTTTGATTAAAAAAATTAACTCTAATAATTACTTACACGCGGAAGTTCCAACCTAGCGTCAAAAACAAAACAAAATTCAAAAAAGGAACCACACCCTAAATATGCACGAATGACAAAGTTACTTAAAAATTACATTAGTTCAAAATATGACAAAGGTAGTTAAAAATCAAATAGATATCACCACACTACAGGCAGTATCAACTGAAATCATTTTGAAAGTTCATACTTACTCTGGTTTCAGATACAAATTTGAAAAGATGCCCCCATGCTTCTTATTAAAGACATGCTGTACAGTGTAATAGGCCATTCTTTACAAAAATGATTGACAATCTGACAAAAATGTCACGACAAGCGGTTTGTAAAAGTTTAATTACTGGTATTTATCATATTTCAAGGTGAAATATACTTGGCCTTTGGACTGCCATAATTTCTGCCTGGTTATATTGCAGGTGAGCAACCTGATATGGGAATTTTACTTGGGAGGTGTTTCAATGATCTATTATCAAGTTAATTATTCTCCAGTTAACACACTACACAAAGACACAATACACAAAGCCAGTCTTCAAAGCTGCCTTCAATTAGGGCCCTGCAGACAAAGATTTTGTGTACAGGTCAGTTCCTTGTCCAACTTAAACTAAAAATCAACCCTCCTCCTCTCACATACAGATCCCTCACCTTCTTCTCTCACATACAGACCCCTCACCTCCTCCTCTCACAAACAGACCCCTCACCTCTTCCGTCTTACATACAGACCCCCTTATCGCCTCATCTATAATACAGACCCTCTCTGTGCTGTAGTTGCTGTGTGTGAGTGTGAGACAGACTGTCAGTCACTGTGAGTGAGTGAGTGACAGATTGTCAGTTACTCTGAGTGAGTGAGTGAGTGTGTGTAAGACAGGTTGTCAGTCACTGTGAGTGAGTGAGTGTGTGAGTGAGTGTGAGTGTGTGACAGATTGTCAGTCACTGTGAGTGAGTGAGTGAGTGTGTGAGTGAGTGTGAGTGTGTGACAGATTGTCAGCCACTGTGAGTGAGTGAGTGAGTGTGAGACAGATTGTCAGTCAGAGTGAGTGTGAGTGAGTGAGTGACAGATTGTCAGTCACTGTGTGAGTGAGTGTGAGTGAGTGAGTGAGTGTGTGTGAGTGAGAGTGTGTGTGTGAGAGTGTGTGTGTGAGTGAGTGTGTGAGTGAGTGTGTGTGTGTGAGTGAGTGAGTGTGAGAGCCCCCCCTCTGCTCGCCGTGTGGGGAGCTCCTCGGTGGCTGTGCGGTGGCTCTGCCCACCCCGGGCCTTGCAGGGTGTTGGCGGGGGGGGGGGGCAGGTGCGGCTGTGGCGGTGACGGGGTGCCTGACCCTCGGGAGCTGTGGATGAGCGGGGGCTGAGGCTGGTGAGGGAGGGAGGGAGAGAGGGAGGGGGGAGGGAGGCCACACTCCGGCCTGTCAGCCGGGGCCCGGGCCGCGGTGTCGCTGCCCTCCCCCTCCCCACCCACTCACCTGAAACACTCCGCTTCCCCCCTCGCTTCTTGTCCAGTGGTCCTCGGGCTTCGTAAAAGCCCAGAGTCTCTGCCCGCCGCTCGGCCCCGGCCCCGGGCCCGGCCCCGGGCTCGGCCCCGCTCCCCACCGCCGCCGCCGCCGCCGCCATCTTCCCAGCCAGGAGCAGACAGCGGCCACCAGCACACTGCGCACGCGCGACCCCAGGCAACCACTACACACACAGCATCAGAGAGAGTGAGAGAGAGAGAGAGTGAGTGAGATAGAGAGAGAGTGAGCTAGAGAGAGAGTGATAGTGAGAGAGTGAGATAGAGAGCGAGTGATAGTGAGAGAGAGATAGAGAGAGAGTGATAGTGAGATAGAGAGAGAGTGATAGTGAGAGAGTGAGATAGAGAGCGAGTGATAGTGAGAGAGAGATAGAGAGAGAGTGATAGTGAGATAGAGAGAGAGTGATAGTGAGAGAGTGAGATAGAGAGCGAGTGATAGTGAGAGAGAGATAGAGAGAGAGTGATAGTGAGATAGAGAGAGAGTGATAGTGAGAGAGTGAGATAGAGAGCGAGTGATAGTGAGAGAGAGATAGAGAGAGAGTGATAGTGAGAGAGAGATAGAGAGAGAGTGATAGTGAGAGAGAGAAAGAGTGATAGTGAGATAGAGAGAGAGTGATAGTGAGAGAGTGAGATAGAGAGCGAGTGATAGTGAGAGAGAGACAGAGAGAGAGTGATAGTGTAAGAGAGAGTGATAGTGAGAGAGAGAAAGAGTGATAGTGAGATAGAGAGAGAGTGATAGTGAGAGAGTGAGATAGAGAGCGAGTGATAGTGAGAGAGAGATAGAGAGAGAGTGATAGTGAGAGAGAGATAGAGAGAGAGTGATAGTGAGAGAGAGAAAGAGTGATAGTGAGATAGAGAGAGAGTGATAGTGAGAAAGAGAGAGTGAGATAGAGAGAGAGTGATAGTGAGATAGAGAGAGAGTGATAGTGAGATAGAGATAGTGAGATAGAGAGAGAGTGATAGAGAGAGTGATAGTGAGATAGAGACAGAGTGAGATAGAGATAGTGAGATAGAGATAGTGAGATAGAGAGAGAGTGATAGTGAGATAGAGAGAGAGTGATAGTGAGATAGAGATAGTGAGATAGAGATAGTGAGATAGAGAGAGAGTGATAGTGAGATAGAGATAGTGAGATAGAGTGATAGTGAGATAGAGAGAGAGTGATAGTGAGAGAGATAGTGTGTGTGTGAGAGAGAGATAGAGAGATAGAAATAGAATGATAGTGAGAGAGAGTGATAGTGAGATAGAGAGAGATAGTGAGATAGAGTGATAGTGAGATAGAGAGAGAGTGATAGAGAGAGTGATAGTGAGAGAGATAGTGTGTGTGTGAGAGAGAGATAGAGAGATAGAAATAGAATGATAGTGAGAGAGAGTGATAGAGAGAGTGTGAGAGAGATACAATGAGTGTGACACAGAGAGAGAGAGAGTGAGTGAGATGGGTGAGAGTGAGTAAGAGGGAGTGTGAGAGAGTGAGTGTGTGAGAGAGAGTTGTGGGAGAGAGAGTAGAGAGAGTGTGAGAGAGAGTGAATGTGTGTGTGAGAGTGATAGAGAGAGAGTGAATGTATGTGTGAGAGTGATAGAGAGTGTGTGTGTGAGCGTGATAGGGAGAGAGTGAATGTGTGTGAGAGTCAGTCAGTATGTGAGTGAGAGTGAGTGTATGTGAGAGTGTGTGAGAGTCAGTCACTGTGTGAGTGCCAGTCCTTTCCTCTCCTCTCACTCCCTCCACGAAACCCTCCAATCGGAAACTGCTCTGGTCAATGTCACAAGCAACATCCTTACCATGTGTGACCATGGCTCCCTTTGCCTCCTCGTCCTCTCCGCCACCTTTGACACTGTGGACCACTCAATCCTCCTCCACCGCCTCTCCTCCTACCTCAACGGTTCTGTCCTTGACTGGTTCAGGTCCTGCCTCTCACACCACCTCCACTTTGTCGCGGCAAACGGCTTCTCCTCCAGCCCCCGCACTGTCTCGTGTGGTGTTCCTCAGGGCTCTGTCCTCGGTCCCCTCCTCTTCACCCTCTACATGCTCCCCCTTGGGGACATCATCCGCAGACATGGGGTAAATTTCCACATGTATACGGATGTCACCTAACTCTACCTCTCTGACTCCACCCTGAACTCCAGGACTACTGGCGTCCTGACCGACTGCCTGTCCGACATCAAGTCCTTGATGAGGGCCAACTTTCTCCAACTCAACGTCAGCAAGACCGAGGCCCTCCTGATTGGCTCATGCCAGCGCCTCCGCACCTCGGACGCTGGCAGCATCAGCCTCCACGGCTGCACACTCAACCTCACTAAGCCAGTCAGGAAGCTGGGTGTCTTGTTCGACCCTGAACTGTCCTTTCTCACCCACATCCGTGCCATGATTGACGCAGCCTACCACCACCTCCACAACATTGCCAGACTCCGCCACTGCCTCACCCCTCAGGCTGCCGAAACCCTCACCCACGCATTTGTTACAACAAGGCTCGACTATGGGAACTCCCTCCTCATCGGCCTTCCCAACTCTTCCGTTCACAAGCTGCAGATCATCCAAAACACTGCAGCTCGTGTACTCTCACGCACCAGGCTCCGCGACCCCATCACTCCCACCCTCGCCCAACTCCACTGGCTCCCCATCCCCCAGAGGATCGAGTTCAAGATCCTCGTCCTCACCTTTAAGGCCATCCATGGCCTTGCCCCCTCCTACCTCTCTGACCTGCTGACTCCCTACCAACCTGTCCACTCCCTCCGTTCATCAGGCTCCGGTCTGCTCCATGTCTTCCACCCGCCCCTCCCTACCATCGGTGCCCGGGCTTTCAGCCTCTCTGCCCCTCACTCTGGAACTCCATCCCACGGTCCCTTCGCCTCGCTTCCTCCCTTGCCTCCTTCAAGGCCGGTCTCAAGACCCTTCTCTTCGACCGTGCCTTTGGTCTTCCTCTCACCTCTCTGCCTTCCCTCCCCCCTACACCACCCCTCCCCCATGCTCAAGCACCAACATCTGACTGTTCAGCGCTTTGGGATGTCTTCCTGACGTGAAAGACCCTCTATAAATGTAATTTTGTTGTTGTCACTGTGTGTGAGGAGAGAGTGAGTGTGTGAGAGACAGTCACTGTGTGAGAGAGAGTGAGTGTGTGAGATTCAATCACTGTGTGAGAGAGAGTGAGTGTGTGAGATTCAATCACCGTGTGTGTATGTTGTGATAAAGAGAAACCAAAACACATAGCTTGTCATTGAGAGCACTGCCCAGCGACGTTCCAACTGCTTGTCCAGCCAACCTCTCTAACCTTGCAGTTAATAGAAGCCAAGTGGGATGAATCCCTGTTGGCATTATCTGACCCTTAAACTCCTTCTAATGAGCCAGGCTGGCTGGTTGAACTGTCATTAAGTAATGCCTTGATGACTGAGACCACTATAGAGGGCTGATTCAATTCTGACTTTCCACTGCGAAGCAAGTCATTTTGGAGACAGCTCAACCCCGAGGAAACCTTATTCCCTTTTCTATTACTTAGACTTATTACCTTTCTTGTTCTAGGTTTTCACTTACCTACCAGCAAACTACATAATTCACCTCAAACTGGTTCATTGGCTCATATATGTGAACTGAGATTTTAGCCTGGCCATAACTGGAAAACAATGATGGACACAGCATTACTTACACTTTCTCCATGGCTCATAAGGAAAGATGGAACCCTGCCTACGTAGACCATACCAGTGTGACACTACTGCATTTTCTTTGCAGGTCCTGGAAAACAAACCTACCATTGTGATGGATTTGCATTAAAAATGTGGCACGTGTTGCGAATGGGATTCAGCTCCTTCAATCTCCCTCCATTGCCATTTTTTGAACCTCGCTGTCTTTTCACAAATATGACAATCAAAACCAGATACTGTACTCTGAGTATGTTCAGCTAGAGAACAAGAACATGTTATATACATTTGGCCCATGTGAATATGCTGCATTTTATTTAATAATTGCAGGGCTCAAATTAACATTCCCATTTTTGAGCACTGTGAAAATGTGTTAACTATTTGAAATGTTACCAGGCAACAGTCCTGCAAAGGTTTGTTTTTGTTTAACTAAGAGATTACCATCATTCAAATGTATGCTAGAGGTTTGTTTTTATTCAGTGTATAGAAAAGGCATTTACAAAACTAAAACTTGGTAACGTTAGAATTTGATGCCAGAATCCAAACCTGAATAAGAGGCAAAATTATTCACGTTTTTGGGTTTTATTCTTCATTTTTTGACTGATGATACGTTTCACAGATAAATAATCGAACCACGAAAAGTCACAATGCAAACGCCCCATGAATATATTTTTCACTCAAAAACATTTAGTATATCTGTAAATTCAGCAAATTAACTTTGAGTCTTTCCAAGTTGTAAAGCTAATTGAGGGTTTCAAGAAAAACTATTCATGTTTTTTGAAAAAAAACACTTTAGAATGATCTGAACTGCTTAACACTATTTATTGACAAATGTATGAATAATAATCAATAAAAAAGGTAACAGCAAAGATTATTTTAATAAATATAAGGTAACTCATAGCAGATCTAAAGGGAATTTAGAGAACCTTCTTTATGTAGAGAGTGGTGAGAATGTGGAACTCCCTGCCAAAAGCTGTGATTGAAGCAGAAAGCTTCAATACATTTAAGAGGAAACTTCATGCACACATGAGGGAAAGGAATGGAAGTCTTTGTGGAGTATAAACACTGACACACACTGGTTGGTCTCAATGGCCTGTTCCCATGCATTATCATTCTATATCATTCTATATTAAACCCAGATGCAATTCATTTAATCCAAAATTCAATTCACAAGGAATTTAGTTTACCCCTGACCATGTTTTCTAGAGAGGAAAGTAGGAAATACGGTATTCAAAGAATAAGAAATACTATACCTAAAGTAGAACCAACAATCTAATTACATGCATTATTCTCTACATACCATGAGCAATTATACTTGCCCTTTAGGAAGTATGAGTTGAATCTCACTGTACCACAGCAATCTAAGCTATTAAAAGTCGAACATTAGATGATAGGTTACTTGCTGTTTAGCTTATGCAGATAGCTATTTGAACCTGCAATGTTTGACGAGTCTTCACATGGGAGAATAAGATGACAGGCACATGGGAGAATAAGATGACAGGCATGTTTGACTGGATAGTAAGCCAATGAAAACATAAGGACTACATTAACTCATCGCTTATTTCAGTGGTTGCTACTAATATTGAATTGTCCTTAACTAAGCCAGCTGAAATAAATACAGGATGCAGTACAATGACTAATTAGATATTGTGTGCTGTGAGCCTTACCCATACCACAGTTTTGTTTCCATACAATTGAGAGGATATTTTTTACAGTTTGTCCTGTCTACATAGTAACGTGCATGTCAACTTCCATAAATATTCTCCTCCAGTCTCACATTGAAGGCTCTGGCTGGTGGGCATGTGCAGGGCTGAATTGTCAGGAGTTGGCATCCTTAAAACATTAAACTGAATTCCCCATTTGTCTGCATATTAAAGATCCCGCAGCAGGACTTGAAAAGAGAAGGGAGTTTCTCCCCGTGTCCCAATCAACAAGTCTTCAGATAAAATTGGTCATTCGTTTAATTGTTGTTTGTGGGGCTTTGCTGATTGTCTTGGAGGTTGAGTTAATAATTTATATTCCATTGCTAGCCAGACTGAGGGCCAATACAAAATGTATCAGCATGAATGGGTTAGTTTGTTTTATGCTGAATTGATTTGTGGGTTTGCTATTTTACTGACAGGGCATGCTTTTATCAATGCAACTCACAATATACTAATGTGCAAGGGATTGATTGAAAACATCTGGGAGAATTGTACACTGAATATTTTTGTCCATTTTGAGTGAGAGGGGGTTATGTGCTGAGAAAGGCTTGCAAGGATTCTAATGAAGTTCCAATATGAATATTAATAAAAGCACAAAACAAAAATAGAAGTCGCTGGGAACACTCAGCAGGTCAGGCAGCATCTATTCTCTTTTCTCTCCCTGATCTGCCTGTTTTGTTACAAGTTCTTCCCCCCCCCTCCACTTTTGTTCTGCAGTATTAACACCTTTATTCCCCTGCTTTGTTGCAATCCCCCACTTTGTTCTGCGTCATTATAATTATATAATAATAATCCTTGCATTTGATATAGCACTTTTCATGTCTTCTCGACATCTCAAAGCGCTTCACAGAATATGCTGTAAAGTGAATTGACTGTACATTTGTGGGCGAAACGCGGCAGCCAATTGCGCACAGCAGTGTCCCACAAACAGTCGTGGATTGAAAATGACCAATTTAGTATTGTTTTGTTTTGGAGGGATTATTATTAGTCGTCTGGAGCAAGAAAACTTGCCCAAGGTTTTCACCCTGCCTGGAATTGAACTCAGGTCTCTCGCTTGCAAGGCGAGTGCTCTAACCACTGAGCTACAGGACTCCACAAGCTCTCATTAACACCTCTTTTACCCATCATCCCCTGTCCTCTACCCCTTTTCTCGTTTGTCTTCCTTGCCCTGCCTCCCCCCGCTCTGTTAGCCCTTAAAAGCCTCTCCCTCCCAACATGCCTCAGTTCTGATGATCATGGACCCGAAACGTTGACTCACTTTCTCCATAAATGCTGCCTGACCTGCTGAGGGTTCCCAGCGACTTCTGTTTTTGTTTTCAGATTTCCAGCATCTGCAGTATTTTGTGTTTTGATTAATAAGAGCACAATCTCCAATAGATCATTGGCACACCACAAGATTGGTTTGAATAAAGAAGGCCCTTCTGATCCAGAATAATAACCCTATGATCTCCCATCACAACACCAAGCTGCTTTTTAAATGAGTCCAGTATCCTGGCAACTTATTCCAGTCATTGATTACCCTCTGAGTAAAGAAATACTCTCTGATATCTGTCCTAAAATGACCTTTTACGCTCTTCTCTCAAGACTGAAGAGCCCTAGTTTGTCTAATCATTGCTCTTAGCTCATCCTTTCACACTAGGGATCATCGTCTTTGCTTCTCTCTACGCTGTCTCCAGCCCCCTTATGTCATGGTGATCAGAACTGTATGCAGTGTTCAAGGTGTGGTCTGACCAGTGCTCTTTACAGTCTGAGTATGACATCTGGGGATCTAAACTCAACTAATTTAGCAATATAGCCCAGCATCCGGTTTGTCTTGTTGATTGCTGTCTCTTACTATTTCAACATAGTGAGCGACAGGTCAACCAACATCTTGTGGTGAGATCTTGTTCAATGTATAGCAACACAATGCAAGAACTTCCCCTTCCGCCACGATAATAAAAGAACGCAGCTTCAAAGGAAACCACAGTCATTCTTAAAAGGAAAAAGAAAGATATCTATCCTCAGATAGAAATCTCTAAATTGTGAAACTGCTTCAGACCAATAGCAACATTATCTGCAGGTATGGGATCGACTTCCATATGTAGAGACAACACCCAACTCTACCTTTCAGTTTCCATTATACATTTCCAACACCTGGTCCTGATAACTTTTCCCCAACTCAAAACTGACAAAACTAAGGCTATCCTGCTTGGTTACCAGGAGTACCTCATCCCATCAAGTGCTGACCATATTGACATTCCAAGTATGCTCATTCCAACTGACTAACTTGGTGTTTTGTTCAACCCACAATTGGCCTTTAAACTTTTTTATCTGGGCTCTAACCACTTTCAGTCTACTTTCCTCCATTTCCACGTTTCCCACCTCCAGCACTACCTCACCCCAATTTAACTAAACCTCACACACCCATGCCTTTCTCACCACCCTCAGATTCTCCAATGCCCTGCTTACCTGGTTCCACCCTTCACAAATCATTCCAAATCATTCAGAAGACCGCAGCCACTTTCTTTTCCACTTTGAGCTCTGCACATTGATCACTTCCACTCTCACTTGGCTCCCTAAACCCAGAATTATTTTATGAACCTTGTCCTTACCTTGTGACTTGCGTTACTCTGCTCCCCCAACTGCTCCCTTTGTTCAGCCAACATTACCCTGATTCATGCCCCCCTTCACTATCCCCACTCTGGAACTCTCCTTGACAGTCCTCTATCTCACCCATTCTCAAAACCTATCTATGACTATGTATTCAACCTCCTTCCTTCTAACTCCCCCCACATCTTAGACCCAATCTGTCTTTGTAAAGATGTTTGTTTGATACGTTGTCCCTATTTGAAAAGTGCTTTGTATAAATGTATGGATTGCAGTGTTCCCGAGGTTTTACCTTTTTGAAAGGTTGACTCAGAAGCCCAGCAAAGAGCATTGAAAACATCAATTCTAAAGCAAAACAGTCTCCTCCTATGTTATAATTTCTAAGGTGTGGATAAGGGTGTGAGGTAGGGAAAATATTCCTAGTGATAGATTGAACATGGGGTTTGAAATTTAGTTCAGGATGAACAGAATGCTGAAGCTGTGCACCACTGGGTTAATCTGACTTCAAGATCCTCACCCTCGTATTCAAGTCCCTGCACTCCTCTGCAGCCCCTACCTCTCTGACCTCCTCTCTCCTCAAAACAGCACCCGTTGTCTTTGTTCCTCCGGGTCTGGCCTCCTCCTTGTCCCCCGAGTCTTCCGCTCCACCCTCGGCGGCCGTGCCTTCAGCCACAGAGGCTGGGGATCTGCTTTCCTCACTCCCTTCGTCTCGCTCCCTCCCTTCCCATTTTCAGGTCTCTGCTGAAGACCTTTCTTTTCGACCACGCCTTTGGTCACCTTCCCCCCCTTCCCCCCGGCTCGGTCCCAGGATCCGAAACTGTAAAGCACTCTGAGACGCCGTCTGGTGTGGAGAGCGCTATATAAATCCAAGTTGTTGTTGTTGAGTGAGGAATAGAGTCAAAGACATGTTGAATGCTGGCAAGAGCATTGCAATTTGCATACAACTGATATTTCTGGCTATCAAAGTAGAAGAGAAAATGGTTTTGTTAAACTAGTATGATGATTATCTGCACAAATAGTTCAAAAGAGTTTATGGAAAATTCACCAAGAGTGATTAACCAGTGACAGGCCTGTGCATTGTTACCACAGTTTATTGGCACACTTAATTAATGGCAAAGCATACATAAAATACATCCGTATAATGACACAAAGACTCATTTCTAAGTTTCACACATTGTGCTGAACATTTATGTGAATCAAATAGTATCTGCTCTAAATGATCTGTTAGTCCCCTTACAAAAGCTTACATAAATACACAAGCAAAAGAGACCAGCAAAGGTTCTTGCAAACCTGAATATAAACGATAATCACTACCAATGTCCCATGATAGCAACTGATCAAACTTAGAAACAATTTAAAGAAACCACAAAACATGTTCTACTAAGATGCCCACAAAATATAACGGGTTGCATGGCTTATAATACCAACTGTTTGTCAAAGCATTAAATATGAACTCACTAAAATAAAGTAGAGGTTTTTAATATTTCAATACTGCCCAATGCAGACATTTTTAAACAAGAAACTCTCAGGTGCAGCCTGGAGAAAGAAGAAACGATAAGGGAAAAAGCACAAAATGTGTTTATAATAAAAAGATTTAAATGTTCTTGTTTATTGAGAGGCTTGAGGTGTGGCATTTTCTGATTTGGGCTCCTGACTGGATTGGGCTTTGCTGTTCCAGGGGCTGTTATTTCCCAAAGCGGGAGAGTTATTGAAATCTTCCTCATCGTCGATGCCGTTTGCTGCGTCGTACTGTGTGTTCTCTAATCGAGTGATCAGCCGCTCGTCCTCATCCCCGAATTCTCCGCCCATCAATGTCGGTTCGCCCACCACCATGACATCCTGTAACAAGAACAAATAGTCCCAGGGTAAAACATTGCCAAGATTTCACGTCAATATCATTCACAGGAGAAAATGCAGACCAGTCCAAATAACTCGTGTCACAATGGATCTTAAACTGGTCCTGCAAGTATGGACTTGTGCACTGCACTATGCTGTCATATTGAGGACAGGTTGAACTAATAAAGGGTAAGGGGAAAGATCAAACCTCAACTAACTGGCTTATTGGCAATTTGGTGGACAGTCCTGTAGTTCATCATTAATCTTCAATCTAACCTCAACGAATCAGTTAAGTTCAGACCATTTTTAAAACTGATAAATGCTCTTTATCCTAACCCACGGTTTGTGTATTAACCAATTTATAAAAGAAACACTCCACCAGTATAACATCATCAATCAACTATGACTGCTCTCAGGTCAACAACTGAAGTTGTTTTTAGGAAATCACTTCTAAGAATCCAAAAGGAGTATTTCATTGTTGTTAGGAGCAACATTTTTCAGTGTTTAGTTTGAACATATCAGTTGTGTAAAGATTTAGACAGTTGTAAATACCGAGGGGCATTTTATACACCATGTATGTGAAGTGAATGAGTGGGGAGGGTCAGTTGTGGATTGTTCCAAGAGTTAACAAATGAGCTGCAATAAATACAACAGGAAAGTAAAAGTAAATTGCACACAATGGCCACTAGGTGGGGTCTACGTGCTAACAGTTACAACTCATTTTAACATAAAAATACAAGAAACAATTCACTTTTACATTGGCTTATAAAGAACAAATGGTAGTGTATTTTCCATAGGTCAGTAGCACTTAGTGTGCCTCCCCATCATTCTTCATATGTGTCTCTTCTCAAACTGTCAGCAGCAACAATTGTGAATAATTACTTAATTACAGAAGCAACAGCAGAAGATTATTAGCGAGCAATGTAACGGAAAACCAGAGGCAATATTATTGCAGTAGCTGGACAGTGTGTCTAGATCCATCAGATGCTGCAATTATTGCAGCAGCTGATGGGTCCAAATGCAGCAGCAAAGTCATTGCTGACCAGTACACAGCAGGCTTTTGTTTCTCTGTTTGTCAAAAAACATGTGTTCCCAATCACTGATAAAATATGCGGAGAGATCCCGCAGATTACTGCACAATTCAATTTCTTTACCATAAATGAAGCTTAGGAGTGACAAAAAAGTGAATGTTTTAAGATTAACAGAGCTGTAGAGGCAAACATGTCATTTCCAATACTTTGTTCAAAGTGTGCGAGTTGTGAGGACACAGTGTTATGTGGAGAGGGACAGAATGGATGGCACTTGGCATCACAATCCTGTGCTTGGTCATAGGGCCATAACGCACTGCCAACCAGCCATTAACATAAAATGTGTGAAATTTCCCATCATAGAAACAACAGCAGCAACAAAATTACATTTATAGAGCGGCTTTCACGTTGGGAAGATGTCCCAAAGCGCTGAACAGTCAGGTGTCGGGGCCTGAGCATGGGGGAGGGGTGGTGTAGGGGTGAGGGAAGGCAGAGAGGTGGGAGGGAGATCAAAGGCACAGTCGAAGAGAAGGGTCTTGAGACTGGCCTTCAAGGAGGCAAGGGAGGAAGCGAGGCAAAGGGTTCCAGAGTATGGTTACTGACCCACCCGCCAGTGGAAATAGTTTCTCCTTGTTTACCCTATCGAATTCCCTCATAATTTTGAAAATTTCCATTAAGTCTCCTCTTAAACTTGTCTGCTCCAAGAAAAAATAATCCCAGCTTCTCTAGTCTCTTCTGGTAACTGAAGTCCCTCATTCCTGGTACCGTCCTGGTAAATCTCCTTTGCACCCTCTCCAATGCCTTGACATTCTTCCTAAAGTGTGGTGCCCAGAACTGAACACAGTACTCTCGCTGAGGCCTAACCAATATTTTATAAAGGTTCATCATAACTTCCTGACTTTTGTATTCTATGCAACTATTTATAAAGCCGAGTATCCTGTATGCTTTTTTTAAACAACTTTATCTACCTGTCCTGCCAGGTTCAAAGATTTACTTATATGAACCCCCAGATCTCTCTGTTCCTTCACCCCTTTTGGACTGCATCATCAGCTTATATTGCCTCCCCCTCATTCTTTCTCCTAAAATGCATCAGTTCGCATTTCTCCACATTAAACTTCATCTGCCACGTGTCTGCCCAATTTATCAGTCTGTCTAGGTCCATTTGCAGTCTGCTACTATCCTCCTCAAAGTTTACATTTAAATAGTTTTAAAACTATTTAAATGCAAACTTAATCCTTTCTAGTAAATTATCGGCATTTAAAATTCATGAGACAACATCAATGAATATTGATTTACTTTGCACGCTTAATGAGGACTCTTCATTGTGAATTCCATTTGCTAGACCTTTTGAGACTCCAAGTTGATTTCATTTCTGAATACAGCAGATGAATATTGCTAACATTAATTTCAGGGGAAAAATATTGTTACAAGAAAATCCCACTCAAAAGTCTAATTCAAAGAGAAAAGTCATAATTTCCAGTCTGTCACAAAGAAAAAAAGCACAAAGTTTGGATAAATAAAAATAGAACTGAATCTTTTTAAAACAGTCAACCTTTTTGAGTTAATCTTCCAATGTTAACACAATTTCAGGGTGATATTAATAAATAAGCACTCAGTAGAGTTCTATTAGCCTATTGTTCAGAGATGGGTAACTCCCAGCCTTGACAAGCTGAACACAGTATAGTAATTTACTAAATTTATCTCTTCACCTCCATCCTTCTTTGCTTTTGTTTTGTGGTCTCTTACAGAGTTGCCCCACTCCACAGGTGCATTTTACACATTTATACCATTCTTTTTGTTGGATAACATTTCCGTTTTGGGTGAGTGAAAAGTTCATTTGGTTAAATGCAAAAAGATAGCTGATTGACCGTAAGCCAAATGACTTTTGAAACATTTCCCAGCACTGTGTCCTTTTAACCAGAGATTGAATATCCTTTCAGAAATAGTTTACAATAGTGAGGGCCATACCATTAGACTAAATCATTTGTGGGTGACTTGCTGAAATCAACAGCGACAAATGAATAAAGATAAAGATGAAGAACAGAGGGCATTGCGTGTGCTTTCTATTTCTGATTTTTCTTCTTCTGAAACTTTAAATAACCTATAAATTTAAAAAAATGAAATGGAAAAAATAGAATATTATATACCTGGGAGTATCTATTTATGGTGGGTATTATGATCGGTTGACTATGTTACAGTATTTGAAGCCCTTTTCTTGAAGAGATGTGTCAAGATTTGAACACATTGATAAGCACTATGACTGACACCTTGACTCAATGTGCTTTGGTTCATTGTGGAATAACCAAGATTGTTTTTTTTATAAAGAATGTTGTGAACTGATACTCATTACTTCTGAATTCCCATATGGATCAGAAACATTGATTCTCTCGCCCTCTACGCCCATCAAAGGGGTGACTCAGGTTGTTTTCACAGTGAAGAAGCATTACAGCCAAGCTCAAGCTTATGTTCACAGACATGTGCATAACTAGGGGGTAACTGGGCAGCGATCAGGAAAGGGAATTCTGAGGCCTCTGTAAAGTCCAGCCGCTGCTCTGGCTAAGATCAATTAACTATGCTGAGACCGAGCATTAATCTTGGGAATTTGATCTCTGATCTGGGACACTGCCCTGCGTGAGAGGCGGTACATAAATGCAACTTGTTGTTATTGTTGATCTGTAAGGTTCAATTTCACACCACTACTGGCATGGCCAACAGTGCTATTGGAGGAAGTTATCTCCATTTCCCTACTATCAGATAAGTAATCATTAGATAGATCCTAAATCTATTCCTCTGCCTTTACTGGACTAACATAAGAAGTGCAATGAAGTATAAACTTTCCAAGTATAGATTGCTGAATTGAAAACTACTTTCTAGCAGTTATTTTTCAGGAATGTTTTTAATGCTGCAAAACAGACACAGGATTTCCCGATCAGTCACTCTCCTGCCTTTATATTTTCTTATATTTTCTTCACCATCTATATATCTCTCGTCATTTTAATGATCTAGAAAGTTCCTTCCCCCTGCCTCCATTATTTTTTCAAAAAGACTGTTCATCTCTATGAGCCTCTCAGAGAGCTATCTACCCATCTAACTTAGCATTCTCATCATATAATAATCCTTTTATTTGATGTAGCTCCTTATCACGTCTTTGAGACATCTCAAAGACTATATAGAATATACACAGAATATACTGTAAAGTGAATTTACTGTATATATTTGTGGGCGAAATGCAGCAGCCAAATTGCACACAGCAATGTCTCACACAGTCGTGGATTGAACGGACCAATTTATTATTATTTTTTTCGAAGGAATTACTACCTCCGGAAAAGTAATCCACCAATCGACTAACAACTGGGTTCCTACTTACTGCTAGGTAAACAGAGGAGTGGAGTAAGGAAACTTGCCCACATTTCGCCCTGTCAGAAATCAAACCCAGGTCTCTCACTTGTGAGGCGAGTGCTCTAACCACTGAGCTACAGCACTCCACATATAATATTACGAGAAATACTCTCATCCAAGTTAAAATTTCTGTCAACTCACAGGAACTCTGCTCCAGTTCCTGTGAGTCATTATTACATAATAATATTACATGCAATGTTATAATAATATGTAATCATGATGTTATGACGCATTACATATTACATGATCATATTACTACATAATCCTAATTGTTCGCCTACAAATACACAGTCATTAGACTTTACAGCAAATTCTGTGAAGCCCTTTGAAACGTGAAAAGCGTTATATCAAATGTAAGGACAATTATTATTGTTGAAAAGAGGTTGGATTTAAGGTGGAATATAACGATAATAATCCTTATGTTTGGTTTAGCATCTTTCCCATCAGGAAAATATCCCAAAGATCTTCACAGGATATACTGTAAAGTGGAGTGAATATGGGCGAAGAGAGAAAGAGAGGGTACAAAACAAAGTAGTAGAGGGTGGGAGATTCAGAGGTTAGAGGGATAGGAACTGAAGACTTGGTCACTAATGGGGTGGCCCAAGGAGAGCAGGGACACGCAGCGAGCATGAGTTAGGTGAGTGGAGGGTGCGAGCGAAGGGAGAAGATTGGAGAGGTAAGGAGGTATTCTGAAGGATAAGTAAAGAAAACACACTGGCCATTATATACTGCACTGGGAAGGGGGAGAAGAGGAAATTATTGAGCTTCTGAACTGCTATAAGAGACTAGGAGTGAGTCTTGGCGGCTCTCTATGATAATAATTAATTGTAGAAACAGGTTTGCTTATGTAAGCCACAGCGTGTCCCATGGAACATCTCAATGCTCCAGCCACCACTGCTGCAATGTTTGTTCTACTGTTTGATCACTGTAATTAATTTAGATTTTTTTAAAAAGTGAGATAACAGCGTACATACTGATGAGATAATTTGCAAAGGTAATTAAGTAATTAGGGAAAACCCGCTGATTGCCAACAAGTCCTACATTTGCCATCTGTTACTAAGGAGCCTGCCACCTATAAACATGTTGGAACCGTACCACAATCTGTGCAGAAAATGTTGAAGTCTGGCCAGCTGTTGCAGCAAGCTGAATGTTAGCAAAATAGCAAGACAGACGCTGTTAATTACCAGTACACTGAGGAATATCCCCACTCATCTCATTAACAGAGAGTGGGGGAAAAAGCTTGTGGCTGTGGGAAAGCAATTGCGGCACCTAATAAGGAATACACACAGAAATTGGTTCACTCCCAAAACAAGATTAAGTCAACACAACATTGTTTTAAAGGGTGGAACGCAGAAAGATAAACAAGAACATTGTAAAGGTTCGTTAAACTCAATCATACCACTTGGCACCTGAACCAAACCGTTTACACCCATTCCACAACCCCGCAGCGGCAGAAGCACTTTGTTTCCCTGAGTCTCGCCATGTGGCTAATTTACAAGATTTGCAATCAAGAAGAAGTCAGCAGTATTTATTGATTTCAAAACACAATAGGTTAAAAGTCCTTAATTCGTATATTCATTAATGACTAGTCAGCGTGGAATGAAAAAAATGTGTCAGTAGTCAAAATGTTGCTACTTTCTGAAGATTTCTTTATCATTTTCACATTCAGGTTTAACATGCTGGAAAATTAGCAATTGAAGCGAGTAGTAGTAATAGTAATTTCTGCAGGTAACCAGAAGTGGGTCATGCTGACTAACTTGAACACTGCAATTTACTTCCAGGTCCTTCAGAGTGGAGTTGCAATGGATTGGCATGATGCACTTCAGGTTACCAGCTGTTAAAACTCAGAATTATTGTTACCAACTGGTACATACTAGACTCCCATTAGATATACACAATATTACTGTACAGTATGTAGGAAACAGAAAGCAAATGCAGATCAATAGGTTCAGATGCACAAAGGCAGCAAGAGAAGAGGTCACAGATGAAGAGCAAGCTTAGGTCAGGAAGTATTTTATTTACATAAAGTAATCAACAGCTGGAATGTGTTACCATGAAGGGTGATAGAGGCCTGGGCACTGGATTCACTGAAGAAAAATCATGATGCTTAGCAAGATGGAAGAGCTGATGTTCTTGAAGAATGAGTCCGAATGGGTTGAACGTCTGAACCTGTCTTATGATCTGTTTTTGCCACAAAACATCCGCCCCCCTCCTACTCATATATAACAACTAATTTTAAAAAAATCTGTTCAGATAAGATACATACTGCATTGACAAGAGGGTTGGCTTTAAGGCCAGATCTGAATATGATGGAGCATATTCCAATTTTACCCTATAAACTATATGTTATGAGGATGAAGGGACTCAGGCTCAGCTGTTCAGCTGCACCCCAATCCTTGTTAACTGCTCCTTGTGAGGTCAATCGTAAGTGTAAAAGATTCACCTTTCAATTCCATAAATCTGCAAATTGGTACATAGGCTGGACAAGTAAAGTTTACACCCACGTAAAAAACATTTCGAGTGAACCACACATTCATGCCTGTGATGCTACAAATGATACTTTGGTTTTCTTGCCATTATGGGACATACATAGTCATCTGCAAAGTTTTAAATTGAGAATTCTATTCCATTCAATGCAACAAATCATGCAAAAAAATGATAGTTAACAGTTTATACTTGCATATCTGTAACCTCCCCACCACCCCACCCACCTAACATCCAATACAGTCAAACCTCTTTTCAGCAATCACAGAGGGGACTGAACCAAAGTGGCCTTTATGTAAGGATGGCCTCTGAGTAAGGGTTCACAGGTACGTTGACTGGGCCCGAAATTAAAAAAATTTTTGCAGTCCAAAAATTCCTGTTGGTCCACGTTTAGAGTCCCACCAGACTCCTAGAGCACTTACCAACCCCGCCTCACCAGTGAGACAGGAAAATTTGGGCAACACATGCGCTGCTTAGTACGGCATTGGTAAATGTGCTAGGAGTCTCGCAGGAGTCTATACACGAGCCCGCGGAAATTGGTAACGCATTACCAGTAAGTACACTTAAATTCAGTTAGAACTGGCCACTGAAAAGTATGTTTATCACTGACAGGGTTAAAAAACACAACCACTGATTGCGTTAGTCTGGTAGTTGCTGAATAGTTTTTTTTAAATGGAAAATCGGTCTGGAATGTTCCAGGGTGGTTGTTGATGGCAGATGGTTGCTGAATAGAGGTGGTTGCTTTAAAAGGTTTGACTGGAGTTACCCAAGCTAGCTTCTGTGCTCCTAGGACTGCTTTTTAATAAGATATTAAAATTTTCGCAGAGGTTAGCCCTGTCCATGTGGTCTAGCTCTCTGGAAGGAATAGGGAGTTCTCCTACATATCCAATAATGCTCTTCTAAATCCATGTGCTAGATACAGTGTCTTGGGATACCCAGAAACCAGAAATTCCAAGTCTTAGTCTATAACAGTGCCATGGAATTTTTGCCGTCCACCTGAATAGACAGGCTTGGCTTAATGTCTTATCTGAAGAATGGTTATAAACAAAAAGGTATAGAAAAAGGGCCATTTCGATTGAAAAAGTGCTGCGTGGAAAAGTTGTTGCTTTACGGGTGCCTTGCATCCAGATACAAGCGACATAAACTACAACTCCAGCAAGGAAACCCAGTTATTTTGACATTAACTCACAAGGCAATCTCGGATCAGAGCAGAGTACTAGCCAGCATGAGGCACCGTGATGGTATTGCTTTCCTGAGGGATGTTTTTTCAACCCCAATCCAGAGATGGAAAGAAAAGCTGCAAATGTAGCAAATTTAAAATAAAATGAGAAGATTCTGGAAATGCGGGTCAGCCAGACCCTGAAAGAGAAAGCTGGATAAATGTTTTTTAAAGTCTTAAAGTCTTATCCTTCTGAAGTCTTAATGACTATCCTCCTTGGAGGAGGGGGGGGGGGGGGAGGGGAGAGAAGGCTCCTTAGAGCTGAACTGGCTCCAAGGACTTTCAGAATCAAGCGTACCCTCTATGGTTTCGGTCATCCAGTTCCTGAGTCAGACGGATCCGCAGTATTCCAGGGCACTGCTGAGCCAGTCTGGCTCAATGGCAAAAAATGGAACAGTAGACCAGTCACTGGGGCAGGGATTCTTCTCACTCAGCTCCGATTAATCCTGCAAGGCAAAGGCCTAACGGGTATGGTAATCCAGGCTGGATAAATAGCGGAAAGCTTGCCAGATAGTGCTTTCAATGGCAAGCTATGTGGTTTTAGCTGGTTCGACTCCAGCAGTACCCCGATGTACACTCTGGGTCTAATACTTTATGGAATTAGATAAGCAAGCTGCATCCCTCCAGGGACAGAGAGCACATTCCCTTCCAATAAATATCTAGAGGATTTCCATGTATAGGTGGGATGTATGGAACTCGCAGTTTGGTTACATACTCTTAAGCATGGTGCTTGGTCTCTGCATGTGTCAGACATCCGGATCTCTATGTTTTTGGTCTGACCAAAGAAATAGAGTTTTGAATAAGGACTCGTGTGAAACATTAATTTATCTTTCTCTTTCAGATGCCGATGGACCTGTTGTATATCTCCAATGCTTTATCTCCCAAAAGCAAACTGAATGAATACTAAGAGTTATGCATTCACTTTCTTCATATATAAATAGCTATTGTCTTAAACTTTCATTCATTCAGACGCTTATGGTAACAAACTAAAGAAACAGAAGCTCTGGACCACTATGATAGGATTTTTCACCACCGATAACCAGTTTCGCTGAGGCATGTTTGTTATGTGGTTCAGTTACCGGTTGTGAAATAAATACGGTCACAAAAGTCCTGAGTGAGCACTCCAGCTATACCATCGTTTTAACTCATTATGTCCAAAAAGTATACATGTTTTATAAACGAAGTTTATTTTTCTCTCTCTCTCGTTCTCTATTTTATTTTCCCCCTCCGTGTTTTTCGGGGATTTACCTGTTCCGCAGCAGTGGAGGACTACATCTAGGATGTCATGTGGAGTCGTGGTGCTGCACTGTGGGATGAGGACGCTGAGATTTCAGGGTGAGCCGCCATGGGGAGGAGGAGTCCTGGAGGAGGTGGATGAAGCCCTGCTGGAGCTGTTGCCAGTGCAGAGAAGGGAGGATATCGTGGGGCCCGATTACATCGTTGGAGCCGCTTTTAAAAAAAATTATTTTAGTTTTTCTTTCAGTTTTAATGTTTGCTTAAGCGTTTTTTGTTTTAAAAAGTAGGTTGTATTGCTGGTCGAAACAATATTTTGTTTTTTTTTCAAGTTTGGGGCTTTTATTATTTCAAGGCTTGGTGTCCATGAGGTGTTGCTGGCTTAATGAAGAAGCTTTAAGGGGGTAATGGATTTAACGATGATTTCTGTACGCAGAGGTTTGTGGGAGGGGGAAAAGTCCGTCATTTTTGTTTGTTTACAACTTCATTTTGTTCCACTTTGATAACTACAGTGGTCTGTGGAGCACAAGGTCTCTCTGGAGGCTGACAATTTGGTCTTGATTTGCACCTGTACGAGATCCTTTAGGATAGAGTGTTATTTAGATATGAGCAGACCCATGAAGGAAAGAAACAGCAACATTATTTACACTTGGGATATCACAATATTCTACAGATCTGAACCACAGTATGAGAGCATTTTACGTATCATGTACATTTTCCACAATTGCTCATTTTCAGAGGGGAAACAAGCAGATCATCTATAATGTTACCTGGTTACTACAGGAACCCATTTTCAAATCCTAGACATAGATAATACTGCAAATTAACCTCACATAAAACAGGTGCTAATGGGAACCATGAAATGCAAGATAGATGCCAGAAGAGAAAGGTTGATTTAGAACAAGTGCACTGGGTGAAAATTTGCAGCCTGACATTCCTTCTTATCTTAGCCTATAAGACTATTTTGCCTTTAAATTTCAGATTGTGCAGAATTGTGGAAAATTCTTAAATCCATCTTTATTTGGAAATCACTTTGCTGCAGTTATTCAAAAGAAAATACTTTCAAATTAAGGCTGAGTCTAAAAATTCTCCTTGATTGTTTGCAGCCCTAACTTAAGACAAACTGGTCTTGCAGACTAAGTCAAGGTGAAGTTTCAGACCTCAGATGCACTGTGGTGAGAGTGGGCAATTTTGCAGAATTTAAAGAACCTAAAAGAGTTTGGTTCTGGATGCAAAAAGACTTGATATTAATATTCAAGAATTAAATATAAACCTTCTCAACATTTTATGACCAAAAAGAAGGGATTATTTTACTTTACAACAGGGTAACTGTTGGATATAGTACTGTCCAGACACAGAAATGAAAGGGGATGCTTACAGGTACCTGACTGGAGAGACTGAAGTTGCCTGCAGGGCTTTTCTTCTTGTTGTTAGTGCTGTTGGTGTTTCCTGCATTGCTGTTTGAGATGCTGTTTGCTGAGTTCTTCCTCTTTCTCCGTTTGTTGGTCTGTTGTCTGGTAGGTTCTGCTGTAGAAAACAAATCAAAAACAAAAGCAAAGAACCACAGTCAGAGTTTCTGCATTGAGCTAACGCTCCAATGTTTGATATTGGTCACGTACTGTCTTTACCTAACCAGCCGGAGAGAAGGGTTATACAAGGTGCTGCTGTGTCAAGCAACACTTGTCAAAGGCACAGCTGAGGAATCCCTACTGGTTAAACGCATGACCCAAATTTATCTCCTATGTGTCATTCCAAAGTTTACATTTAATTTTACTAAATGCCACTCAGTTCATAAAGGCTCCTATCATCTCTGAACATTGAAAAGGTCCAGGTAAGCAAAACAATGTGCTTGCCTTATAGTATTAATAAAAGGCCAAGCAAAATATTGTATTTTTAAAAATTAAATTTTAGAAGGTCACAAGTTCACGTCCCAAAGCTGCCAGATACTCAGTTAAATACCCTTGTTTTGTCAGATGAGTTTTGCTAGCCCTCAGCCTGCCAGTGAAAATGACCTCCTCTCAGGACGTTACAAGTTCCAGGTCTATAGAAAGAAAAGACTGGCATCACCTGCTATGCTTCGTGCTGGAAAATCACAATCCAGCACAGGAAGTAGTCATAGAAACGCTTGGGTGTTGATATCTCAACACCTACAGCTAATACTACATTCTATTATATAATACTTATTATTATTAATAATAAATAATGTAAATATTAATCCTTTCATTTGATACAGCGCTTTTAATGTCTTCTCGACGTCTCAAAGCGGTTCACAGAATATACTGTAAAGTGAATTGACTGCATATTTTTGGGCGAAACGCGGCAGCCAATTGCGCACAGCAGTGTCCCACAAACAGTCGTGGATTGAAGTGACCAATTTATTATTGTTTTTTTTTCTTGAGGGATTATTATCAGGTGTGTGGAGTAAGGAAACTCGCCCAAGGTTTTACCTACCAGAAATCAAACCCATGTTTCTCGCGTGCTCTAACCACTGAGCTACAGGACTCCATACTAATAATATCCATCCTTCCAACCAGAGGAGAATATGTTGCAGTAACTAGCCTATGATTAAAGATAAGTGGAAGATGGCAATAAAACTATAGCAATGATAATAAGACTTTCACAGCGTGAGTCCAAAAGAATTTTATAGGTTCAATTTACTCCTAGAAATTGCTGAAAAAACTTTATTTTCTGTCTAGATCCTAGCTTTCTCCTTTTGCCTCAATATAGTAAATGACCAGGAAAACATTACTGTTCTTACTTTCAGGCATTCCATATTATATGTATGATATATATGTTATATCATTTTTCGACATACTCTTGATATGAGAAATCTTGAATTCCTTCAAGAAGACCCGAGATTGCAAGTTGGCAAGAGTAACACTGGAGAGTTACTTTATCGCCATTGTGTAGTCCTGTAGCTCAGTGGTTAGAGCACTCGCTTTGCAAGCGAGAGATCTGAGTTCAATTCCAGGCAGAGGGCGAAACCTTGGGCAAGTTTCCTTACTCCACACGCCTAATAATAATCCCTCCGAAACCAAAAACAATAATAAATTGGTCATTTTCAATCTACGACTGTTTGTGGGACATTGCTGTGCGCAATTGGCTGCCGCGTTCGCCCACAAATATACAGTTAATTCACTTTACTGTGTGTTCTGTGAAGCGCTTTGGGACGTCCTCCCGACGTGAAAAGCGCTATATCAAATGCAAGGATTATTATCAATGATCCAATGGGTGCTTTGACTCAAGTAATCAAATTGAAAATAACAATAATAATAATACTTGCATTTGATTTAGAGCTTTTCACGTCGAGAGGACGTCCCAAAGCACTTCACAGAATATACTGTAAAGTGAATTGACTGTATATTTGTGGGCGAACGCGGCAGCCAATTGCGCACAGCAACGTCCCACAAACAGTCGTAGATTGAAAATGACCAATTTATTATTGTTTTGGGTTTTTGGAGAGATTATTATTAGGTGTGTGGAGTAAGGAAACTTGCCCAAGGTTTCGCCCTCTGCCTGGAATTCAACTCAGGTCACTCACTTGCAAAGCGAGTGCTCTAACCACTGAGCTACAGAACTCCAACATGATTTTCTACTGGGGCCAACTGCATGTCGCAGATAGAATCACAGCTGGAGGTAGCTACAAGGTTGTAATCCAATCGTGGGGTAAGGATGCCGTCATGTGGATTGTGAAAATCATCTGAACCCCAAGAGTGGAAGCCTTGGAGTTTCCTCCCCATATGAATTATTTTAATTAGTTTTACACTTCGAATGACTTAAAAGTAATTCAATTTTGTTTTCTTACCGTTGTGGGCTGGGCGCGCCAAGCGAGGTTGTGGGGTTGAGGCGGTGTGACGTAGGAGAAAGGGTATTACAGCTGATTGTGAGGTTCGACCTGAAGGATTACAGCATCACGTGATAAGGTATTTTACTTTTACATGCTTGTTATTTGCAGAGGTTTTACCGGTTCATAAACTGTAGTAAGTATTGTACATATTGTTTTGTAAAACATTTTGTGAGGGTGTGAATTCCCTCCATTTCTCCACAGTCCCACTGATCTCCCCGACCACGCAACTCCCTCGGCCAATATAGTGGGCAGACAGCCTGATGACAGGCCTTCGCTTTTGCCCCTCCCAGCCAGCTGCCAGGAGGTGCACACAAATGGCTCTGGCGAGGCCATTCCTTTCGATTGTCTCTCCCTCCTGTGGTGAGGCATTTGCCCTCCCCTCGATGCTTCCCCACTCAGTTGAAACCGGCAACTTCATAGCATGAAGTGGGGTGGGGAATTGAAGCAAAGTCCCACCATTTGCAGCGGCCCAGTGAGCTGGGACTCCATCACAATGCACCATTACGTCACTCTAGGATTCAACAGTTTGTAATTGACTGCACACTCCATCCTCACAAATGGATGGTGATGGGACCTAATAGGAATAGGACCACAACAATAGTTCCCTCTCCTATCAAGTCAGATTTGCTCCACTTATGCAACTGGTGTTGAGTGAAATGGTGTAACAATGAAAGCAACAACTCGCTGTGAGCATCAGCACCCACACTACATTAGAAGTAGGAGGGAATACAAACTGATTATAGAAGTACTGAATTGATGTTTTTACTCCATTTAGTTTTGTCAAAGGTTTAAGTGTAGTCATTGTAATTAAATGTTTTAGTTGGTCAATCCCGATTGAAAGTCTCTGCTTCTTTTGTGTGAGAAAGATTCTTAGTGCTGCTGTTGTAAAAGCTACTTCAAGAAACATATTAAAGATACTGGGATTGAAAAAGAGCTCTTCAGGAAAAAGGTAGTTTTACAGGCCATTGATATCAGAAGAAGTGCTTTGTGACTTAAATTGTATTTCCAGCAGTTCTGGATGGAGACAAATTTAGAAGAATGGAAAAAGAACTCTGGAAAAATGACATTCATTTGGCACTGCAAAAAGATTCTGCTTCCAAATTTCTAAAATTAAGCATCTCACATTTGAAGGCAATTGTCTTAAGCGTAAGAACATGAGACATTTCTGGACCAGTTAAGGTGCTTCTTGCTTTAGGGGTGTGCCAATTTTGAATTGATTGAGGTATTTGGCACCGACAATGATTCAAGCTACAGCATTGGAACCAACATTCAGTTTAAGATCTACAAATACATAAAATAGCTAATTGCAAATTAAATCATGTAGTTGGACAGTGTCTCCAGGGTAGTTTCCAAATACTTTGTTGATTTTTTTTACATAGAGGTTTGTTAGAATGTGTAATACCTTACTACAAATGCTTGTTGAAACTGAATCCGTAACAGGATTTAAAACGGAAATGGATAAATACCTGAGGAAAAATAATGTTCAAGGGGAAAGAGTAAGGGAATGTAATTTGAGTAGGTAGCTCCAATGGAGGAAGCTGTCACCAGGACATACACGATGGGCTGAATGTCCAAATGTTAATATGCTGTATGTTAAAATTTAAAATCCTTAATGCCCCAAGCATTTTCTGAACTTCACCTCACTGTGAATTTACAATTACTATAAAAGAATATTCCCAGATATAATCTGCTAGCTAATTATCAGTATAACCCACCCCTTCAATGTATACTGAAAATATCTAGTTGCATCAAAATATATTAAAGAATATAAATCATATCTTAAAGCAATGATAGTTGCACAGATATCCAGACAAAGTATTAGTTAATTTTACTGTACTTGTCCAGCTAGGCCTCTCCTACCTGACAAGAGTTTTGGTTCACAGGGTAGAAAATATTTACAGACCGCCGTGTCTCACTTCGAGTCAGATACTGGATAACCATTAACAGTGCCTTGAACTACTGTGGACTTGGAGAAAGCTGAACATTGCTCACTTTTTTTCCCTCCCAAGCAGATTTAAGATGTGACATATTCATTTTGTTAACCTCAAAAGAATTGAACCTAAGTCCAGCACTCAATCACTGAGCTACCTAGATGTTTTATGAAGATCTCTCAGTCTGTTGTGGTTGGCCTCCTGATCAAGGCTGCCATCTTCATTGCTTCTCTAAGTTTGGGACTGATTAATGAGGTTTATATATGGCCAGGACTCTTCTCTAAGTTTAAAAAATGTCATGTTTTAGCACCAAATCTCAGAAACAATGACAGTGATACATTCAGAGACCTATCTGGTGCATTGTAAGGTTGTTTTTAACAAAACTATTTAGTACTGGTTGAATGGTATTTTTCACATAAATAGTGAAGGATCACTGGTTTGGTTCCTCTCTTTGAGTCTGACCTGAAATGATACGAGTGAAGATACTTTGGCAGGGAAAGTTAGATCCCAATACATCACAGCAAATGTTTTTCACTCAGAGAGTTGTGGATTGGAAAGCCCTGCCAAGAAAGGCAGTAGAAGCAGAGTCCATTGTGGATTTCAAGAGGGATGTCGAGAGATATATAAAGGATAGAGGCTTGAAGGGGCAGGCGGATAGGACAGGGCAGTGAGATTGAATGAACAACTTGCTCTGAAAGCCGATGCAGACTCAATGAACTGAATATCCTGCTTCAGTGCTGTACATGTACAAACCGAGATCTTCTCTCAGTGCAGTAACCTGGAATGGCTATACTCGGGTCTCACGGCAGTTGCTGACGCTACTTTTGCTCTGTTTTTATCTTACAAAACTACTGCTGACGGCAGCCCTGACTTCAGCACTGGTATTATCAGGAAAGGGAAGCAGTGAAGCCTCCAGGGGTGCTCAGACCCACTTACATTTCATTTACATAGCATGTGTCTGGTAGTAACCCTTCCCTCAGGGGTAGCACTGTATTGTAAATGAAGTCAGCGCTGTTGTCTCTGGAGGTAGTTATTACTGCCTCCTAAGGTACACTTATGTCCCATCACAGGAAGAAACAGCACCCAGCACATAAGTCAAATGGTGCACTGGTCACCAAGCTTTTTGGCTTGGGTCGGGCTGAGTTATTTACCTCACCGACAGGCTGGCATTACAGTGGCAACATTCCTGACCTGTATAGCCCTTCCCTGGAGATCAAGGCACCTTCTGGATGCAGCAATGTCTTTATTGCAATATAGTTTCTACTGGTAGAAGCGGAGGCTGAGTTCGATTCTGGCCACTGGTCAGCTCAGGCCACCTGCATCTGCTATTGATGCAGATCTACAATTCAAGGCCTGTGGGGATTGCTCGTGGCCTATAAATAAAGTCAGCTTTCAAGTGATTGCACATGAACACATGTGACATCCTCCTCTGGCTTAGTTCCACAGCATCGGCAGCCCGGGGCAGCATTACACAAGCACATCACAAATGTGTTGTAATATAAATCCTGTACCAAACATAATTTTGTGTTGTGTGTTACAAATCTGATTACAATGTGCACTGATGGGAAGCATCGTTTTATCGGTTAATAACGTGTATAATTGTAGCCTCTCCCAGGGTGACCTTATCAGTGGTCATTAGAGCATGTTCGGCAGTTCAAGTGATACTTACTGACATTGCTGATCGTAACTTGCAAAAATAGACTAAGTCGAAATACCTATGAAATGTTTTCCCAGAAGGACAGTTGGGTTCTATGGATCAGATTCTAAAATGAGAATATTGTGTAACCTATACAAGTTTAACAATAGAACACCGCTCGAGTTGCCTATCACTTTCCCCATCAATAATGTTAGTTAAACAAAGGGACAATGTCTACCTACCTGGGGGGGCCACCATTCGCTGCCATTTCTGGAATAAACATGTTTTCAGACAGTCTCTTGGGCTGAGGTTGTACGTTTTGTGTCTGGACATCAGCTCTTGCATTGGCTCCAGTATTACACACAACTGCAAAATGGGTAGAAATGACATCGTTATTATACATCATTAATTGCTGACCTAAGAAAAAATAAAAGCTGCCACTTATTTAAACAGATTAGAGTGACTTTAAATAAAATATCTCAGTGAATGGTGTAAGTATTTTGTAAGTGAATGATCATTCTATCCAGATGAATATTGGCCAGGACATTGGGAGAAACTTTGTTTGCATTTTGAATAGTGCTATGGAATGTTTAACATCTGTTTGAACTTGCAGACGCAACACGGTTTAACGACCCATCCAAAGAATGGCACCTCCAACAATCCAGGAAACCCCCAGCACTGCAATGGCAGTGTCAGCCTTGACTATGAGCTCAGAGGTACAGGCGCAGACTCTGGACTGTTCAGTGCCTTGGGATGTCCTTCCGACGTGAGAGGCACTATATAAATGTAAATTTTTATTGTATTTTTGCATAACAGAATAAAATAATAAAGTTAATCCTTGTATTTGATATGGAGCCTTATCACACCATCAAAACATTTTAAACCCTTCACAGGATTGACGAATGCACTGATTGTGTATTTTGTAAGTGAATGATCATTTTATCCAGAGGAATATTGGCCGGGACATTGGGAGAAACTTCCTTCGCATTTTGAATAGTGCCATGGAATCTTTAACATCTGTTTGAACTTGCAGACGCAACACGGTTTAACGACCCATCCAAAGAATGGCACCTCCAACAATCCAGGAACCTCCCAGCACTGCAATGGCAGTGTCAGCCTTGAGTATGAGCTCAAAGTCCTGACATGGGGACACCCTTCTGACTCAGAGGCAAGAATGGTACCAACTGACATCTGAATGTTATTTTGCTTTCCCATCGTTAGAAACAAAGAAGGAACTTGGGAAGAATATTTTTATGGAGCCTTATCACATGGAAATGTCTCAAAGAATTTCACAGGCTGGCAGCAAATTTCTGAACCTTCATCATTGCTCTTCCTAAACCAGCCACTAGGAGGCATGTCAGACCGCCCCGAGATGGCTCTCTTTACTTCCCCCTTTCCTACTCTTGGTGAGGTACCAGGCCTCTCTTTAACTGAATCGTTGAGGAACTGAACCTGGGTCTCACGACTTTTGCATCACTCAGTGGTGCCTCAGCTCACTGTGCTAATTAATATTTAAATCTTAAGTATCCTATTGCCAATCTTTAATGGATTCACACTGTACTCCTTCTTAAAAGAACTCTGAATGCATAATCAATACTGTAACCAGAAAGCTACAGTTGCTCACAGCCAGTCCACGGCCTTGGCAGCCATCTCTGCATTTTTCACACCATGAAAATACACAACCACAACTGAATCCCACTAATCACATCTGTTCTGAGATGAGTAAAAAGCAAACCAGTACCGTGTTAACATGAATAAAATAACGACAAAGCTAAAAGCTGTGTCTCATTATCACTTTCTTGTAAACAAGCTTACTTGGAATCCCAACTACAGCTATTGGCTGAAAGCCCAGGTAGCTCTCTGAATAACACATTAACATTAAACGCTGCAGCATTTCACTTTCTACTTATTAACATTGAAGGGTCCTTATAATGTGCTCCAAAAATGAAAAGCCCTTTTCAAATCTGCTCCAAACATAGCTCAGGGAAAACATAGTGTAGGAAACATAGCTCAGGGAGAACAAGAAAAAATAGTTCCTTATTCATCCCAATGCCAGAAACAAAACATGCATTGTGTATTGAGCTGCCAAATGTTACATGAAATGACACTGAAGTATTACAAGCACATGGGCTGCATTTGGGGTAAATTTTGGTTGATCATTCTGTGCTAACAACTGTATGCTCCCTCCATGTAGATTTCTCCAGTCAAAGTAAGTCAGCACTTCCTTTACTTGGTAAACATGCAAGATAAAAATGTAGTTCTGATAATTCTGTGCGAATAACAATAAAAATCCTTGCATTTATTCTGCCATCAAAATGTCTCAAAGGTATTCACAGCATTTACTGTAAATTGTTGCTACAGTCCATTCTGTACACAAGTCCAGCAGTCAATTTGCACACAGCAGTATCTCACAAACAGCCCCCAATTTTATCTGAGGGAATATTGTCCAGGACACCGGGAAAAATTTCCTTCTCTTTTCGAATAGTACCATGGGATCTTTAATGTCCACTTGAACAAGGCAGATTGGATGGTTAACACCTCATTCGAAGAACCGCACTTCTGATAATTCAGCACTCGCCCTGCACTGAATTGGAGTGTCAGCCTAGACTAGCATGGTCCAACAGGCCACAACCAGCCCAGCGGATGATCACTGTTTTATCTCCTGGCTGCACCTCTCTTCTGGTTGGTCTTCATGAGGCAGTGTGGAGAGTGACAGGAAGAAGAGCTGAGCAGGAGGTATCTATCCCCGCCCCTCCCTGTCACGTTTTGCATTGTCTCAAGCAACCTGGTGAGGCACAGCGAGTACTTTGCAATTCTAAACGTACAGAATGATGAGTCTCAGCAGGAAACGTGAGGTAGATATGGAAAATAGATGATTTCAGTGTAAGTGGCAAGTGTTTATTGAAACTTGTTTATTGAAAGTAATGGAAAGCCTTGTTTGCTTGCAAGTCATAGCTGTGTTGAAGGAATTCAGAGATAGTTCTCAATTATCGATTGATCTGTTTGGGATTTGATGAGCATTCTCTGTAGGGGCCCTCATATGCTGAGTTGATATCTTGTATTACATTAAAAACATTGATTTCCATCTGAGATGATTATTATTAAGTAATACAGTCACACAATTTAAAATACAGGATTTCTGTATGATTCTTTTATGTTTCTGGAAGGGAAAAAGTAAAATATTTCTTATGTGGCCAGCAGACTTTTCTCAAGTGTGGTATCTGGCCCTCAGCGTCCAAAAGGTTGGACCACCCCCGTGTAGACTATGAGCTCAAAGTCCCCATGTGGAGGGTTGACGCACAACTGCTGACTGAAGAGGTGAGATTGCTATCAACTTAGCCAGGCTGACACCAGGCTGTACTCCAAACATTTCTGTAGCGACTCTCTGTTAAACAGTTGGAAGTCAGCGAATAAATCGCAGTGATGTCAGTTTAAAACAGAACTGCAACATTTGGTTACCAATTGGTGCAAAAGGTTGAGCGCCACTTGTGACCAGAAGGTGGCATGAGATACTTTGCTACCTAACGCTAGTCACAAGTGTTCTGATAACTTTTTAATTTCTGTCACTGCTCCACAACAGCTCAATAAAATTATTCCACGAGTAACTAAGTCATACGGGACTGGAAAGGTCCCGTGTTTAACTCCCATTGCGTATTGTGTTACCTGATCTCAGATGGGAAGCTTTAGGGCATTATAGTTAGCTTGAGTGCTGCAGATTAGAGAGGAGGAAAAGCAGCTAAGGTTCCAGCTCCTGATCTCTATCCAATGATCCTGCTAGAGTTGCCTATGGTGGGACATTGGGTAAGGTTTAGGTCAGGCTTGGCTGTGATACCCCTGCAATTAAATAATCTGCCCAAGCCTCAAGCATGAATAATGGGCACTTCGGCATGGTATTGTAGCACTGGACCCTATACATTTGATTTCCAGAGGAAAGAAAAGGAAGTTGAAATGCATTGAATTACAGAATGGGGCGGGGAGAATATTGGAACGATTGATCTTAGCTTTTTGTTTCCTACTATTTAGTCAATTTATATCCAATTTACAACATTCCATTTACCCCAAGGTATTATTATATGTAATAGTGTAAATAAAGAAGTCCATATGCCAAAAATCTGCATCAAAAATAGGAAACACTGGAAATCCACAGTGGACCACCAAAGCCAGTCCAGTCCCAAATGTGACGTGTCTTTTCTCTTTTAAATGTTGATTGTCCAGCTGTGGATTTTTGAAGTATCTTGTGAAGCACCTTATCTGATGGTTTCTGAAAGGTACACAGCACCCACCATTTTACCAGCACTGACATCCTCAAATAATTCCATTGCATTTGGTTGGCATGATCTCCCAGTCATAAACTCAGCATAGGTTGAAATTAATGAGTGAATATTCTTGGCTTGTTTATTTAAAAAAAATAGATTTCAATATTTTTCCTATTGTGGATGTCATGCTTACAGGCCTATCATTTTGATGACTTTTTAAAATTGGATAATCTTATTATGTACAAACCATAATTTCAGATTCAGTTCCCCTCATGTTTCTCTAATTTCCATTCCTATTCTTGGATACATTCCATCTGTTCCTTTTGCCTTATGAATATTCCAGTTCTGAATATTCCAGTTATATGATTCAAAACAATGTAGCTGCATATTGTCTTCCTTTCCCAACACAAGAAAAATATGTTTATAGCAGTTTATGCAATAACAAAGAACACCTTAATCTACGGTGTACCTACTGATAGTAATAAAGTTACAATATTCAAAAATATCCTGAGAGGTATTTTAAAACAGAAAAGGTGGTGAATTAAAAGAGGACAGTAGGGGCGGGGCAGGGGGACATCATCTCAATGTGTTAATCTAACCTGTCTCACCTTGGTGTTAAATTGGAAAATATACTAAGAAACAATAGAAAGCCAGGCACCAAGTCTCTGAAGGTCACCAAATTGATGTCTTATACTGGGCATGTATAGACTTGTTTATGTACTTGGTGATTTGAGTCTTTAGTGAGAGAACTCCATCATAATTCCCACTGTAAAGTTACCTGCCTTGTAAAGTTACTGACCTTTGGAAGACCAACTCTAAGTGCCTTTGTAATAATAATAATGATGATCCTTTGTATTCCACATTTAATATAGCGCTTCTTACATTAAAATGACATCTCAAAGTGCCTCACAGGATATACTACAACGTGTAGTGATTGTGTATTTTGTTGGCACAGCAATAATGCAATAACTTATGCAATAATGAAGAACAGCTTAACCTTCAGTGTGCTTGTTGACAGTAAGACAGCTACAGTATTAGGATACAATACTGCTTTGACACAATATATGTAAAATATTGTTAGTGAGTGTTTGTTTTGTGTCATATACATTGGGTGTAGAATTCCCACAACAATCGGTTGTAAATTATTTCTTCATACGCTTGCTCTAAGTAATGACACTGGAATTATGAATCCTTCCATGTGAACAGCTATATGCATCGCTGATACTGAACAAACTGGCAGTCAGCATCTGCACTGACACCTGCTGCCAGTCCAAAAATTGCCCCAAGATGGAGTTCAGCCACACATCAAAATAACAGTATATATTATACAAAATAACAAACACCCTGGAGTGATCTTTGGGCTACATTTAATCTTAAAGTTCATCTGATGGCTGTAAATCACTCAAAAAGCGAACTTGCAGGATTCAGATGTCACCTACACCTTATTCTGTACAATGTGACTATATTAACGCTATTTACTAAACTAATAGTTTGATTGATCCACTGAAATGTATCTATGGAATAATCAGTGTCAGCCTGGTTCATTTGGTAACCCTCTCGCCTCTAAGTGAAAAGGTTATGGGTTCATGCCCCACATTGGGACTTTGAGCTCATAGACTAGACTGTGTACAAATGAAGGCCAGGGTAAGCTCTGCCTTGTTGGAAGTGCCGTCTTTCGGATGAGAGGTTAGAGCTGTCTGCCTGTTCAGATAGATGTTAAAAGATTTGTTGACACAATTCAAAAAGAGAAGGGAGATTCTCCCAGGGTCTCAGGCCAACAATCTCCCAAATAAAATAGGTCATTCACTTCACTTCAGGTCTGTTTGTCAGACATTGCTGTGCTGTTGTTCACGCCCGCAAAACACACAGTCACTACATTCTACAGTAAATCCAGTTAAGGACTTTGAGATGTTTCAATGATGTGAAAAGGGGCTATATGGAATGTAAGGATTATTATTTTTGTAGCCTCTCCTCACTTGGCAACGGGGTTAGTCATAGGATTCCTGTATTCTGCCCTGACCTGCTGAGTGTGGCACCTGAGAGATTGAGAGGCCATGTTAGTTAGTACCTCGGAACTACAAGTCAGTGAGTGTGTTGAAAGAAAGATTACTGGATACGAACCATCAAATCCAGGGGCCTGCACTCCTCCGTATCTGTTACAGGTAGTTAGCATTGACAGTCCTTGCTAGGGATGCTGGATACTGTATTAATAAATCATTAATTCAGTCTGCCAATGTATGGGTGTGCAGTCTCTTTCTGACGCTGGTTGTCTGTAGTCCTGTATTTAAAATACTATCTGATCAGAATGTCTTTATTATTCAGCAACATTCAGAAAGGTGACCACAGTGTAAGTCTCGCAGTGTAAGTCTATGGAGAATATCTGTTGTTGGTGGTGAAGCGAAAAATGTACTAACGGCTACTTTGGTACATGTAAGCTGTTCGGTTAGGTTTGTGACAGTTAACTTGAGAGCCAATTTGAGATGACAACACTGATATTATTATTGTCTCACCAATCTGTCAAATGATTGACAGAAGGTATTATCAAATTGTTTTCTCCAGCAAATTACCGGGAATCCAGCATCCAATTTTCATCACATACTGTTATGACTTGTATATAAGGAAAAACAAGGCTGCCTTGTTAAACGGACTGTGACAGAAAAAAACAATGATTTTCATGAGCATGTTGTAGTGTACTGCTGACCCATTACAACAACAACTTGCATTTATATAGCGCCCTTCATGGAACGCTTGACAGTGGCGATGTGTAACACCGAGCTGGGGGTGGGGGGTTAGGCATTGGCAACATGACTTCAAGCACTATATTAGTTACACAATGCCAAGAGGGACATGACCTTCATATCATATTGGCTTTCCCATCATAGAGTACTCAAGGGAGAGAGATGTTACATAAACCAGGACCAATTAGGACTGGAGTTTAACACTATTTGTGTTTGGAATTGTAGTCACTGGGACTGAAAAGTTGCCAGGCTCATTTTGTTCACTCATGCTCAGCTGTCAGTGAGGAAGAGATGTTTATCTTTTGACTGTGTCTAGGTTCAAGTCAAAATACCGGGAAGTGTCATCCACACCAGGGAAAGACAGAAAGATGAATGCGGAGAGTCCAAAAATTTGAATCGTTCAAGTCAGCCTATTGAAAGGAAAAATAGACGATAGGGAAAATAGACGCATGACTGAGAACATTGTTACACACAATGGAGGTGGTACACAATATAATGTGAGCGTCAGTCATCCCATTAGATCGCGATCCCACTAACTCACACACTGTCGACAGGTACCTCATCAAAATCACTGCTGCTTTTATGAATTGTGTGTGCACGTGTGAATTTAAAAATAGTTCCTAAAACAAGCTTGAGATACCAAAGGCATTTGGGGGTTTAATTTAAGGTTTTTCCACTTCTGTGCTTTCTGGTCTATTCAGTTCATACACACAATAATCTGGCCAATAAAACAAGCCAGAGACCTTCTTCCAAGCCTTTGCCAAGGCCATTATCTCTGGAGCCGGCTGGCGGGAGGTTTGTGTCATTTGCTTGGGATGACTCACCCTTCAATTTCCCGTTCCTTTTGGACAAATTTAGCAACTTGAACTCTTAAGCAGAAGGAATTACTTCTGAAGGGGAGTACATAGGCATGTGGGCTTGACAGGATGCTAGGGTGGGGAAGGAAAGGTTTAGAGTCAGAAGGAAAGCTGATAAAAGATTTGAGGAAGGATCGGAGGCAGATGGAGCAATGTGATGGAGTTCCGTTAGGAACAGGCGATGTACCAAAGCTGGCAAGCAGCTTGAGTTTGTACAAATGGAGTTTCCAGTACTAGTCCAGGGTGGATCCTCAAAGCAGTATTTTATTCCTCAACAGAACTGCTGTGGAGTAACTTTCTGGAACAACTCCATAATCTGAAGACGTTTTATGAGCCGAGTTTATATAAATCTACTCTTAAATCATACATGAGAACAAAATACCAGACTGAAGTTATTAAAGTAACAATCTGTTAAAGATTGAGAACCAGTTAGAATAAAGGCAGAGCAAAAATGTGCACACATGATAAAACCAGGAAAGCTGCTTCAGAATGCAGAGTCAATTGACATGTTTAAAAGGGTGATAGATATTCGGAAAAGAGATGGAGAAAAAGGGAGGAAATAGGATCAAAAGATATGTGTGATCTAATGAAACTCCAACTCTAACTCAACTCTATCTCTCTGCTTCCACCCTCAATTCCAGAACCACTGCTGTTCCTGACGGTTTTCCTGTCAGATATCAAGTTCTGGATAAGAGCTAACTTTCTCTAGTTGAATGTCGACAACAGAGGCCCTCCTGATTGACCCCGTCAGCACCTTCTCACCTCAGGTGTCGACAGCATCACTATACAGGGATGTATACAGATGTACACTATCCACCTCACCAAGCCAGTATGGAACACCGGTGCCTGTTTTGACTCTCAACTGTGCTTTAAACTTCACATCCATGTCGTAACCCGTTCAGTGTTTCCCCACCTCCGCAACATTGGTTTTCCTCCCCAAGACGTAATAGCAGAGGCATTGATCCAATCTTTTATCATGTCCTGGCTTGACTATGTTAACTCCCTGCTTGCCAGACTTCCCAATTCTTTGCTCCACAGGTTTCAGATTACTGGCTCCCCATACACCAGAGAATCGAGACTCGAGATCCTTGGCCTCACAGTTAAAGCCATCTATGATTTTGCACCACCCTGCCTCTGTGACCTGTTAAAACTTTACCAACCCGCCTGCTCTCTCTGCTCGCAGGCACAGGCCTGCTTCATGTACCCCTAACCTGCCCGCCCCACCATCGGCAGTCGGACCTTCAGCCGTCCCCACCCACTGGAACTCCATGCTGGAGTCTCTTCACTTTGCCCCTTCCCTTGCCTCCATCTCAAGACCTTCCTCTTTGACCACTCCCACCTCCCTTGCCCCCACTCCTCTTGAATCCAGTCCCCAGCTGTGCAAACCCTAGACTGTCCAGCACCTTGGGACGTCCTCCCGACATGAAAGGTGCTGTATAAATGCAATTAGTTGTTGTTGAAATGGGGAAACATGGGCATTACTGCACCAACTTAGTGTGGCACTGACCTGATGGTGTTGATAAATACTCAGTTCATACGTCACCTTTCGGTGAACATCATCATAGAGAACAATGTAAGTTGGAACTGGGACACTGAGAGCGTCTTGAAATTTCAACAGCATACTGATAACCAACAATGCAGTAGAAACTTAATAGGTGCAAATCAATTTGATCTCTGCTCAGAAATGGCTCCTGAAATATTCTTTGCCAGTCCAGTGGATGGCCCAAGAACTTTAAAGGGGCTAACTTTAATGTTATTAAAGACCCAAAACCATGATGTTGCTCAACCTTTAACCAATTTGGTCAAAGACATAAATGTCAAAGATTCAAACTCCCATTCGCTCCACTGGGTATGAGAATAACCTGGTCATTATTCTAACAAATACATCAAAAAATCCTTTGGATCTGGCTTTCTCATATCCTCTTTGTAATTCTCATGTGAAAGATATTGAGATAATCACTGGTTTCCTGTTGGGCTTGGTGGCACGGAGCCAATTACCTTCCTGTAGAAGTGCTGGTCGTGTTCGATGGAATTGAACACTTTAAGAGTAACTTTCATGCCTGTTTGACAAACTGAATGTCTGCCCTCGATTTACAATTAACTTTTTACTCACAAATCAACCACATCCTTATTGCTGCTTTTCTGCATTGCAGGAAGCCAGAAACCTGAACCCCAGTTAACAGTTTGTTTACCAAAAGGTTTGTAGCTTTCAAATAATGAATACTGTATCTGTATTCCTGTATACTGTATGCAAGTCTTTATCATAATGGGGCTCTATCACATGTTTATCTTCAACACTAATGATCCTTTTGTTTATAATGGGAGGTTGAAAATTGTGAGGTGACAATTATCCCGGCCTTCACAAATGCAATCAAAGAACTGATTTGTATTGACTGGCTGTGTGCGTGGGGGAGGTCACCAGAATAAGGTGTCAGTGGTGCATTATAGCAGATCCAATCAGCTTTTGTCAACTACACACTTGGGAGCATGACTTGTGCACTAGCACAAGAGTGAGTTTTCAATCTAGGTTTGCCAAGGGTGTCATTTTTATACTGGTGAACTCTTCTTGATAAGAAAGCATGCGGGGTGTAGGGCTGGGATGAGTAAAACTGGCACACAGAGCTATTTCTTCAGGCACACAGATCTGTGGAGCTGCTTGTGCAATCAGGAGAAGATTAGAGTCTTCACCTTGGGAGTTTTGCGTCTTCCCACCTAACTCGGATCTCCATTTTCCCTCACACATCCAGCAATAATGCTTTTTGATTGGATGGCTGAAGCCAGTTATGATTGATTAATACATTTTCCAAAAAAATACTGTTAAGACTGAGTTAGTCCAATTATATTCTAAATGCTTCTATTATGTAAATAAATAATCATTTAATTTAATGCCTTTCATGTCAGGAGGGCCTTTCAAAGCGGCTCTGAGTCACAAGGTTATGGGTTCAGGCCCCACGATGGGACTCCAATGCAGTGCTGTGGGGGCGTGTTGCATTGTTGGAGGTTGCCATCCTGTGACTAAAACATTAAACCATGACACTATTCGAAAAGAGAAGGGCGTTTCTCCCTTTGTCCTGGCCAACAATCTCCCAAATAAAAAATTCTCATTCACTTCATGGCTGTTTGTGGGACACGGCTTTGCAAACTGGCTGCTGTGTTTCACCAACAAACACAGAATTAATCCACTTTACAGTATATCCTGTGAAGCACTTTGGGATGTCTTGATGACGTGATAAGTCGCTGTATCAAATGCAAGGATTATTACTCATCTTAAAAAGCTTCTCTACCCTGGTATAGTGAATAGCTCTAGGGAAGAATTCACTGAAAATAGAGCACTTGTGGAGTATATTAAACTGTACTTAACAGCTCATAAAAGCAATGAACTCAGTGCCAGATTTCCTTCAGAGGCTTTGATGCTATCCTGTGTGTGGATACTGTAAGGGAAGTCCACTATGTTTCAGACATCGGGGATATTGTCTCTTTGAATCTGCAGTGGAAATATTACATTTTTCATCACTTTCTGAATAAATTGCACAATCAATTCCCAAATCTTAAGAAGTGAAGTCTTAAGACTTGGGAACGAACTTTGTCCCACCTGAAATAGAACAATGTACACGTGGACATTCCTCACTCACATAAACTACATGGAGAACTACACAGAATTGTGAAGTCTTGTAGTGTAGTACTTAGGGCATTCGCCCTTAAGAGACAGAACTTGGGTTTGATTCCCGACAGAGCCAAACGTTAGGCAAGTTTCCTTATTCCACATGTCTCTGTTTACCTAGAAATATGTAGGAACCTGGTTGTTAGGCGATTGGTGGATCGTTTTCTGGGGTTAATAATCTCTTCAAAAAATAATAATAATAATAATTTGGTCATTCAATCCACGACTGTTTGTGGGCAAATGCTGTGTGCAATTGGCTGCTGCGTTTTGCACACAAAATATACTGTAAATTCACTTTACAGTATGTTCAGTGAAGCACCTTGAGACGTCTCAAAGACATGATAAAATGCAGCATTATTATGGTGATGCGGCAAAAATACACCAGACTTCATAGCAGCAAGTCACATACATGTGACCCTTTCCCCTCCCAGCCTGATGCAAAGCAGGTAATTACTGTATTATCAAAAGGTCTAATATCATGTTTCGTGTACCATTGATTATCCACTTCGTCCTAGAAGTATATAACTAACTTTATATTTGCAGTATCAGTGCAAGGTAATATAATAATCTTTGCATTTGATATAGCGCCTTATCATGTCGTTGAAACGTCTCAAAGAGCTTCACAGAATACACTGTAAAGTACAGTGAAAATGCTGTGGGTGAAATATGGCAGCCATATGTGCACAACAATGATCCACAAACAGCCATGTGAGCGACCAATTTTATTTGGATGATTGTTGGCCAGGAAACTGGGAGAAACACACATCTCTTTTCAAATAGTGCCATGGGATCTTTAACGTCCTCAACAGGCAGACGGGACCTCGGTTTAACATCTCATCTGAATGACGGCACCTCTGACAATGCAACACACCCCAGCACTACAATGGATTATCAACTTTCACTATGTGATTCAAGTCCTGACTTGAAACCATGACCTTCTGACCCAGAGGCAGGACTGAGAGTCCCTGAGTCCTACCACTGAGCCATGCTGGCACAGGTAATTACAAATACAGATGCCATCAAGTTAGGGGGAAATGTGGAATTCGGAGGAGATGGTTAAGATCTTACAAGGAGAGCTAGATAACGTTTACATCTGAGCTATTACCAGCAAATTAAATTCAGTACAGGTAGGAAGTAAGTTTGGGGTTGATGTGGGTAGGATAGAACTTATGAAGGAAGAAGCTGAACAAAACTAAGGGATCTTGGGTCTTGCAATGTCCAAACAATATGCGGCAGCAATAAACAAGGCAAAAAAGATCTGAGCTACGCTGCCAAATCAGTTCAATTCAGTTCCCCAGAAATGATGCTCAAGATGTACAGATCTCTGGTCAAGTTGCACCTGAAGTACTGTTTGTAATTCTGAGTTGCCAAAATATAAGAGGGCTGCCCAGGCCCTAGACAGAGTGCAGAAGAGAACAAGGATGGCCTCCAGTGTTAGAGGGTTGAGTTACACGGAACAATTAGATAAGCTAACGCTCTTCAACAGTGGTGCGGGGGCGGGGGGGAATGATCATTAGTGGTGCTATATTCCTATCGTTCTCCGTGCTGTCTCATACTTCCTGCTCCAGCTCTCTTCCCATCATTCTCTATGCTGTACAATTTGGTACAATTACTTAATCTTATGAACTGAAAAGGACAAACTAGATTGTGGTGCTACAGGGAATAAGAAATGGACAATCATGGGATTCCAGTTGTAAAGCTCTTAAAGAGACAAGCATTTAAATAATTGTACCAAATGGGTCACCTAGTATGCACAAAACATAAACCTAAAATGTTTCTTTGTAGTGTACAAACTTTATAAGAATCTTTCAGGATGGAAAAAATCTTTCTCCATCCCGAATACACTGAACCATAAAAAACAAATTGTAGGTGATTTTATGTACTAATGCTCTTAGATTCATGGGTCATTAAATATTGGTTTTGTTAAACCCCTGCAGTTATAGTTGACACATTTAACAATAAGAACTGCTAAAAAAAAGTCCTCACATTCCACTCCTACAGACTGAACTCAATAAAAAATAAACTGATTTATTTCATTCATGAAAATGTAATGACGTATACTTTGAAAAAAACTCACTAACTGCCATTGTGCACACATCATATCAGTTTGCCTTAAGCAATTTTGAAAACAGATTGGTGAACATGAATGCTTTAGAGTTAACCACAGCAATCATCATAAGAGACCACGACAGAATTGGTGCTTTCTTCTGTGATGAAACACAGATTAACTGTTAACAATAAAGTATATGTACGATAATGTCAATGACAAATTGGGGTATGGCAGTCGTTAGGCATGTTTATTATAACAAGGGTTACAGAAAGAACTTTTACTATCTGTGTGGTCTGCAGAGCCAAAAAATGAAAGGTGTTTTGACTGGGATTTGAAATGTCAATACATGAGCCACAAGATATTGTTCATTTAGTACAACCATCCCCTGCAGAGCACACCACGATTGTGTGTCAGTTGCTAGTACTTTCACTTATGAATCAGAAGGTTGAGTTTCAAGCCCCATGTCGGGACGTTCAACTCTGATAGTCTTGGTTGACCCTTCAATGTAGTGCAAGGGGGATGTTGCATTATTGCAGGTGCATTAGTTGAGATTTTAAACCTAGGTCTTGTTTACATGTTCAGGTGGACATTAAAATTCCATTATAATCCTTGCATTTTGATATAGTACTTTTCACGTCTTCTAGATGTCTCAAACCGCTTCACAGAATATACTGTAAAGTGAATTGACTGTAAATTTGTGGGCGAAACGCAACAGCCAATTGCGCACAGCAGTGTCCCACAAACAATCGTGGACTGAAGTGACCAATTTATTATATTTATTTAGTTAGTTTTTAATCAAAGGTAAGGATTTTTATTAATAACAAGGCCAATTCTCCATCATGAAGTAAGAGTTTTATTTTTACAAATTAAATATATAAAACCACAGCAAATTACATCATCTTCTTTCTCATAAAAGAAAACCCCACTTGCCTTTTTACTGGTCCCCTCTCTCTTGTAGCACTGGCTTTGGGGAAATACCTCAAAATTGGGAAATAAAGGTTAATATGTTTACATTTATAAACCTCTTAAAGGGACAAGCATTCAAGTAATTGTCCCAAATGAGTTGCAAAATATGCAAACCTAAAACGTTGCGTACAGAATGTGGATTTTACGACTGGCTTTTTATTTGGTCCATCATTTCATGTGACTGATCTCTCCCTTCCTGCGGGAAGAAGTTCCCTTAAATACCATACATTATATGAATAATTTGAGACATGACAAGTGTAGTACGTTTGGAAGAACTATGCAACTTTTGATCCAAGGTTTCCAAAACTTTCCACTGTGATGGTAGATTAATCCATACAGAATTCATCGCCATCAACATCTCCATTATGGTAGTATGCAACTACCAGGATGGTAGAAGCCGGACTAGATGGACCTTGTCTTTTTTCGTCCAGCAATTCTTATGTTCTTATGTACCTTCTCAGCTGAGTTGCTGACTTTTAATAATTGTCCTGGCCAGCTTAGGCTTAGCCATTTAAGGTTTCTTCAACTCCAGTTTCCCTCAATGGCACATTGGCACTGTGACACCCCCACACTCCAGTCCACGGTACAAATTTACTTACTGCCTTCCCCTCACTGCGTCTGAGCATCAAAACTACCACAGATCTACCTTCCATTAGATACAACTGTTGTAAAATATCTCAACAATCATTTTGGTTGCAGAATTAATTTATTGCAGTGAACAGGAGAATACAGAACTGAAGCATTGAACTCAACAACTCACAGACACTAGAATCTGAAATACAGTGTTAGCCGGTATTTTTTCCATAATGAACATTTTTTTTCTCTTTCATCTGACTCTAGGGCATAGAGATGTATCCATTTCTGTATTGCTTTTTCAAAGCAGTATAGATGGTATCTTGAAACATAGTCAATTGACTAAATTATTCTTATTCTCCTGACCAAGGATATCTGGAGAACTACCGTCTCTTTTTATGAACAATAGCATAAAATTGTTGTTGCCCACCTGAAAGCAGGTAAAAAACACTTTGGTTTAATGTGTCATCTGAAAGACGGCACCTCCAACAATCAAGGGCTTACCCCAGTACTGCACTGTAGTGTCAGTCTAAGATCTCCGATGTGGGTCTTGAACCTGCAACTTGCTCACAGGTGAGAATTTTACCAGGAGCCAAGCCGACACACAAAACTGTTTAACATCTTCCAAAACTACGAGGTTTTTGAGGTGCCAAATGACTTTTAATGTGTTAAGAATGGAGTACACAAATGATTTCGAAGGCCCAAGTAAACAATGCCCTATATCACAAAAGCATTGTAATCTAGATTTGTTTCAACATGCAAAAGTTCAGAGAAATAATAGGGCCCACAATAGTAAGTGCCTAAACAATGAAACAAGTTTAAGTGATTACTTAATAGACTTACTGAGAAATAATTTTGCAATAGATTAAGTGGTAGATGTTCATTTAAAGACTCCTTCCAAACTCCTTCACTATGCTAATAGCAAATCTATATTTTGTTGCTTCCATTGATCTCAATTTAATTACACATTTATTTGCAATTGATATTCTGAAAAACAGTTGTGCTCAAGTTGTGGACTGTATAATCATCTCTATAAATAATAATAAAATTATCAGTCTCAAATTGCAAGATGTATATTTAATTTGCTAATAGAATTCATGTAACAAGTAAATATGCTCAATTTAAACTCAGTGGTGTGTGACAGTATAAAATGTTCATTTGAAAGACATAAACGTAAATAGGGAAAAAAATAGCACTCCAAATCAAACTCCTGAATTAAAAGTCCAGACGATATATTACATATCAGTAGGTAATTGGTACAAAGTAAAACATATAGAAATCTCATTTGATCAAACAAACCTGCACCTTCAGCACAGACAGTGGACAACATATCTTTTCATGAATTCTAGCCCAAATATTTAACTTTCTGGAGGAAAACTGCACAATTGCTCCCCAATCCCCCAGAAGTAACAATAATAATAATCCTTACATTTGATATGGAACCTTATCTCGTCTTTGAGATTTCAAAGCGCTTCACAGGATACACTGTAAAGTGAATTGACTGTATTTTGTGGGTGAAACGGAATGGAGGATTCGGAGATTGACATAATGACAAATCATGAATCCTAAGTCAACAAAGTCCAAAAGAAGGCTAGCAACCAGGGTTTGGCTCATCAGTCTTTTTTTACTCTGCAAGCTCAAGAATCTAAATAAATTGTATCTGTTGGGTTTTAGACCCTAATGTCAATTTCAGGACTTCTGGTTCTTCTGCGCATGATATGTCTCTAAATGATTGTTTAACTTATGAGGTGTTTATAAGGTGGATTTGCACCAGTTCTTTGATCTTACCCTGAGGTAGTTGAGGGTGAAGTTTGTTAACCCCATGCGGGTGATGTTTTTGGACAGTTGCTCCAGCACCTGAGGATCTTGTGCCTGAAAAGAACATGAGGATAGAAAGAATAGCATTTGACAAATCAAGAACACACAACAGGAGGTTCAAACTGTATCAGCTACAATCCTCTTGAGGGGCATGTAAAAAATAAGTCAGGAATAGATGTTTAAGTACACTGTAGTGCCTTACCAGACAACAACTTGCATTTATATAGCACTCTTCGAGTAGCACAACATCTTGGACTTGAGCGGTGAGAACAGATCCAAGTAGATGGGGAGGGGCAAAGGGGGAAGATAACCATTGGAGCAGTCGAAGAGGTGGGTGTTAATAATAATAATAATCTTTGCATTTGATATAGCACCTTATCACATCTTCGAGACGTCTCAAAGCGCATCACAGAATATACTGTAAAGTGAATTGACTATATTTTGTGGGCGAAACATTAAGTTATGTTCAAAAGGGATGAGACGGAGGGTTTAATTTAGTTTAATGTAATTAAAATTTAATTTAATTTAGGGTTTAATGAGATGGAAGCGGGAAGATTGGGGGGTGGGGGTGCCGGGTGTGACAAACCCTTGGTGGCCAGACAGAGGGGGCGCTCGCCAACACAGAACTTAATTTAATAAAGAGATCACATTAAATATATATACCCAGTAACCTATCATACATTTGCCTCCTGAGTATGGAAGGGGGGCTGGGGGGGGAGAGTGGGGGGAGGATGCATTATATAGCAACATTTTTCCAATCGCCCTGTTGCAACTGTTCTTCTTCATATACTCTGCTTTCTTCTCAGTGCTGCCCACATTCAGAACAGTGTTTCTCCAGTCAAGCAATGGCAGCAACGATTTACTGACTTCATCAGGAAATTAATGGTTTAATAAACAATGTGGAGAAGCAGCATCATAGCCATCAACAGTCTGACTAGAGACACCCTTCCATGTCAGGAGGAGAGAGGCCACTCATATGTCTTCTTTCAATGTAATTGAGGAGCTGTAGCCTCTGATGAATTCTCTGCTGTTTACAAGCTGTTTACAATTCCATTGTTTTCTCACCTTAGTTACATAAAGTCAGAGATAATAATAATAATAATCCTTGCATTTGATATAGCGCTTTTCACATCGGGAGGACGTCCCAAAGCGTTTCACAGAACACACTGTAAAGTGAATTGACTGTATATTTGTGGGCGAACGCGGCAGCCAATTGCGCACAGCAATGTCCCACAAACAGTCATAGATTGAAAATGACCAATTTATTATTGGTTTTTGTTTTGGAGGGATTATTATTAGGTGTGTGGAGTAAGGAAACTTGCCCAAGGTTTCGCCCTGCCTGGAATTGAACTCAGGTCTCTCGCTTGCAAAGTGAGTGCTCTAACCATTGAGCTACAGGACTCCGAGATGAAGCTCAACGCACAGTACATCCTTAAAATAACTTTCAAGAAACAAAATGATCACATTACAAGTCAGCATGGAAATGTTTACAGTCTGGCTACCTCCTGAATCCAATTAGTCAACAACTCTACTGAAATGAATATCTGATATTTCTGTTAAGGGTCAGCCTGGCTCAGTTGGTAACACTGTCATCTCTGAGTTAGAAGGTGGTGGATTCAAGACTCATGTTGGGACTTTGAATTTATATAGACTAAGCTGACACTCCAATGCAATACTGTGGGAAGCTCCCATTGGCTCCATTGAGTTTCATGGGACTGGCTGCCTTGAACTTGCCTTGGGCTTCTCTCAGTTTGAACTAACAATATTGTGCGGGTCCACAGTAACTTGAGCAATCCTGGCTGGTTTATCAATAAGAGTTGGAAGTATAGGCACATCCTCCAATCTAAGCTCTAAAGGGTAGGGTGTTTCAAGCTAGAATACTGCTGTGAAAATCACCCAGGCTCTATCAATCCACAGGAACTCAGCATCAACCAGATATTGTACAGGACCTAAATCTTGGGCTTCCTTGCAGGAGTCACACTTTATGCCCTGGGAGCTTCCTCCAGCACTGGGGTTATAATTCTGCTTCTATCTTCTGATGATTTCATTTTGAACCACAATAAGGGAAAGTACATTTCAATAGAAATTATCCATCTGGACTTTCCAGCCCTTCCCTCCCCACCACCATATCAATTTAGCTGTTCAATGAGTACTCATTTACATTACACAATCACAATGTGACTTTCTGCTTGACATCAAGGTCAATTAACATGGGAATAAATCAGAAGAGATTGTGTAAAGTCTACTGAGGAAAAAAGGAAGAGAAATCTGGGAGAGCACAACTTTGCTAAAGGAGACTAATTGTGATGTTAACAGTGCAAAGTAAACACCAGAGAAAACTATAGGTACAGTTCAAGTAGATGCTAAACACTGAACACTAAAAAGCTCTTCCAGCATCATAACAGCAAATGTATTCACTAGAGACATGAACTTATCATCCAATCTCTGCCACAGATGTATTTGATATGTTATGGGTAGTATAGCAAGAGTCAGAGAAGATAAATCTGGGGCTTGGGCTTTTGTTAAGGAGAATCCCTAAACCCTGGGGTGGTTCTGCAGAACTGGAAGCAGCAAACATACTTAAAATGTGACAAAACTCATCAGAGTTGAGTTCATGCGGGTCAACAATGGAATTCCCTGGAGGAGACACTTCTTCCATGGCCACCTACGCTGTTATTTTCCGATGAGCAATTTTTAAACCTCAATTAGAGTAATTTTAAGAAGCTAATAGAATGCTGAGTATATATGTAGTAAGCCGGACCGCGCCTAGGTTACTCTGTGCAGATGTAGTCCACATGGTATAAGAAGGATAGATTGACATAAAAAATATGCAGCAAAGCTTTAATAGAATTCACATTTATATAGTGCCTTTCACAACCAGAGTATGTCACAAAGCACTACACACAGCTGGCTGGAAATGTGCGAGTGGAGGGTTGAGTTGAAGAGAGTGATTGGGGGGTTAAAGAAGTTATTCTTAAGGCTTAAGTGTTGATAAGTTAGGATGAAAGGCTAGGTAGACTGTTATTATTTTCCTCAGCACAGAGGAGGTTAAGAGGTGATTTGATTGAGGCATTTAGATATAATGAAAGGAAAACAGGCTAGATAGTGGGTGAATCTTCCCCTTGGTAGCAGGATCTACAGGCTTAAAATGAGAACAAGGACAGTTAACATCAAAGTCAGGAAGCATTTCCACACAAAGAGTTTATGAAACTTAGGGATGTTTTACCAACCAGCCCGCTCCCTCCGCTCAGCCGGCTCTGGCCTGCTCCACATCCCCCGACCCACCCACCCCACCATTGGCAGGAGAGCCTTCAGCCACTCTGCCCACAACCTCTGGAATTCTATCCCCCAGTCACTCCGCCTCGCCCCCTCCTTAGCCTCCTTCAAGTCCCGCCTCAAAACCCTCCTCTTTGACCATGCCATCGGTCACCCCCCTTCCCCTCCCCCCCTCCCTGACCCCAGCTCGGGTCTGAAATGCTGTACACTGTTCAGCGCCTTGGGACGTCCTCTCGATGTGAAAGGCGCTATACAAATGTAATCTTGTTGTTGTTGTTGTGCCTCAAAAAGCTTTAGAGATGGAATTAATAGAGATGTTTAAAAGAGAGAGAGGTACTTGAGTAGTGGAGGAATTAAAGGGTATGGGAAAGGAGAGGCATTGGGATGAAAAGATAGACCAAGATCTACTAAACTGGTCAAACAGGCTCAATAGTCTGAAATGGCCTCCTCTTGTTCCTGTGTTCCTATATTCCTATGAAAAGGACAAGAGTACTTGAAGTGCAACAACAACTTGCATTTATATAGCATCCTTCACTCAGGTAGCATCAGCGGTGTGGTTTGGATAACTGGGGATTCAACCTGATGCCAACACCTTGTTGGTGTCAGGTTTGGTGAATCTGAGGGATAGGCAGGGAAGGTTAAGGAATTCAGCACCTTGGGACGTCCTCCCAACGTGAAAGGCACGATGAAATGCAATTTGTTGTTATTCAGAACTGCAGGTGATAAGATGTTGACAGGAGCCAAGGGTTCTATCTTGTCCATGTTCAGCTTTAAAGGGATGATCTATGAAATAGATTAGACAAGCTTAACTTAACCTTTATAGTCTGGAAAGAAGACAGTTTGAGCGGAACCTTATTGAAGTATGTAAAATAGTTAATGGATGGCATTGATAAGATAAATCTAGACTATTATATTAAAGTAAGTAACAAAACCAGGACCTTAGGACATAAATAGAAATCTGTGAAGTCACATTTAGCTAATATCAAGAAAGGCACTATACAAGTCAAAGGTGTTGCAGCAAAAGCAGCATGACATTAACTTGATCCTACCAGGGGGAGCTACCATTTGATTTAATATCAATCAGTCAGAGGATGGTAGAAAAGATTCTAGGTAGAGTACACTTTGGAAATAGCAACCAAAATATGATCGAGGATAAATACGTGGATTGAAAGTTGATTGCATCACAGGAGGCACTAGATAAATGTCGATGGGGCCACATTGGCATGGATGGAGGTAACTAGCAAGTGCCTTGGGAATCAGCACTAGGGCAATGCTATTTACACTGTACATAAATGATTTGAAACAAATCTAAGTTTGCTGCTGACAACAAACTACAGGGAGTTGTAAATAACGGAACAGGCTGTCCAGAAATAGAGGGAGTTGATCTGACAAGTGACAAATTCCATTTAATCTGGGGAAATCTAGAGTGGTGCGATTGGAGAATGAGAATAAGTAATGGAAGATAAATTGAATTGGTCTACAGGAATCAAAACAGAAGAGGGATTTGGAGAACTGGAGGATTGATCGCTGAAACCGTCAGCACACTGTAAAGAAGCAGTAAAGAGATCAAGGAGTGTATATCTGAAAGGGATAGAACACAAATGATATGGACCTTCTCCATTGCCTTTACATCACTTACTAGGTATGGTGCCTGGAAATGGACAGAGTTCTTGAAATGGAGATGCACCAGAGTACGGTATAGTGTCCAAATAAATTCCTTCAATTTGTAGTCTATTGCCAGTACATTGTCTATTGTCAGTACTATTGTCTATGGTCAGTACTATTGTCTATTGTCAGTACTATTGTCTATTGTCAGTACTATTGTCTATTGTCAGTACATTGTCTATTGTCAGTACTATTGTCTATGGTCAGTACTATTGTCTATTGTCAGTACTATTGTCTATTGTCAGTACTATTGTCTATTGTCAGTACATTGTCTATTGTCAGTACTATTGTCTATGGTCAGTACTATTTTCTATTGTCAGTACTATTGTCTATTGTCAGTACTATTGTCTATTGTCAGTACTACTGTCTATGGTCAGTACTATTGTCTATGGTCAGTACTATTGTCTATTGTCAGTACTATTGTCTATTGTCAGTACTATTGTCTATTGTCAGTACATTGTCTATTGTCAGTACTATTGTCTATGGTCAGTACTATTGTCTATTGTCAGTACTATTGTCTATTGTCAGTACTATTGTCTATTGTCAGTACTATTGTCTATTGTCAGTACTATTGTCTATGGTCAGTACTATTGTCTATTGTCAGTACATTGTCTATTGTCAGTATATTGTCTATTGGGGAGCCAGTGCCTTCAGCATCAAAACTCTGGAACTCCAGCTCAACCCCTCCATCTTACCCCCTCCCTCCCTCCCGCTTAAAGACCTTCCTTTATGATCATGCTTACGGTCACCTTCCACCTCCCTCTCTCATTGTCAGACTCCGCCACTGTCAAGTGCTCCGGGATGCTATCCCAGCATCAAGGGCGCTATATAAATGCAAGTTGTTGTAAAATAAATGCAAGTTGTTGTAAATGCAAGTTGTTGTTGTACAGTTAATCTCAGTATTAATGGCCCTGCCAATGATTAGCTCATACTGTTTTTTTAAGGCTTTAAAGTACTGAGTTCAATTCTATATGCCATATTATAGTAGGAACATCTTGACATCAGAAAGGGAACAATGAACATCAATTTGAGTTGAAAGCTGCATATACTAGAATTATGAGGAGAGACTAGAGAATATGAGAATGTTCTTGCTGGAGAAGACTCAGCAAGGTCCCAATGAAGTATTCAATATTCTAAAGGACATTAATGAAGATCTTACTCACAAATAATAATAAGGGGCACACACTCAAGCTCAGAAAAGGGAAGGTGAACAGACAGTTTATTCTACACAGAAAGTGGTAGACAGATCTCGGAAATGGACTTTGCAAGGAGGGAGTCGAGACAAACTGTCGTTAAATTCAAATGGATTTTGGATACTTATTTGCAAACAAAGTGAGTGAGGGGTATACGAGACAGAGTGGTGTAGCTTTTTTTTGACAAAAATTGGAACTGGCATATCTGCATTTGCATATTTGTCCCAGCGCCTAAGGACATCATCCTGACATGAAAGGCTCTATACAAATGTAATTTTGTATTGTATATTTTTATTGTGACCCTCACTTCTGGTCAATACCTTACCTATAAGGTTTTCTATAAATGTATCTGACTTTCCTATAAAACTGACTACCACCATCACGGGAAACAAATATTTGTTTATCAAAGTGGTCTATTCTTCATAAAATGCACAGATCTAAAAAAAAATTCCCTTTCTGTTTTCTTTCTTGCCCTCCCCATTAAAATCCACCTAAAACATCTGCACAATATTAAAGAGAAATAGATCAAAGAAGATGGAAAGAGAACAATTGGTTGAACAAAGGTATGTAACAAGCTATTTGAACGCATGAATCACAATAAGTACCAAAATGTACAACAATAGCTTGCCTTCCTAACAGTCTGTTTAGCCTGACATTGGTGTCCATTGGTTTGAAGACAAGTTCCACTGGAATGGACCTGGTACAATCCACTGGGACGGGTTTTTTCTTGATCATGAATCTCAATTATTCTAGTTCTGATAGCTGCCTGTACGCCATGATTACTGATGCCTTTTCATGCTTCGAGACAGGATGCTACAAAAAGTGCACAGCTAGCATTTGCTTGGGAACTCCCAATGTATTGAGCGGATCATTAAAAACTGATGTTGGTGCCATTCTTGTTACAAAGCAAAACAAGGAGATTCTTTTCAGTTGATTCTTCTACACATCTAATTATTTTTAGTGATGAAAGCCGCCACATTGTTCAGCAATTATTCCCTGTCCAACCTTCCCCTGTGCATTGAAAATTGGAACCACTGGGGAATGAACCCGGCTGAATGGCAAATTAAGATAAAAATGTGCTCTTGACTTGGAAACCAAGCAAAATAGCAGGATTTGTGGAGAAAAGGAAACTCTGTCTCTGCTCGTGCAGAAAGAGATTTTTAAAAATTGGCATGAAAATCAAAAATAGCTCTGAAGTGTACGCTCATTGAACATCTATGTCAACTGGTTTGAAGTTAAAAAGTACGGTGCTTATAAGGGGTTTATAAGTGACTATTTCTGACTTACAAGATTCCTTAACGAGGAAACCGCAAGTACATCTCATTGTCTCCATTCTGATCCAATCTACTCTAGGAGCAGAGTTCTTGCGCTAACTATATCTTCAAATGAGGTGCCTCTGGTTAATAATCGGAGTTCCAATGCTGAATCCTTAAGTAAGGAAATATTAGTTCCTTAAGTAACACTGACAAAAGCAAGATGCGGAAAAATTGCTGAGAATCCCAATTGAATAACTAAATAAAAACATCTCAATTGAAATCATTGCATATTAGACCCTATTACCAAGTTAATAAGATGTCCATAGAGTTGTTTTATGTTTAAAATGTTATTACTTTGCACACATTGTATAATATAAACGTTCTAGCGGGCTTCTTGGCAGTATTTAAAGGTTTGCTATGTCCCAATTATAGTTTTGATCCCAAATACCTCCTAAGATACCTTAGTTCTTGTCTTGCTCTAAGTAGTGAGTGGTACATTTTGAATGTTAATGAACAGCAATCACTGAGGTGCTTTGCCAGAGCTGTCATTTTGTGTCAGATCTGGTGCTTTGAGACAGGTCAATTGGGCAAGAGGGAGTCTGAGCTGGGCTGGGACTGGAGCCTGAATGGGAATGGGAGACAGAGTCTGAGTTGGGGTGGGAGTCGGAATCTAAGTGTGAGCTGAAGCTTGAGCGTGAGTGTGAACACTGCCAGGAAGCCAAGGCAGAGTCTATAATAATAATAATCCTTGTGTTATCCTGATGTGAAAGGCGCTATACAAATGTAATTTGGTGTTTTTGTTGCATTTGATGCAATGCTTTTCATGTCAGAAGGACATCTCAAAGCACTTCACAGGATATAATGTAAAGTGTAGTGACTATTTTGTCGGTGAACATGGCAGCTCAGTTTGTACACAGCAATGTCCTAGCAATAGCTATGAAGTGAGTGACCACTTTTATTTGAGGGTATATGTGGGAGCCGGAGACTGAGTGGAAACCAGGGCTGGCGTTGGAGTGGGCCCTGGCACAGTGTATAATACACAGTAATTACTGAACATCCTTTTCCTTAAAATGTCAGGGTGACCATTATACATCTATTTTGACATGAAACAAATTTTATCAAAACCACAGAAGTTTTGGCCCAAATCTGGGAGTCAACTGGCTGAGCAAAGGAGGACCACAATCAGCTATAACCAAAAAAGTTGAGAATAATTGCCAAGCAAGGATAGGGTTGTTGTTCTCTTACTCACATACTAATATCCAACACCGAACAAGTAGACATCTGGCAAGTCCATCTCTGAGTGCAGTGCTCTGGACGCTGCTCTGTGTGAAGGGCTATGTAAATGCAAGTTGTTGTTGTTGTAGCAGCATGCATTGAATTCCAGCCTGGGTACAGTTGGCCCATATTCCAAGTTCAAAAAACATATATACTATTGTGTCAAGCTTAGAAACTAGTGTAAACTCCCAGCTAACACATCCGTGTTGCAACATCTTTAATGTTTTAGTGTTTGTTTATTTTTATTTTGGTGGACTGCAGGGATCACACAACTGTGTCTGGACTTTGTGAAGGTCCTTTGTGTCCATTCATTTGGTCCGAGGAAGTGATGGTACCTAGATTCACAATAAAGATGCTACTTACGTGCATGGCGAGGATGGTGCGCGGAACTAACTCTCGGTACTGCCGGATGGTAAAGTGCCACGTCTTTATTCTCATCAGATCATCAAAGGTAAACTCCAGAATCAAACGCCCTTCAGTACACACCTGGCAGGTAGGGCATCACAGAGGAAGGCAAGGAGAACGGAGGAGAGACAGAAGAGAGGGGAAGAGAGACAGAGGGGAAAGAATAAGAAAATTACAAAAAAAAAATCGTCACTTATACCAACAAAATAAGAACATAAATAAGTGTTCCATTTCACCTTAAAGCGTGACGACCAAGGGTTTCCTCCCCCAAACTTTGATTAATTGGTTTTGTTTGCACCGTTTCCTTTTCATGTAGTTTTTACAAAGTATCTTTAATACCAGAGGCTTGCAATTAAGAAAACATTTGCTGTTTTGCTCAATTCGGGTTACAGTTCTCTGAGCTGTGACATTTTATTGCCATGGTGACGGGAACCAGCTGATTAGTCGGCATAGCAACCGGAAAGATGTAATTCCAGCAGACACATTCTAATCAATGCTCCCAGCGCAGATGGTCTTTAGAGGATCAACAAGAAAGTCTGGCAGACATCAGCCCATCACATGGCAGCACGAGGCTGTGCCAGGAAACTGGGAACGTTCAATGTGTTTCCCAATCACTGGATCCCCTACGCAAAGTTTGTTGGGGGAAACACATTTCAATTCCTCTATTTTTAATAAACGTGTTTGCATTCATCAAGCTGAGAGTTGTCAGTACTGGGAATGGAACGTTTCCTCCCATTTCAGATAACCACTGATAGCATCGATAGAACGCGCAGCGAAGTTCCCTCTTACTCTTCCTCAACCAGACCAGCTACAATTTGCATTTATATAGTGCCATTCACATGGGGTAGCATCTCAGAGCGCTTAGCAGTGTCCTTCAGCTCTATCTAATTTTAACAAAAGTTCAGGAGAGCACCCCGGCTCATTTCTTTCCGATCACTGGACTGGGGGACACTGAGACAATCTATAGTGCAGTGCAGCCCCAGTACAATGCACTTCTTTGTGGTGCTTGTTTGGTTGCAATGTAATGTAGTCGCTGGGTGGATCCAATTCACTGTGCATGCACCTAGCTGGCTTGCTCGCTTCCCGCATGCTGCTAGACTTTCATTCTGGAATGTTTGGGTCATTATATTTGGGACGTGCAAAGCAGCAAGTGATGTTGCAGTCAACTGATGACCGAGAACTTGGCCAGTTTGGCTTCCTGTGATTTTACCAGCAGTCTAGGTGTGCACTGTAATGTCAGAGCTGTTAAACTGAGATTCCAGTGTCACTTTTCAGGTAGTCACGAAGATCCAATGTTACTAATCAAAAAGAGAAGAGAATTTTCCCCGGTGTTCTTTGCTAATATTCCACCAGACAAATTGGCCATTCACCACATGGCTGTTTGTGGGACCTTACTATGTGTAAATAATTGCTGCACTTGCCAAAAAAAGCAGTCAATATACTTGACACTAATCACTGCAAAAGTACTTTAAGGCATTTTGACATCACAAGGCACTATAAAATGCATGTTCTTTCTTATTAAGTGAGCCACTTCCCTTTACGTAATGGCAAAGGGAAAGTTATGCGGTTGCAAGTGCATCAGGGCAGGGAGGTGGTTGGCAGACTTGTTCTCATCACTGGCAGGTACTACTATGCACACTCAGGTTGGTCATCGTAATAATAATAATCGTTGCATTTGATTTAGCTACTCATCACATCATTGAGATGTCTCAAAGCCCTTCACTGAATATATTGTGAAGTGTTGTGACTGTATATTTTGTGTGCGAAACGTGACAGACACAGCAATGTCCATCAAATAGTTGTGGATTGAATGACCCAATTTTTTTTTAGGGATTATTACCCCTGGGAAGCGATCCACCAATTGACTGATAACTGCTCAGCAAACAGAGGCTTGTGGAATAAGGAAACTTGCCTAATGTTTTGTCCGGCCCAGGAATCGAAACCAGGTCCTCTCGCTTACGAGGCGAGGGCACTAACCACCTTGGGAGTGTTTCTTTAAATATTTCCCCAAATGCCATTATAAATACATTATAAGGAGATAAGCTTCACAGCAGCCCTTTGCTTAGAACCTAGGAATTAGGTTCCTTGGGAAATCAATCCCGCCCACAAAGAGAAGGGGGAGAGAGAATCCATTTAAGAAACAAAATGGATACTGCTTCCGATTCTCAACTGGCGGAGGTGACATCCAGCTCGATTGGCTGGAGTGAGAGTGGCAGAAGGATAAAAAGCACTATCTTTAAATTCAATCCAAAGCTTGCTTCTCAATAGCACAGAACGTAAATGGATTTAAATATGAATTTTCCTGGAGCTAGCTGCTGAGGCTCCGTATTGCCGATTTCAGCAATTTAAAGCCTTGCTCGGTGGTGGGGTGCTGTTTGCAACTTCAATGCTCTGTGCAGCTTTCAATATACACAGACCTTTCATTTAAAAAAAACTTGCGGCGACTCCATGTGATGAAAACATTGTCAGAGCAATACTCAGAAATAAATAAAAAATTTTGACTCAAAGGAGAAACTGAACCCGCAGCAGTTTACTGGGTTTTCAAAGCTAATACTTAAATCTGCTGCAATTCTGAATGAAACAAAAATATTGTATATTATGCAAATTATATGATATTGGCCAAAATTCCTCCTTCACTCAAAATTCATTAAAATAAAGATTATATTGACTTATTCATCTATTTTTGAGCATTTTTTCTGGTGCAGATTATTGGAGGTATCAGTTTGTGTGTAATGGAATATATCACATTGGCTCAGTTGGTAGCAATCTCACCTCAGTAGTTTTTTGGTTCAAATTGATTATTCTCGTTCCTAAGTTCCTATCTCAGCTTTTCCTGTTTTTCCTGTATTTGCTTCCTGGCTCTTACCTTTGTAAACATGGGCTTGCCATGCTGGGTGACCATAGTGCACTGGTCGCAGTCCAGTGTGATGGATGAGTTGTGGTAAGACTCTTTCGAATGTTTTAGAACATAGTAAAGGTCTGTTACTCCTCCCTCAAAGATTGTACTGAAATAACGAGGAATGAGGGTTCGGCCGATAGCTGTAGAAAGATAATCACAAAGATAGAGAACCAGGTAAGCACACGTTACTCGGATTTCTCGTTTGCGGCTCCTGTTGTACATTCATTTTTAAGATAGAAACCACCCAAAATACTGGTTAAAAAAAAGCGAGTCCCCCCCTTTACATTAAATAAACACCTCAGAGTAGTCTGTATCCGGCTAATGTCCAATACCATAAGTGTAGTTTCATGGCTATTGAGAATGGCATCGGAGGGTACATCCACCTTGCATTCATTATAAATACACCAAAGGTTAAGCACAACATAATAAAAGATAAACAAGAGCTCACTTTCACGGATGTCCTTTATAACAATCTCACATTCATATTTCACTGTATTGTAATGCCACTGCTAACCATGTATTCAGTTCTGATGAAGCCATTGCTAAACACAACTTACACACAAATTTAAGGGCAGGGATAATGAAAAGTATGCTGCAACACATCGAGGTATTCAGATATTATCATTAATCTCAAGCAACTGAATCCTGTAACATTACTGCCTTGAAACAAACCTTTTGAAACACAGTTGTTATGCAATATCTGGAAAAATAAAATGAACAACAGATTCTGAGATTTGCAGCAAATCTTTCCAGATAAAACAGACCCAGAAGCATAATACATGAGTCAAAACCCCAACATTTGGAATTTTCATTTGTTATTGGTTTTGGGCAGACGAGTATTATTGGTTTTGGGCAGACATGTCATCCCATTGCCATGCTTAAGAGTATCCAAACCAGATTGAGAGTTCATGTCACCTAGGCATGGAAATTCCTCTACAGTCGAACCTCACTATAATGATCCCTGTTTATAACAAACCCCCGGTTTTAACGATCCCAACAGCAATAAAGTAGGTCAGTGGGGAGATGTACTTCTTTGATAGCCAAACCCTACAATAGTGAACACCCTCATATGACCACTGTTTTTGCCAGTCCCAAGAGGGTTTGTTATAGTGAGGTTCCATTGTATTTAACATGGTACATGGAAATAATACGCAATGGGGGCAAAGGTGCAATATTCACAAATTGCATGTGTTGCATCAGTTGCAACTTTACGATTCACAAAAAATAGCACCATCTTTTGAAAGGTCTGAAACATCTGACACAAGGGTGGAAACATTTTCGACTTGTGTCTTGAAAATTTTCATTTTGTTTCATTTGCAGAGTAAAGAATCACAAATCAGAAGTTGCAATTAACACAATAAATAAATAAGTTTGCGAACATCACACTTTAGATACCAATATGACTGTATTCACATTTCTTTAGCTTACTAAAGCACCAATTTAAAAAATATTCTACAAAAAGGAAATCACCCCTGCCTCTGCCAACAATTGGCAAATACATCATAATGCTGGAGTTTTCCAACCTTTCTGTTTTTATGAAATTTCGCATCAGGTTTGTGAATTTAAATTACGAAGGACGCATATTAGTTTGGCAGGGGAATGAGAGTGATTTATTAGTACCTTTCTAGTAGTTAGTACGGAATCCAAGGGAAAGACGGAAGCACAGAAATTTCTTTTGAAATCTGCTTCTGCATTTCCAGGCAGGGTTATAATCAATCTCAATCAGTTAAAATTTACATTAAAACCAATTTAAACTCCTCCTCCACTCACCCTTTTTCCGAATTCCACCAAAAAAATTCAAGTAAAGTTCCCACATAGAAGGAAATGCAAGGTTAGATTGGAGAAAGTAACAGATAGGCTGGAGGGATGAATAAGAAAGAAGCTAAACATTTTTTTAAAAAAATTCAATCCGCTGATAGCATTTTGGAATGAAAACACTTTTAATATAAATGCAGATGTTACATGCAGTAAAACTAACTGTATTCTTCAATTAAGAAAATGTTTTGGGCAAGTTGATTTCTCTCTGCTTTTCATCTGTGAATTTCAGGCAAAATTACATTCTTTCCACTGGGCTATTGCAGGGCAGGAAAATATAATTGGGCATTTTCTAACCTATCATAAGCTCAACTTCTCATTTAAAAGCCAGTTCTTTTTTAAAGCCTCATTCACTGAACTCCACAGCCTGATTACAGTGTACCCTTTAGACAAAGTCTGCATGAAAAACAGGAAATATTATAACAGACAAAATCCCACCATGTTTCATTGATGGTGGTTAAGCAAGACTCCCAATATTTTTAATTTGAAAAGTTTAAATTATACAGTTGGCACTTGTCCTGAACATAGAGTTTGGTTCAAGTTGATGGTATTTACAGTGTGTTCTGTGAAGCGCTTTGGGACGTCCTCCCGACGTGAAAAGCGCTATATCAAATGCAAGGATTATTATTATTATTATTATTATCTATAAGCTGCCTCACTAACTCTGTGTGTAAATAGGTTGTTTCATGTAACACAGCCATACGGAGTAAGAAGATCCCAGATTTGATACTCGTTTGTGCTGAGTTGACTAATCTCTGCTAGGGCAGTGGCGGATTAGGCTCAAGATACTTGGGCTGTTGAAGAATAACACATCGGACAGTGCCTGCACAAGCATCCCAGCGCAAGCCACTACTGCAGCACAAACAACTGCCTTCAGGAATGGAGCGGAGAAATTGAAAACACAATTTACTACACTGAATCGTCCACTGTTTTTAAAATCTCTGTGAAAACACTATGCAAAATGCACCATTTGATGCAATCACAACACAAACAATATTTCCAGGTCAATAATATTCACATCGAGGCAGCAGTCTATTGACTGGGGGAACCCTGCATTTTCAGCCGCCTCCGATTTGCATTAAAGCTTCCTTCTCTCCAAATTGTACCAAACTGCTGTTACTAAGCAACAGTGCCTTCATGCAACATAAAACAATCACATTGCACCACATTAGCAAACTCTCGTTGATGTTATAGCCTTTCACTGAATTTATCTTTCCTGCAAAATATGTTGTTGCCCTTCATTCCACACCCACCCATTCCCCACAACTTCACAGTACTTTGAGATGGATTCCTGATGTACCCAGCCCACTTTCTATTCCATTGCCCTTAGTAAAAGGTTCTAACGAACCTCTATTTACCACAGGCATCACAACTGTATGAACTGTTATTCTGTGTTTCACATTGATATTGCTCAGTTGGTAACACTCTCGTCTCGTCTCGAGAATGAAACTCGTGTATTCTAAGATGACATTCCAATGCAGTACTGAGCCTGTGCTGTGTTGTTGGAGGTGCCGTCCTTCGGAAAAGATGTTAAAACAAGGTCCTGTCGTATTGTTCAGATGGATGTTAAAGACACCATCACACTATTCAAAAAGAGAAGGGTGTTTCTCTCGGTGTGGTGCATAGTTGGAGGTGCTGTCCTTCGAATGAGGCATTAAACCAATGTCCTATTTTCTTGTTCAGGTGAACATTAAATATCCAGTGGCACTGCTCAAAAAGAGAAGGGAGTTTCTCCCAGTGCCTGGTCAACCAGCCCCCAGATAAAATTGGTCATCCACTTTACACTTCTTTGGCTGCTGCATTGCCTACAATATACACAATGAACAAACAACCGCATTTTACAGGAAATCCTGTGAAGCTCTCTTATTCACATTAATATCTCAAAGTTTCACTTTCTGTGTAATTACTGTCTAGTGTAGTGACTCTTTTTGTGGGAAAGTGTAGAAGCAATTCTGCACCAGTGAGATCCCAAATAATGATGAGGTGAATGACTAATTATTTGGAGGACTGTTCATCAGCACAATGGGAGAAATGTCCTTCCTTTATCAAACAGTTTCATGGGATCTTTAAATTCCAATTGAGAAAAAACAGATAAGATCTAGATTTAAACATCTCATCTAAAGGTCAGCACTTCCAACACATGGAGTCCTCTCGCTCAGTGGTTAGAGCACTCACTTCGCAAGTGAGAGACCTGGTTTCGATTCCCGGCAGGGCGAAATGTTGGGCAAGTTTCCTTACTCCATACACGGTTTACCTAGCAGTAAGTAGGATCCCTTTGTTAGTCGATTGGTGGATTGCTTTTCTGGGGGTAATAATTCCTTAAAAAAATAATAAATTGATAACTCAATCCGTGACTGTTTGTGGGACACTGCTGTGCGCAATTGGCTGCCGCGTTTCGCCCACACAATATACAGTCAATTCATTTTACAATATATTCTGTGAAGCGTTTTGAGAATTCTCGAAAACGTGTTATCAAATGCAAGGATTATTATTATATTATTGTAGTGCTCCTCCAGTATTGCACTGGAATGTCAGCCTCGATATGAGCTAAGTTCTAACTTGGGGCTTGAAGCGACAAACTTTAACCCATAGGCCAGAATGCAAAGCCTCATACACACATTTATACATGGTACATAGTAAATGTGTGCTCACACATGATTTACACATGTTACACGGTGCACAGTGTTGGGAAGTGGTGAATGTATGTGCTATTTTGAGGTATGTGCTGTAGAGAATAATCCACAAATATAAAAATTCTTAAACTGTGTGTCAAGGTCCAGCAGTCCTGTTTTACAGACATTACTGCTTAAAAGCGAGACGCATAAACACTAATATGTGTTATTCAATTGCCAATCACTCTTGACACTCTATAGTTTAATTAGTTTAGTCTAACATAGTAATCTGATCATGCCAACACTAATTTGCTTTTGCACCCAACGGGCTTTCACCCAAGAGTGGACACATCAAACGGCAGTTCTACATTACTGTTTCTAGCTAAATTACTGAAAGTATTCCTGACGTAAATATCCAAGCTGTTTTCCTGCTCAAATCCACTGTCTTGAATATGCAACAATTTAAGCCATTATTGCTTTTTCAGGACAGTGGGATTGAGCAGAGCAGCTTCATAAATGGCTTGATTGCCAGAAATAGGACTTTTCAAAAGTAGACAAAATAATGTAAAGTGTACCTTATGGAGGAAACCCCATGCATGTCATGCTAACTCAACCATCCCCAACTTAAGCCTGCCTTGGAGCAGGTTCTCGTGAGCCAGCGAGCATATATACTGTATAAGTCCTGTAGCGCTGTGGTTAGAGCAGTCGCCTCGCAAGCGAGAGACCTAGGTTTGTCTTGGGCAAGATTCCTTACTCCACACGCCTCTGTTTATCTAGCATAAGTAGGAATCCAGTTGTTAGTTGATTGGCGGATCGCTTTTCTGGGGGTAATAATTCCTTAAAAAAATAATAAATTGGTTACTCAATCCACAACTGTTTGTGGGACACTGCTGTGTGCAATTGGCTGCCACGTTTCGCCCACAAAGTATACAGTCAATTCACTTTACAGTATATTCTGTGAAGAGCTTTGAGATGTCTTGAAGATGTGATAAGGCGCTATATTAAATGTAGGGATTATGATTATTATTATTAAGTCACACTGTACGTCCCAAGGAACTTTTTCCATTGCTCGTGCAACTTTTCATTCATGTGGTAAATAATCATCCACATTATTTTCATGTTTAAAAGTTCTTCTTGATATTGGCCTTGTTATGTATGGGTCCTCGATGGTCCACACAATACCAGAGGAGGGTGAAGTGATGGAATGTAGCGGCTGTTGTCCCACAGAGTCACAAGGAAATGATACACAACTGTGACTCCTCACACAGCAGGCTCCATCCTGTTCTCCCACATACTACTTGGGGGAATGTCACCAAGCAGGCTCTTCTCCGCCAGCAGAGCGAGCTCCTGCAGCGAAGATAATGAGTGGAACAGGGAGAAGTAGAGCAGCAAACTGATTGACCGTCTCCTCAGCCAGGGAGCAGTGCAGATTACATTAGGAGGATACGGGTACTGTAGTAGCAGAATATAAAATGCAGCGCAAACAAAAAGAGAACAGAGACAATGGTATGAAGGCAGGATATTCAAATGCAGATTTAAATATTCACTTGATGCTGTTCGATTCTGTACTGGCAAATAACATGCATTTTTTACACGGTGCCAGTATGAATCTCTATTAACATCACCTAAACACCCATCCGCACACCGCAAATAAAATATTCCTACAGTGTTATAACTGGGAGCCGTATAATGAGAATGGGGGCATTTTAAATTGGATATTTAAAGACGTGCAGTTAAGAATTACAATAATTTGACAGCTGTTGATGTGGTTATAGTACATTAGAACTACTGGAGAGAGGACAGAATTTGACAGTCACATTGTTATTAATGATCGATGCACATATACATATTAAAAGGCTGCTGTCTGACTCGTGTCAGTTGTTAGAAGGGGAAAAAAGTACACAGGGATGATCATTGTCTTCATTCACCCTTCTCCCTCTTACATGCGTCTGCGTTGACACCCCTGCTGTCTGTACCATGACCTGCCTCAGCTGCTGTCAACACAGCTCCTCATCACTGACTGGCAGCCTACTTTACATGGTGGCTTTGCACAGACGTTTCCTCCCTCCAGAGTGAGGGCAATCTGTAAATTCCCATTACTTCTTCTCCTCACTCCCCGAAGTTACTACCTTGCACCAATTGAATGAGAGGCCAGAGAAGGTAACTGCTTCCCTGCCCCCCCCCCCCCAGTCAAGTAATTCTGATTTGGTCAGCAACAGATGTGCAAGAGTGGCCCTCCGATGGATTTTCTCACTGATTTCCCCTTAGCTTTGTGGGGAAGCACCCAACCTCGCCTTATCACAACCCTACAGCTCAGACGAGGGTCTCAGCAATGTGGAGATGGGGGATCCCAAGTGCAAACGTATGGTCCTACAATCTGGTTTGCAAATACATTGCTGGTTTCCAGCCGGTAGTTTCCTATTAGAGCTAGCATCTTTATTCCTTTTTCCTTATACTAACATGACTACAGGAACACTACACTAAATCCTGAAGGTATCTGATCTTTTTAAGTACATCGTTGCTCGGTGCAGTGGGACATGGTAAATGTCGGGCTGATGGGTTTAGAGCTGCGATGCAGCTGAGGTGCCTTTCTTATGATGAGATGTTAAACTGAGGTCTCTTCCTCTGTTGGTCCTGATGGATGATAAAGATCTCATGCCACTTTCTCCGGAAGCTCCATCTTCCTGTCCAATGCTGTCCCTAGTAACATTCCTATCCTGCAGCCTACTCCCCTGGGGCTTCTCAATGTAAATGAGATGTGTGATCTCAAAGGCACACCAGATTAAATACCATCAAAACAATTTAAACCAGTGGATTTAAACCATTAATACATTTTTAAAATGGTGAGTTTTTTTTTATTGTTAGTGTCCTAAATCTACTGAATAATTGCAGAAATAAATAAGAAATAACCAAAAAAACTTAAGATAGGAACAATTAATGTAATGCAGATACAGACTGTCCCGACTGGATTAAGGCATTCTCAGTGGTGTTCTATGGATACAGGTCAGACTTTGTCAGGTCTTTTTCATGTTAATCTTGTCTTTTTTAGCACAGAAATGTGACCAAACCCACAGGGAGGCTATTAAATTGGCAGACTAACAATCCTAGCTGTATGAACCTGACTGCACTTAATGAATGCACAGGAGATATTCACCACCAACACGTGGCTGGATTCAGATGCTGATAACACAGTCTACAACATGAAACAAGGGTGATCGAAATTCACAGTGGATTCCCAAGCTATTTCAGCACCAGCACAAAGGCAATGTTGCTGCTCATATCTTCACAAAATTAACGGGATGGTCCTATGTGGCACTTGTAACACAGAGACTAATCGCTTCTCACTTAAAATTAAATTGTGGAAGTCAAAATGGTGATGATTGCTTGTCACACACCTTAACAATGTACAATGTCACCTTAGAACTAAATTCCATGGAATGCATTGCATGCAGTAATTCTCCTAGCCCTATTCATTTGTATGGGTATCGGATTAGCATCTGGCTTGTCTGTGACGCACTCCCTCCACAGTCAAAGGGCCTGTTGAAACTTACTGTATGGGCATACGCATGGAAGAACTACAACTTGAGTGAGATACTGGTGGAACCCGGTGTCACCATCTTCAGGAGGGGAGAGGGAAAACAAAGTACATCTTGCAGCCCAAGCCTTTATTAGTTTGCTTTTGCTTTAAGTGAAATCAGACAATGTTGTTTGTTGTAAAAAGTGCAGTCAAAGCTGGCGTGGTAGTTATTTCATTCTGAAAGTTGAAAGGAATGTTGCTGTGCTGTTTACAGTTGTGATTTTGCTATGATGCAGCATAGCATGTTTTCCCATTGGATTTTTTTTGTAAACCGAGGCCTCTGTGTCCATGACTTGCTGAAAGAAATACTCAAGAGATGAGATTAGCAATTGCTATTTCACTAAATATGGAAAAGAACATATGCTTCTCAAGTAATGTGTATCCATACACACAATCTACAAATAATTAGCATTGTGTTAATTAGTTACATGAATTTATGTCACCTTCTAAAAGTATATCCTCAGAGTCCTCAGGAAAGATGCCAGCAATTCGAGCCAACGCATGTTAAATTTCACTTCAGGTTAACAAACGTACTTTGACTAGAGTAATGCTACATAAACATGTGGCAGCTGGGACTGGAGAGGCAGATTGACTAATATGAAGCACTGACTACGAAATTAATGCTGACAGTGCAAATCTGACAGGAACAGATATTCAAAAATTAGTCTTTTTTCCTGCCTGAAGGGACAAGTTGCACAAAAAATACATTAGGCAGTTCCACGCTGCAGAAATATTTGTCAATGGATGAGTTGGGTTGTCATTTTTTCAGATGTCAAGAATGGAAACCTAATAGTCTTGTGTTCTGTGAAAAATGAAACAGTTTGAAACCGTAAGCAAATAATATACATCTTTCACACACATAAAAATAATATCTGGATACATTTGGCAGTAATGTAAAGTTCAAAAGTTCAAATCCCTCTTGACTGCCATTGAAGCTCAGTCGCCCGCAACAGACAAGTTCCTTCAGCTCTCAGGTAAACAGGTCGAGCAATGAATGACAATAGAGAGTCCTATCTGAGGGGTGCGGGGGGATCACTATGGCTAGCTCAGCCTCGCAGACAAATTCTTCTGGTTGCTGTTCACATAATACACCCCCACCTGAGCAGACTGATCACAAGATAGGTTTGAGTGAAGAAGAAAGCCTGTTCGCCATTTAATCACATCTCTCTAGAATGCCCACAACACCATCCATTCATCACAGCATCAAACTGTTTTTTAAATGAGTTCTGTGTCCTGACATCTACTACCATTCCTAGCAAAATTGCTTGTTATCCAGTTATCCTCTATGTTAAAAACAAATTCCATCCTGAATGCATCTGTCCTGAAATTACCCTTTACAACCCTGAACAATCTTCCAACATGAAAGGCGCTATATAAAAGTAATTTTGTTGTTGTTTTTGTTGTTGAAACAATCCCTATCGTTCTGCTGCTTAACACATCTGAAAGTATTGTTCTGGGTTAACTTTCTCAATCCCTTTGTTAGCAGAAGACCTGTAGCTGACCTGTCAGCAAACCACCCCTAAATCAACCTAAGCCATGTGGTCTTAGAGGCTGTGAAATTAATAGGAAATAATGAACATTTGGGAGTGATTACAAAGGCAGTAATTTAATCATGGGGGAAAGGGGAGGTTCACAATTTAGGTCTCAACTTTACTCATTTGGTGACACTCTCCCCTCTGGGGCAGAAGAGGGTTCAAGCAGGCCTTGAATTTATAAACTTGGCTGAATCTTGAATGCAGTACTGGGGTAGTGTTGGTGGTGCCATATTTCAGATGACACGTTAAACAGAGGTCTCATCTTCTATTTCAATCCTCATTAAAGATGCTATTCAACTATTCAGAAAATGGGGATGTTTTATTCTGTTGCGCCTTTTTAGGCTGACATTAAAAATATCCAGTGACAATACAATCCATTGCCTTAGTATATTATGTACAAAAACGCAGTCACTACACTCTATGAATGCTGTAAAGCACTTTGAGACGTCCCCTTGACGTGAAAGGCATGATATGAAAAATTACAAATCGCGGTTGGAATAATTCAAAAGTAATCAATTGGTTACAATCAACTGAATTGGTGGCTAAAGGATTAATAAAGCAAATAAATATATGTACAAAATAATTAATCACTGCAATTTTCACTAAAAAAGTAGTACAATATCTATGTGGCAAATATATTTTAAGAATCAGAGGCTTAGGTTTTCATAAATGGGCATGCGATAATATAATCCTTCCATTTGATATAGTGCCTTATCACGTCTTCTAGATGTCTCAAAATGCTTCACAGAATACAATGATACAACTGCACATTTTATAAAGGAGATAGTAACTCCATTAAAATTTATAAACTGTGCTGAGAGCAGAAATCTCTTTCCACAAATGCTTCAGCGAACGAGGCACGATTATCGGGATGACACAAAAGCTTTATTTGTGTTAGTAGTGTTGAAGATGGAAACATCCCTAAGGAATATTAGCCATCACATAAATACGGAGTTATGTTCTTGCATTTTCTCTTCTCTCAGACAAAAACTTCTTTCTCCCCTCTTATTTTAGGCATCTTGATGGATTTCCATTGCTGGTTGATGAATTGGTGCACTGTTGTTCAGTTTAATGTTCGGTTTAATGTACTGCTTGACTTTCATGTCTTGCCATGTAAATTTCACTCAATTGTTCTTTGATGAATGTAGAACACACAAAAGCCAACAAGATAATTTACTGAGAAAGCTGTTTTGTGTAAAATACATGAGCAAATCACTGTATTCAGCACATCTCTCCTTGTCAGTGATTATCTGTTTTGCAATGTTACTACTTGGTCGGTGACTTTTTCTCAAGATAGATTTTTTTAAGAAAACAGTGCAATAACCTAGTTTGAATGCCTGCATTCTGTTGCCATTATAGCAAACCACTAAAAAAAAATTATCAGGCAGGTTTTTGATACACGCAGAAACCAAACACCACGCTTAAGAATCTAAAAACCAAAGTAATGAGAGTTCCACGTAGATATATTTTCCTTTATTCTGCGAATTATATCTATTTTTCACTGTAACCCAGTGGAAGAATAAATGCCCCTTAAAGAGATTTTGCCTTTAACATTAGTACCACTTCCTCCTCTACCCATGCCCCCAACATTCTGCATGAACTTCTGCAACCCAAGGTGGCTATTGATACAGAAATTCCAGTTCAACTCCATTCACCCAAAGGTGGTACAGAAATTGGCTTAAGCTCCATTTCACAATAAAATTGAGCAGTCAAATGTCTCCTATAAAATATTCCGAACTCAAAGGAACAAAAAAGGAAAATGTTAAAGCTTGGTAACTGAAATGTAACCGTTTGGTGCAGGAGGACGGAGGCTCTCTGTGAGTAAACACATGGGTGCAGGAAAATTATCCATTTATCTTTGCTGCCTTATCCAAACAATGTTTGATAAGTGGGTGAAGCTCCTCCTGTGGCTTCCAAGTAATTGAGTTAACAGGCTGAAGACAAATCTGTGTAATACCACCCAGCGGTGTCCAACCTTTATGGTCGGCCAACAAAATTAATTTTCTTGATTGAATATTTCTTGATTTGTGCCATAAATCAACAAAATTCAATCAAGTGAAATTTGGAAACGCATTGATTAATTGAACACGAACTAACCTAGACTAATGCGAATGCTTGGAGGGGGGGGAGGGGGGGGACGTGGAGGAGCTTCTTGACGGCCCACCACTGCTTTACATGGAAGCGCTCTCTTAACTCACTGGCAGCAGCAGGTGCCTCAGCTATAACTATCAAGCCTCAGTCTGTTTGACAACAGTTTTTAATAAGGTTTTGTTTTCATTCGTCACAAGCAAGTGGCTGGGTAGTTGGCATTTTCTGTTTAGTAACCTACCTGCTTTCTTAGATAAATGTAGTGACACCTATGCCCCACCTCAGATTTGTGTGTGAGGGAGTGTAATGTAACGGATGGGGCTGAGCACAGTCTGTCAAACAAAAAGTAGCTGAATGGCAAGTAACTTACATGCCTGGGGTGTGTCAACCTGGCTCAGTGGCAGCGCTCTCGCATCTGAGTCAGAAGCTTGTGGGTTCAAGCCCCACTCTGGGGCTTGGAATCACAAATCTAAGCTGACACTTCAATGCAATGTTGGAATGTGTTGCATTAATGAGACATCTGCTTGTTCAGGTGGATATTAGAGATTCCACGGCCCTATTGAAATTGAGAATAGAGAATTCACTTTACAGTATTTCCTGTGAAGCTCTTTGAGACATCTTGACAATGTAATAAAGACACTATGCCAAATGCAAGGATTATTATTATTATATGCCAATTTTTACCAATAATCACAATAGATTTTGTCACACTGTTGGAATATTGTGCTTTACGGCCTTTTTCTTATTTTTCGGTCTTCTGAACGTCCATTTGGGAATAGTGCAAAACAGACAGCTTTCTATATTCAGTACCAGAAGTCACAAGTAGTGGATCAGGTTCAGTGTGGCAAATACTGCAAATTAGACCACAATGTAGAAACAAGCTCCATGTGGTAGGAGATTTCAATCTAAATATAGGTATTGCAAAAGTCAATACAACAAGCTGAACGCATGCAGTGACATCAGGATGCCTAAGCATTAGGTCGTTGTTGAACTGCAGTAATTTGCTATATCTAAGATTGTGGAAGAGGAGCACAACTGCAGCCTAGCGATACAATGCAATTGTAGGTGCTGACTGCAAGTACAGTTCAGATAACATGGTCTAGTTTAGTCATTATAGGTTTGGAGGTACTTTCCCATTAGCAAACATAATGACCCAGGAACCACACTGCTTTGCAAATCTCACTGTAATAGTGAATATATATTGTAAGATTTATATTACTGCCACCTGAAGCTGAAATACATTGCTAAGAGTGTACTTTGTTTATTTTTTAATTAAAAAATGGTATGCAGTGATTCAATATCTTGCTCAGTAATCTGGAGCGATAAAACTACAGTGGGTGTAAATGGCTTGTCAAAAATTCTCATAGCCTGATACATACTGGTTTAGCAGGTAAAGTGTTTAACTCTGAATCTGAATGTCTGTGTCACAAAAGCAGAGTTCCAGGTAATGTTCCATGTAATGAGTTCAGGCAGAGGAATCATTGTGGAGAGAGCTTTGCAGCTAGGATTTCACACAGATGTTTTGAATTGACTCAGATTTTCCTTTTGAGGCCTGAGTTATACCCACCAACTCTTCAAGTGATGCTCCAGACCTAATAGCACAGTGGACTGACAGGGCAACAAATATCTCAAGTGTTGTAGGAGATGGACTCTGGCAAGTAATTTCTCATCCACATCGGGTCGACTGTCCTGTATGTCATCAGCTTGTTCTATGCCCAGGAGCAAAAGATTTGTCAGCTAAAACTTGGCAAATAGATCGACAACTTCCTATCATTTCAGATATAAGCGTGCTAGAGCTCTGAAGTTGTCAACAGCGACAAAAAAGGGCTAACATTTCCTAGGAAAATTTATTCAAGCAATATTGTGAAATCGTGAAAAGATCCTAAAGATAATTATGATGCGGAAAAATGCTAGTCTTTGTAAAAAAAAATCTTTTTGAGATATTGTGGCTGGAGACCTGTAGTTCAGTGGTAGAGTGCTCGCCTTGCAAGCAAGACACCTGGGTTCAATTCCAGGCAGGGCAAAACCTTCCTTACTCCACACGCCCAATAATAATCCCTCCAAAACAAAGCAATAATAAATTGGTCATTTCAATCCACGACTGTTTGTGGGACACTGCTGTGCGCAATTGGCTGCCGCATTTCGCCCACAAAATATACAGTCAATTCACTTTACAGCATATTCTTTGAGGCACTTTGAGACGTCGAGAAGATATGAAAAGAGCTATATCAAATGTAAGAATTATTGTTATTATTATAGAAAATAACATTTTAAGTTATTGTATTCATATCAAGGTATTGAAGATACATTTTTAATTTTATGTGTACTTAAATTCTCTCCCTTCCTTTTCTGAATGTAGGCAAGAGATTCTCTTTCCATTCCACTAGACTATGGCTCCAGAGATACTGGGCACCCTCTGGAACCTCACCCAAATAAAACACATACTGGACCCAGAGATGGAGAAGCCTAACACTTGTGGATAGGAAGAGATGTCATGAGTGGTCCAGAGTGAAGACAACAATGGATGAGCCTTTACAGTGAGTGTTGGTGGGCTATTCGATGATCGCCATCATAGCACACACTATTTGTGTCCCACCTTCAATGCGCACCTTCCATCAGGGGCCACCTGACAGTGATCAGGAGTAGATACCCCAGGGAAGGAGATGTTGAGGTCAATTTCAGTACCCCAACTACAGCATCTCAGCACAGAACTTGCTACCTTTCATGCAATACCCTGTCGAAGGATCTGAAAATCAACTCTTAATAGTGACAGTCATCAATGTAGGTGCTCTCAAACCATGATGATTCTGATTTTGTCCAGTTTATCTGGGGAAAACTCACTTATAAATTAAGTGAATAATTTAACTGCGATGCCCAAATCATTTTCTCAGAAAGAGTGCCAAGGGTTCTTCCCACCTGTTAATCTTGCAATCCAGAGCAGTGGGAAGCTTCCCAGATAGTGGTTGCAAATGCAAATCCCCAAGCCTTGGCTCTCGTCAACCTGTTTGTAATCCCTCCCAAGATTAGGTGGTCAGGTCCTTCCCAGCAGACAATGAACAATCCATTAAGACAAATGGATATTTCCATTCGTATTTAGAACTCTCAGTACTGTAGTTTGGTTTGAATTCTCTTAAGCATGGTAATGGGACTTCAGCTGACCAAAGAACTAATGAAAAATAGCTTCTAAAGACATGCTTATTATAGTTCAGGAAACTTTGCTAATCATTAAATATAAAATCCAGTTCAACAATCTTAAAATGAACTTAGAAATCAAAAACTCATGTAAATGATTATGAGGAAGGGAGGTAAAGTCTGGATACTGATTCTATACTTACATTTTATTAAATGCATTTTGTTAAACCTAATATCAATGTTCATTCATGGAGTCCTTTAGCTCAGTGGTTGGAGCACTTGCCTCGCAAGCGAGTGACCTAGTTTTGATTCCCAGCAAGGCAAAATGTTAGGCATGCTTGCTTACTCCACACGTCTCTGTTTACCTCGCAATAAGTAGGAACCTGGTTATTAGTCAATTGGCGGATCGCTTTTCTGGGGGTAATAACGCCTTCAAAAAAATAATAATAATAAATTGGTCCCTCAATCCACGACTGTTTGTGGCACACTACTGTGCGCAATTGGCTGACGCATTTTGCTCACAAAATATACAGGCAATTCACTTTACAGTATATTCTGTGAAGAGCTTTGAGACATCCTGAAGACATGATAAGGCGCTATATCAAATGCAAGGATTATTATTATCATTATTATTCAGTTATGTAGGCTAAACACAAATCTGGGTGACTTCAAAATGAATGGGGACCCAGGCACTAGAGATTTGCACTAGAACCGTGCTCCTGGAACCAGGTGGTTGTAGGAGCAGGACGATTCGTAGCTGCTGCAGTTTAAATGGGAAGTGGCCTCCCTCTCTGCAATATAAATGCAGCATTACGATGTTGAACAAGTTGCAAAGTTTAAAGGTTTGGTTAAAAGCAATTACATAATTGAATTTGGAAGGATTCTGCCGTCAGGGGAATTGGTGATTTGATTGAGAGATTTTAAAGAACCAGTTGCAGATTTCATCTCTAGTACCATAGGAGCAAATCTTTCTTTTTTTGAAAAAAATCAGTTCAGTTCTGAAAGATACACTTGATTCTTGAAATAGAGGAGTCTCACACCATCAGATTGGACTAAATGTCATGAATAGTCCAGATTGAAATTAAATGACCACTGATCCAAGATGCTTCTCGGATTAGACGGACATTATTTTAGTGATGCTGTCACAGAGAAATGAGAGGCAATTGCATTGCATGGCTGATGGTACATCTCAGATTGACGTGGAGTGCCCATGCGGCTTGCATTAATATGTGCTTGAAACTTATACAATTTAAGATAGTGCATCAATTATATCTGACTCCCTTTGGGCTACATACAAAAAAATGCAAATCATGAATATAAATACTTGTTTCTGTTATGGAGACTTAGCAGGGGGAGGGGAGAGGAGGAAGAAGGGAGAGGGAATCATCTCCATATGTAGTGCGAGTGGCCAGTTGTCACTTTATTCTTGGATAATGTTTCAGGCTACTCAAATTTTTTTTGTATCTCGGCAAATTTTAAAGCAGCTGAAATTGAGCGAGGATTTGGATGTGGGGATGAATAAAATCACGAAGGTCAGTATAACTCCTGGCAGGCTGTTATTAAACTGGATTCCAGCAAAGAAAAGCAAGGACATAATTGTTGTTCAAGGAAAGGATGATTTTTAAAAAACAAATATTAATAGACAGAATCAAATTTCACCTTGACAGAAGCCAGCTTTCCCTCTTCCCAGATATTTTGTACAACCATGGGAAGGTATATGAAGCCAGCCAACTGTCAGGCTGTCTCACTAAAGATATTGAAAATACATTGTTCCCTATTTGTTTATAAACTTCACCACAGCTGTGTTTGTCTGTAATTGAATAGCCTGATATCATGCTCTGGAAGAATTGTAATGCTATCTGCAGAATCCTGTAGTTCCAATTTGGCTATGTGTTATTGCCAATCAAGGTCATAAACAGGATGCAACCACAATGCTGTGTGATTAGTGCAACAATTCTCACACAGAGACCATGAAGACTAGTCCGTCAAATAACAACAGTTTTCCAGGATCTGGATTCTTCATGATTTGGTGAAGTGGGTGGGGGAGCGAGGAGGAATCCTAATTAGAAGCCAACTGTCCATTTACCTTGCAAATGCGTCCCTGAGTTCACAAGTTAAGCACCTTTGCTGTGCATTTTGTCCTGCTTTATATCTCCCGCTCGTTCCTCCTCACCATCAGTGGGTGAGCTTTCAGCCACTTTGTCCCAACTGTCTTGTACTTTTTTCCCCAATCGCTCTGTTTTCCTCCCTCCCTCTCTGCTTTCAAAACCTGCCAACAACCTTTCTCTTCAATCCATCTTTGGCTTTCTTCCCCACCCACCACCACGCCCCCATATCCCTCCCTTGAGTTGAGCTTGAGTTACCATTCTGACTTTGACAAACTTTGGGGTGTTCTCCTACATGAAAGGCACTATATCAGGATTATTGATGTTTTACCATCCACTATTTAATTCCCTATCATCCCCTACTCCTAACCCCGATCATCTTCTGTCCATTACCCTGATCACCATAAGTCAAACAGTTACACCGTTGAGACCATTGAGTTGGGACAGAAAGTTTTATTACTGTAGTGCATGTCAGCTCATTATCGTTTGAATCCTATATTTCTGTCTTTTCTCCAGAACCTTAAGTGTACTTGTTTCCTATTTCCCTTTAAACACCTTAATTAATTCTGCATCGATTGCCTTCTAGGGCAGTGCATTCCACATATGGAATAAGTTACCAGGAAAGGCTACTGAAGTAAATGCCATAAATGGGTTCAAGAAACAGTTAGCAGGTTTCTCGAAAAAGTGGGATATGTATAAGTTAGGAGCTGTTGTTTAGTAATTATGAATAAATACATGGAGATAAATCCAAACCTGCTAGCCTTATGCATTTAAACAGCTTTTACCTGTTTCTAAAATGTCCCATGTTCATGCTTTCTACGACACTATGTGTCAATTGCAGCATTTTAACTAAAATCTGCACCCTAGATAGTTATGGTATATCTGACTTTCACTGAGTAAGTGGTGTAAAACGGAGAAAATAGATATTAAAGGTTTAAAATCTCAAGATATCAATTTAAAATCACTTGTTAAAATGCACCTTGAAAAAAGTTTCTGATCAAGTTTCAGTTCTACTATTGACCACTGGTACAACTGAAACATGTAAAGAATTGCACCCTTGAAATTGTCCTGCAGTGCTCAGAAAAAATGGATAAGGTCTGGTTCACATCATGAAATGCTGAATGTGTTTTCTCCTCCAACTGTCTACTCTGAACTGGTTTCACGGCACGGTCTTTGCAATAAAAATTAATTCTCTCCGTCCCCTGGAAAAAAAAGCTGTCATTTCATAAGAAACCACATTAATTAATTTAGTGAGATACTTCCATCAGCATTTTATTTGCTTTTGTTATAAAAGAGCCAATTGCGAGAGTGTACGTGTGAACGTGCATTTTTTTTACCATATTCTGCAAACCAATGGCAAATAAACTACACGCACTATTCATCTTTCGTCCGTCTTAAGACAATGGTTTCTTCTGTGCAGCTGTGCTTCGAATCCTGCCCCAGGTCGTACCACAGCCTTACTGTGGAGAAGCTGGCATTAGCTCAGCAGACTCACAGAGCATGATTTGTCTGACTTATCTTTTTTTGGTTGGTTAATATAAAGAAAAAAAGTATGGCAGCTCGCAAGAACCCTCCACACCTCCCCGAGTGTCCAGCATTATACAGTGAATTCAACAACAAACAACAACGATCACATAGTATCCATCAAGTACAATAATAGTAGATGATTGCAGGTTCAAGTAGTGCAGCTGTTGCTGTCCTGTCATTTCCCACATTAGGTGTCTGGAAATAAATTGTCACTATAGTAACTACCCAAACACGCGTCTGCATCTTTGCAGCGACCCGAATTTTAAAGAATAGCTTAAACAAATAAATATCAACGTTTCAGTTCTTGCAAAAAAATGGTGAAAACGGCAAAAAAATTGTTGAATTTCAAACTTAATTCCTAAAACTAGACTTTCTGTGATAATGATTTGGCTTATTACATCCTAAATGGCACACAATGGAATCCGAGATATATTGATCTCTGAATATAGTGATCCTTTCAATGCTTCCTCCTAATAGGATAACTGGTTCATATGTAAAATGTGCCAGTATTTGTTTTGTATCCGTTTCCCCATGAGGTGCGAACAGATTTTTATTGTTCACCGTCTAACCTGATAGCTGGACCCATCCACCTCACGTCAGCCTCACAGGCGCGAACAATGGAACTGATGTACAACTTAACAGATGGGGAGGCACTGCAACTCAAATTAAATCGGGCCTTCCTCACTTGCGGAATATACTCACATTGTTACAATCTATCGCAGGATTTGATGACTCCAACATGCAATAAAATGTACGTGTTGAGCAACTTGTTTTTCAATTGATTGAAATATTTTTGTTTTCTTACCCTACTATGTGTAAAGTCCTTTTAATGGATCCAGCATATCACGAACCTACCCCATCAACCATGTTCGGAACAAACAGGAGGAAGGGAAAGAGCACTGGGTTGAACCACAGTTTAATAATGAAGGTGCTGCTTGTGATTTACACAAGCGTGTGTAACACTGTGATCTTTCTTCATTTTTAAAACGCATGAGCTTTCATTTGAGTGGGTGACAGTGCATTTTATATCTAAACGTGTTTTATTTCCATTTAAATTCCTAGGCATTTAGCACAGGGTCAAAATGCATTTTTTAAAAATATATATTCTCAAATCCTTCTTCTGGGGACAAGGGAAAATTCATGAGGTTTAGATCACATGATGAAACCCCAAATGTGTTTTTTTGTCACTGAAAAGCTACTGTCAGGATAGCCATTTGCAAACATTTGCTGCTCAGAATTATGCTCTGTCTTAACACACAAGCAAAGTTGCATATTGTTGTTTGCTTGCATAGCATTTGTGGGAGGGTATATATTTATACAAGGAATCTCTCCACGTTATTTTCTATATTTAGGATTTCAATCAAATGTCAATAGTCAACAACAACAAATTGCATTTATACAGTGGCCTTCACGTCAGGCAGTTTCTCCAAGTACTTAATATCTGATGACGATCCGAGGGGAGGAAAGAGGTGACCATAAGCATGGTCGATGAGGAAGGTCTTAATTTTTCATCCATATTTACACATTAGCCTGGTTTGCCAAAGATAAGTATGGGACATTTCTAGCACTTGCTTGCCCTATGTTCCGATACGAAGTATAGCCATGTGTCAGCAGCTCCTTTCTGTTTCAGTATCGTGAGAACACCTCATTCTTCATTCTACTTTCACTGGGATTAGGAAGATAACAGCTCACTAAACACCTTGACTATGAACAAAGTGCTTAGAAATGTGAAGAGACTTTCCTCTAGGAAAAGTCCATTTAACTCATGCTGACTCGCAAGAATTTGGTTCTGTGGGTTGATGGCAGCATAAATGGGGTTTCCCTGTAGGAGCAGTACTTTTTTATCCTGAGGCACTCCTTCCACCATCAAGGCTGTCATTTGGAATACCATTATTGGAAAAAAACATCTCTGAGACGCTACCCAGTGTGGAGGGTGGGTGGAGGATAAGTGCATGTTGTTGTTGTTATTGTCTTTTAGTCAATCAACAAATATTTCCAAATGGTTTCAGGGGGAAGAAGAATACCGAGAAGTTAAGTGTCTTTACATTACATTTTAAGATAAAAAAAAGTATAAAAGTTACAGGTAGAAAAAAAGCAACATTAGAGTATGAAAAAGAAAAACACAAAAGGGGAAGAAAGAATATTGTCAAAAGAGACAAGAAAATAAGTTGTATTATTTGATTTAAGCTGTTTTAAAAACTTTTGCTATTTTTGTGGTTAATATTACTAAAGAAAAGCTGCTCCTGACCTTTTAGTGGCATAATTACTCAATGTTAGTGCTTAATAGTGTTATAGTGGAACTGGAAATGTATAAAACGAGCCAGCGCAGGAGAGTGCATATCCCATTCCAGACACAGGGACGTTTCCATACATAATAATAATAATAATAATAATAATCCTTGCATTTGATATTGAGCCTGATTACATTTTTGAGATGGCTCAGCCACTGTTAAGCGCTTGTAGATGCTACCCTACGTGGAGGGTGCTATATAAGTGCAAGTTATTGTTGTTGTTGTTGAGACATCTCAAAGCGCTTCACAGGATATACTGTAAAGTAGATTGACTGTGCATTTTGTGGGTAAAATACATATGTCGGTTTTTCTGGTCTGGATTCTCTTAAGCATGATGATAGGTTTCCACATGCATCAGACAGCAAGGCTGACCAAAGAAAAATCATTCAAATTTACCCACAACCTTAAATTAATTGTTCTTAAGACACCGCCTGTACAAATTAGTTACTGTATTTGCCTGCATAACATTCACTTCATAACTCATTTTTAAAGCACCTCAAGGTGATAGCTTTTAGTGAAAGGCGCTGCATAAATGCAAATTACTGTTGTTGTAGAGGTTTTGATTTCCAAAAACTATTTTTAATAGTATGCAGTTGTTTAAAGCCATAATAAAGTAAATACAACAACAACTTGCATTTATAAAGTGCCCCTCAAATAGAGTAGTGTCCCAGAGCGCTTGATACAAATACACCCTTCGCAGATACAGAATGGTGCATTTGCCTGAGAACAGTGTTACAAAAGCGGCAGCTGTTCAATGAGGTAACCATCATCAGTTCAATCTTGTTGAGCAAAATGTTTCAACATTTGTAGAATGTACGATGCAAACTAAGTGCAACTTACATAGATTTTACTGACCTTCAAGTTCATGTAGTGGTAGCAGGAAATCTGCTCGGATAAAATATATTTATCTGAATTCCATACTGCAGAACAAAATAATAAATCTTGCCTTTGATACAGCGGCTTATCATGTCTTCGCTATGTCTCTACATAGTATTACCTGGTTGACATGCTTGTCCCACAAATGACAATTTAGCTCCTTGTAATATTCAGGGTCACTTGAAAATATACAGATATGTTATTAAAGTAGACCAAGTGCAGTGAATAAATTGAATGTTTGACAACAACAAAGAGATTCAAGAACTGTGATTTTACTGAAACCAATGCATTTGTTCTATAATTATAATGGGAGACCTTGCATTGAAAATTGTTGCATTCCTGAAGTCTAACCTATATGTAACAGCAAGCAATTCTTAGCAAATAATAATTCATCACTAAAATCCTACCATGCTTGTTTATTTTCTGGGTTGGCACCCCAGTGCAGAACTCAGATCGTTGCTGAGTAGGTGGCAGCTTAACTAAACCACCGATGTTTCACAATAGCAATGGGAAAAATGACCAAATTGAATCTTGTTTTTTTTTGATAAATTTGGGTGTGGAACAAATATTTGTCAGAGTATAGGGACAATTCTTCCAAAAATAGTGCCGTGCAAATAACGTCCACCTGAACCACAAAGAACAGGCAAACATGAATTTGAACACAACATTCCCCCTAGTACTGCCCTCGCTCTCTACACCTATTTTTTTCTGGGTAGGAAGAATATGCAACATAATTACGCAGTTCATTACGGATTTTGTTCTCACATACACATCTCTAGCTTCAGACTCCTTCCTGTGTAACTAATTTTATTGGATATGCTAGAGAGTAAATAAATTGAGTGTTGGACTAGATTATGAGCTCAAGGCACTAATCTCTGACCCAGAGGTGAGAATGCTACGAATTGAGCTAATCCGACCACTTCAATATTAGGATAGTTAGAATTCGTCTGCCGGAAACACAAAACTACCACTGTTAGGTGTAAAATCTAAAACACAATTAAAAGTTGTTTGTATTAAAAAGATGAAGAAATGCATCAATTACAATTAAAATCCACTTCTGCATAGCAGCACTTGTAAAAATACATATATTCACCAACATGATTAAATAACAGATTATTTTTTACCCCAGCAAGCTAACAACAAAATGCATCCAATTTATATTCAGAACATCTCTGCAGTGCTTTTCTCCTGATTAGTGTGTGGGTCCATTTATTTAAACACTCCTGCAATTAATTTATTTCCAATTTCTGTCTGAGAAAATTAAAGCAGGACATAAAGGTACCAGAAATCAATTTATTCTGTTCAAAGTAAAAGCCCAGGTATGTTAGAAAGATAGCTGGCCAGTGCACCGTAGATCAAAGCAGAGAACGGATCTGTACTGTGCTGGGAACAACTCTGAACAAACTAGAAACAGCGAGTAAAAAGATCAGTCTGGGAGCAGCTCTCTGCAAAATAATTAGTTACCCAGAGACACATGTCTGTATTTATTAAAATATTTATTAATACCGGATAGGCAAATTGTGCTTTAATTAAGCCAGGGGGAATTCAGCCTCATAGAACTACAGCAACAATAAATGAAGGATCTAATATTTCCAAGCCCTCGCTCTCACCTTCTATTTTTTTCTAGGTAGTAAGAATACCCATCGTAATTACGCAGTTCATTACGCATTTTGTTCTCACATACACAACTCTGCAGCTTCAGACTCCTTCTTGTGTAACTAATTTTATTGGACATGCTAGACAGTAAAAATGTCTAAAGCTTTGCAGTACATGCCACTCTATTTTTAATTTGTTTTTTACTTTTTCTTTCTTGCAGCTTCCCCAGCTGCACACTGTTCTCCTAGTGAGCAAGACAGAGGTGGTAGGGAGGGAGGGGGATGTTTGCTCCCAGGTATCTCCGTTTCGCCCACAAAATATACAGTCAATCCACTATAGTCATTCCTGTGAAACCCTTTGACATGTCTCAAACAATGTTATAAGGGTTATATCAAATGCAAGGAATATTATTATTATTATTATTATTATCGTCTGCCATCCTAACTCCTGAATCAGTCTGAAGGGGAGTAGGAGAGTGAATGAGAGCAGCACAGAATAATTCATCCTTGATCTCTCCTCAATCTCTCTATAAAGGAAATGCCCGATCACGAGAGAGGTGTGAATGAGGAAGGCCCTTTGGTTCATTTAATCGCATGCTTCTATAATATCCATTTTATAGGCACTGCCCACTGTAACTCCCCCACCCAAACCACATTGGTAATATCAGAAAGTGAAGATTGTCAGATGTGAAGAATGCCACATTCTTCATCCTGATCCTTTGACATGTTTGTCTCTTATTGTGATACTCTGATTTAACCTTAACATCTTCATATCAGACTGGCCTTGTGAGAGGTTCAATAGGACAACACTTCAGTGCGTTTTCACAAAATGTATCTTTGTGAAGCTATTCTGCAGCTATTGGTAAGCATAAAAGCTGCGCACNAAAAAAATTTGGTCGACAATTGGGATAATTCTGTATAAGAGATTGGAATCCAAAAGTCTGCTGCTGATTTTCCTTTCGATCCACACACATAGCATCTCTGCCGCATTGAGAAATAGTACAGCTGGGCTGCTTCTGCCCACAGGGTTTAGAGAAAATATTTGTGTTTGTTTGTGTGCGTGCTCGAGAAAGTGTACTTGGTTGTGTGTGAGAGAGCATATGAGGAACTGTGCACATGTGCCTGTGTGTAACAATACTGTGAGAGAACATGTGCACACTTGTGGGTGTGAGAACCTGCATGTTCATATGTGTCAGATAACAACTAACGTCTCCAACAACTGCATGGTCAACAGCTAATTTTGTTGCTCCATCAACAAAATGAATTAAATGAATAGAAATATTACCCACAAAACATATTTTGACACTGAATTTGACCTCACTGCAGAATGAGCTGCTACTCTGTTTATTGGGGGGGGGGGGGGGGGGGGGATTCACAAGATATTGCTCAAAGCCTATTTCTAGTGCAAATGCAAATATTTTAATGATGGATTAGCGCACGGTCGTGCAGCTTCATAACAGACTCAGACTCCACATCTTTCAAAATGGCAGTTTTCTGGAATAGAACGGCCATTGTCAGTACAGCTGGGTCAATCCTTTCATATGCATAAAACTGAAGCACTTGGCAAATTAATAATAACCCTTACATTTGATACGTCACCTTTCACGTCAGGAGGATGTCTCAAAGCCTTGACTAGAGGATTCACTGTAAAGTGGGGGGAATGTATACTTGGCAAAAGCAGCAGCCAAATTGTGCACAGCAATGTCCCACAAACAGCCATGAAGTGAATGACCAATTTTATTTATCACCGGGAGAAACTCCCTTCTCTTCGTTGAATAGTGGAAGAGATCTTTAAGTCCACCACAAATCCTTGGTTTAAGATTTTATCTGAAGGACAGAACCTCTAACAGTGAGTCACCCTCCCAGCACTGCTAGACTTTGACTTCAATGTCCTGACCTGAGGCTTGAACTCATAACCCGCTGACTCAAAGGTGAGAGTGCGAGCAACTGAGCCAGGCTGGCACCAATTGCAGAAGTATATTCTTATTTTTTGGCAAGTACTATTTATCCTTTAACTGGGTGGGAATTTTACTTTTTCATTGCGAATCAGACATTCTGCCAACATACTTGAACAATTCATGTGCTGGAAAGTCTCCAAAGTACATCATCACTCATTCATGCAGGAGGCTTTAGGAAAGAAAATGAATATTTCCACACATTCCAGACAAGGCATCATGGTTTCTGAAGCATTCTCCCCATTTTCTAGCCCAGTTTTGCGGTATCCCATTTAAGCTTCAAGTCGACAAAAGTATCTGTTTTTTTCCTTACGATATAACAAACTTAGACAAAGCCTATGGAACCTCAGTGCAAGAGAGATAAACAGGCTGAGTGGAGTACTTAAACATGGTTATCATGGCTAATCCGCTCTCACTTTCAGGGGAATTGAGCACTACAAAAAAAACTACTCCTGCACATTAGCTTTGTTTGATTAAGGATTATTTTAAGCAATAACCAAGTAAAAAAAAGTGTGTCGTTATCACAGGGTTCAGCACATCAGGAGTCATTTTAATAGCAGCAGAGTCGAAAGAGATAAAGTGATAAAATAAGAAGTGACTATACAGTTTTAAGATATTGCAGACAGAGCAAGAACCCAATGATTTAATGCTGGTGTAGGCAGAATCTGAATGCTTTAATTAGCTCAAGGGCATAAACAGTGACTTTTCCAGAAAGTTAAGTTCTTAAGACTTGGGACTCCACAGGAGGCATTCACTAGTACATTCACTAACTAATCAATGAACAAAAACAAACCCAGTATGGATACAAAACTTTTTAAAAAATACTAGTTCATTGATACCTCCTGTAGTTTGCAGGAAAAGTGTAGTATTCCAAACCTAATCCTTTCCACAGTGGACAACAAATGTATCAGTGATACAGACAGCTGTGTGCACTGGTGTAGTGTCAACTTCAGGATTACAGGGTGAAAAATGATGCAATAAACCTACAAAAAGGAGCATCCAAAGTGTAATCTAAAAAAAGGCAAAATGTACACAAAAAAATGAGATTCAGTGCAATTCAGAGCACATCACGGTAATTAAAGAAAAGTGATCTTACGTGTGTGAACATATGTGTGTGCGCGTGTGCATGCGGGAATGGAATTTTAATCCTCTCTCTGTTTTCACATGGGGCAATTCGTTTTTGTCCTCAGGATTTACAGAACCCAAATTCTTACTCCAGATATATAATCCACTGCTGTTCTCTGCACCATATAAACATATTGACAAGAGCTGTGGAGAAGAAATGTCATGAAGGCTATGTGTTCGCATCCCTTTTAATGCAGTCTTAACCTTTTACCCTCTCACCCAAACAGCAAAGCATCTTCTGAAGAGAATGTATTTCAAATAAAGAAAAGATCTCCTGGTGATGACAAAGATGTTCAACTATATAATCCACAGGCTTTGAGGTGATGGATTTGAGGTATCAGTTATTAACAAACATTAAATATCATAACCTATCCTCGTAGGGAAATGACGCACTTAGCGAGCTTTTAAATTGCAGACTGTGAATGAAGTTAGATGCGTCTGTTTGAAGAAAACTGGAAGAAAAACATGACTTTGAGGTTATAACCGAGAGCAAGTCAGTTTAATATCTCACATTTCTTCAATTCCTTTTATTGTGTGGTTGCCTGACTCGATCAAGAATATTCACCAAAGGAACAAACTGCATCACCTTTGTGTGACAGATGTATTCTGTTCAAGCACATCATATTTCTCAGTTCATGTTATTTTGGGGACTTGTTCCAAGGTCAATTGATGTCACTAATAAATGCTCCAACTCATACCCAAGGTGCCAGATTCTCTGTATACCGAGACTGTTAACAATAATAATCAGAATACTTGCATTTGATACAATGTCTTATCATGTTCAAGCATTTTAAAGCACTTGACAGAGGTTTCCATACAGTGTACTGATTGTGCATTTATACACAGCAGCCAATTTGCACACAGTAATGTCCCAGGACACTGCCTTGTATGTGGGACATGGCTGTGCGCAAACTGGCTTCTCCAGGAAAGCAGCCAATTTGTGAGAGATCCCTTTCTCTTTTTAAATAACACCATGGAATCTTTAATGCCCATTACAATTACAAGACCAGAAGATGCAGACAGGACCTCAATTTAATGTCTCATCTATGGCACAGGAACTCTGAAATGTAGTACTCCCCCAAAACTGTATTGAAATGTCAACCTAAACTCTGTGCTCAACGAGTTGAATCTGACATGGGTCTTGAACTCCCAGCCTTCTCACTCGGAGGTGTGAGTCCTACCAACTGAGCCAGATTGAGACCTTTTCCTGCTAGTGAGGTACCACTACACATCAGCTCGATTGCATTATTTTATTCTTGTTGCCAATGTTGTGGAGTCCTGTAGCTCAGTGGTTAGAGCACTCGCTTTGCAAGCGAGAGACCTGAGTTCAATTCCAGGCAGAGTGAAACCTTGGGCAAGTTTCCTTACTCCACACAGAGCCTAATAATAATCCCTCCAAAACCAAAAACAATAATAAATTGGTCATTTTCAATCTACGACTGTTAGTGGGACATTGCTGTGCGCAATTGGCTGCTGCGTTCGCCCACAAATATACAGTCAATTCACTTGACAGTATATTCTGTGAAGCGCTTTGGGACGTCCTCCTGACGTGAAAAGCGCTATATCAAATGCAAGGATTATTATTATTATTATAATAAAAATTAAAAATAATTTTCATAATAAATCTAATAAACTCCATTGTTTGCCAACAAAATAGTCACCTCACTAGACAACAATTAGCATTGAGTGATGCGATAAGGTGCTGTAAAAATACAAGTTTTTTCATTTGCATGCTCTTGGATATAAATTATGAGTTGACTAGAAGGCAAAGAAAATAGTGGAAATAATCATTTTGCTCAACAAATATGTTTCAGATCTGCTACTCTCACCAAAAAATGTATGTTAAAAGCGAGTATAGAACTTAACATGGAAAGAACTGAGAAGGAGCAAAAATTAACATTTCTTTCAATGATACATCCTGCATAATGTGACATCATCACCTTCTTATTCCCAAAACATTGACAATGAAACTTCTGCCAGACAGACAGATATTACACGAGTGCAATATACTACAGTCAGTTTTTTTTCAAATTACAAGACCAGAAGTTCGGTTCAAATGAAGAAGGCATTTCAGTCAATTTTCCTGGTCTAACTGGTCTGGAGAAGGCAAGAGGGCCACTTCGATTGCGTATTTCCTGGTATATATACAAAAGGGAAGTAAAGGGAATAAAGGAAGATTGTACAGGGAAAGGAGAGGGGTGAGCATTGGGTTCAGAACAAGACTGTACAGAGAAAAGTAGAAGAGACTTAGAAGAGTTAAGAGGGAACTGGAAAGAGACATAGCAGCAAATGCAAAACGTAGCATCAAACAATTCTATATTAATATTACAAGAGTATAGGATTGTAGTCAGGGAAGACATTAAAACCCCGAGAGTCCCAAGAGGGGATTAAAGGGAAAATGAACAGGGGGACAGCAAACCTATTAAATGACTAGAAAGAATTCCTGCTTGTGCCCCTTCCAGGATCGCAACACTTTCCGTAGCAGCATTGAGCAAACAGTGCGAGAGGCCTAGGGCCTCGCTCACTGTGTGTACAGGTCTATAGCGGGAGGGGGGGGTGGCGATTGTAGCAGATTCCATGTAAAAAGTGCAGCTGCACTTTTCTATTGGCCCAGGCTATAAGAAACGATTAGATAAGATAGGGCTCTTCAATCCTGGAAAGAGCTGTCTCAGAGGAATAACACTTTGGATGAGATTGAAAGAGCAAATGCAGAACCATACTTTTGGATGCACCGAGACAGCAGAACAAGAAGACCCAAGTTTAGGGTAGCAAAGGGCAATTTCAGGACAGACATGATTGGCACAATGATATACTCACTTCTGAAGGCTATGTGAAAACACAACTGTGATCTTTCCATTTTCTACAACATGAGTTGTTCAGATTTGTTGTTCTTAAAACGTAAATCCCCTATTCCACAGATTTATCAAAGCAGAAACTAGATGTCATCAATATGTCACATTGTTCTATTGAATTTATGTACAGCTTTGCGAGCAATAAATAACTAAACTAACTGGGTGGCAGGTGCTTGGTAGTGCAATGTGCTCAGTTTTCATTCTTATAATTCTGTTATCACATTGATTTAACCACATTGTTTAAACAGAGGATTTGAAAGGCTAGTGGTTAAGTACTTGGTGGCAAAGGTGCTGCCCACTGTGTTATAAGAAGCTGATGTTTAAATTAAAACTAAGCTAGCACCATGACAGTGAGCATCTTTGAACTCCAGCAGCATTGTCTTAAATCCAACTTATTGCAGTCATTTGACTTCATTTAACAGACCAAGTCCTGATTCTACCCTATAAATCTTAGCCAACACCAACACTGTGCTTTCATACTATCAGGTTACTGGGTTATAAATCAAGGGTAATCTATTAATAGAGTCCTGGACCCTGATGATGGAAAGCAGGCTTTGAAATGCACTAATTCCCATTAAATCTAGTGGCTGTTTTACCACTTCTCAGCCGAGCTGCTACAAGGAGTGCCTTGAGGTAGACAATATTGGAAGAAAGGCTTTTTGCAGAGAGAGGATCAATCTCGTCTTCAAATGCATGTTTCCCATCAACTATCAGAAAGTAATTGACGTCAGCCTGAAGAAATACATGGTCTGGACTATGCTACCCTTTTGCTGTTCAAGGAAGCGTATAAATCAGTAATAATGGGGAATAAATTGCAGTAATTCCTTAATAAAGAATCTGTGTTGTGCAGAGTTTCAACAGAATTTCTGTGGAAACTCTAATGGGATTCCTGATTAACAAATCCAGTTCAGAAATATCAAATTAGGGGCAGCCCGATGGTGCAGTGGATATAATTTTACAGACCAGGAGCTCACTGGTTCAAATCAGTGCTGAGTTTGCTGGTCGGAGCTGGGTAAGGTAGGGGAAAAATAGTCAGGGTTCCTGCTCCGAGGCCCTCAATAGCATTGCTAGCCAATCCTTTTGGTTGGTCAACAAAATACATTTTCTTGCTTGAACACTTCTTGATTTTTGCCGTAAATTAAGAAATATTCAATCAAGAAAAACCTGAAAACACACAAAGGATCGAACATGGATCACCTACACTAGTGCAAATGTTCGCGGGGCAGCTTCTTGACAACCCATGGGCTATAGTTTAGCCAACACCGCTCTACAGCTTCTTCTACGGCTAGTGCTTGTGTGTGGCACACTGGTCAGGAGAGGGTTAGGCTCAACTGTGACAACCTCGACAATTGAGTGGTCTGATGATACTCGAGGTCTCAGGGATCGAGACCGGCAGGTAGCGCCAGGGCTGAGATCTCGGGGATTGGGACTAGCAGCGGAGACTGGTCGGTGAGTGAAAATCGTTGGGAATCATGACCATCAATGGATTCAGGCGAAGAGACGTCATTTCAAAATCTCCTGCCTGAACCAATGGCTAAAACTCCCCGCGTGAGGTCATTTCTGCCCGCCAGTTTTGAATTGCTGGAATTGGGTCTATTACAGTCTTTACTATTACCTCCTTCCCTTCCTCTCTCTTTCACTGTGTTATTTTCCAATTTAGGCAACTGGTAAATAACACAATGAGTGTCCTGCCTCCTCTCCCCCCTCTGCACTGTCTCCTCTAGCCCCCGCTGTCTTCTCTAGCCTCCGCTGTCTCCATACCTGTGGGCTGACTATGCCCCAGTTATCGCTTTGCCTCCAGTCTCAACGTCCGCATGTTTGCTGCCACCCCCGACCCGAGCTGCTTTCCCCCAAAATGCCCCTATCCCTGTCCTCTACCCTGCTTCACTGCCATTGACCACTTGGGCAAAGTACCAAAGGGAAACCTATGAACCCAGACTGCAGCATGTGTGGCCAGAACAGGCATAGAGAGGTATTTACCAATGCGGAGAAAATCAGAGAAAAAAATTAATATTCATTTATTAAAAAAGATTAAAAGAAATACCACAAATTAGACACCATGATGTAGGTTCACAGCTTCTGTGATTATTCAATTTTAAACTCATTCTGAACGTTACTTAATTCCTTAAATATCAGCCTCATCAGAAATTAAATTAGTCTTTTCTATCCTAATTATGCTTTGTTAAGTTTCCACCTCTATTATAAAGGGCGCTTGAGCACAATAAAGAGCCATGGAGAATTGCAGTATTTTTGTGAATTTAAGAATTTGCAAATCTTAGAACAAAAATGGTGATTATATTTTGCAAAGGCACCAATTTACTGTTTGAATGCATTTAGTGATTCTCTGGTCTGCTGGTAAACTAACCTGGATATACAGAGGTTGTGATTTGATGCATTGTTCTGAACAATTTGGGTGCGAGATTATGAAGCCTTTGCTGGAACAGATGCAGTTTCCAGCGTGTCACGTGTTCTCTATTTGATTCCAGCATATTCTTTTCCTCTGCCTCGTTCAAAGTCGAGACTGTGGATGCATTGGGCAGGGCTTTGGTGAAAATTGATGGTAGGCTGAAACTGCCAACCTCTATTTCACATCTGACCTATGTCGGCCATTAGTAAGAGGTGACTGTCAACACCGATTGCTGGACTGATATTGAACCAAAGTCTCCGGAGGTGAAATGCCGCCATTCCTTCCGCACTTGTAGAACAAACTGCCCCTTTTCATTTTCTGATTTTCACTGATGTCTGTGCGCTGGTTTAGTTTTGTATAGAAGCTTCTGAAGTTGCTGTAACTGAATGCAGACAAGAGGCACTGCTGACAGAGGTGGATAAGATCACTGGAGGGATTTTTAGTTGCAGCCTGCTTTGGTTTTTACTGCTCTATAGTATATCATGGGAATCTGAGGTGACCCCATATGACCCTGCATCCTCATGAGGACATCACAATTCCGCCCAATGGTACCTTAAAAATGCGCAAAAGAAAGCACAGTCGCAGTGGTGCAAAACAGCAGAACGTAAGTGTATCAGGTTACATGGCATTGAGACTTGGGTTAGTGCGCAATGAGGGGCTGAGCAATCGATGTGAAAATATCAGCTGATCCCAGCACATTTCAACATTTTTGCCTTACATGGGAACAGACTGCGATACAGAGTGAACACTGACCGTGAGCAGGATGGTTGAATAGCAGATTTCCTCTTAAGATTGAAAAACAGCATTTCAGTGTGAAATCGCCAGTGTCAATGCTGCTAATGGAGCGATTGTGATAGCTTTGATTAAGTATGACTCATTTTACTAAATGATTCATTTTTCTTCAGCAAACGTCCAAATCAAAATAATAGCAGCAAATACAGAACTCTCAGTTTCCAAGCTTAACAGTCACTCGGTATTACCATAGAGTGTACTGTCACTATGGGGTAAAGGCTGCACCTTTTCATAACCCGTTCCCTTGTGTTAATTACCACAAGACGAATGTGTTAAGAAATATCACAAACACTTACTATTTCCTGAATAAGAACAGGCTGTGTGCATTCAGTGACCTTACCACATGTGGCATAGCAATACCTACCCCTCAATCCTAGTCTTTGATCAAAGATACTCAAATCTGCAAATTGATTCAGTCAGTTTCCTCTTTGAGACAGCATTCAAATAACAATCTGTGATATTAAAATACTTTAACATTTTGGACTGTGCAATTTTGCCGGTCCTGGAAGGAACTCCCTCCCCCAGCAGCTGGAATGTAGAGTTCAACAGAGCAAGAACCATGAAACCTTTAATTGTTGGAGGTACAAAGAATGGGCAGATAACCAGAGAAACTGCAGCAGAGACTGTTGCCTCGAGAGTTGACCGGCTAAATTATCTTCTGAATATTATGTAATTCATGCTGCTCAAGCCGGCAGCTTAATCACCAGTGATGAAGGGAGACGGAGTAAATGGCAGAACAGTTCTGGCAGCTTGTAAATTGACCTGTACTTTCTGATGATAAGATGAGGTGCAATTCAATATAGTGAAAACTGTGGTTGAAGCAGACACATTGAACTCCATTCGTTTTACTCAATTTATTTCTGCTGCAACATTCACCCCATGCCTTACTTATCCATCTGTCTTACTGATGGCTCCATACCTGGCTCCAATCCACGTATCATGTAAAGGCTTGAACACTTCATTCTTATATTTTACGATGGATCAATGATCAATCACACTTAGCTATCTCTTTCTGCATGTAGTTAGTGGTTTTACATTTGTAGCTTTTTTCTTGATCTGTCCTTACTTCCTCTCCCTCTGCTCTCTTGTAAAAGGGATTCTCAACAAAAAAATTCGGGACAGTTCTAATCCAAGCTGGGTTTAGTTTGTGCCAGTGGCTGCTGATGCAGCACTCTTCAGTTAATGGGGATTCCTAGCATTTCCTGTTTAAAAGTGCCACATCGTTCCAGATTTCTTTTTGCTCACTCGCGGAGTCAGTGACATTGTACAGAAACCACAGAACGTGACACAATGAGGCCACATGTACTGTGCACACATGGAATATGAACATCCATTTGCTGTGTAAATAACAGGATTGGGAGCTGCCCCTGAATATCAGGTAACTTTCTTCCTGTTTCTGCTATTCTTATTCAGACAGCTGCTATTTGGGAAGATCAGGAAGTCTGAAATGCTTGGTGTGTACTTGCCATGGACTTGCTGTACAAGTGGATGAAAGCTCTGATTCTGTGCATATACAGAAAGAAAGCTACCAACACAGGCTGATGGAACTTAGATCTACCCACTTACATTGCGAAGCAGAATCCGCAACACCGCCGTGAATTAAGATTTATTTTCTGACCATGAACCTTCTGTCATCACAAAATTAAGATAATCACAAAAAAGAATGAAAAGGAATTAAATAGTTGCTCGAAACAGATGAATACTGTAGCGTATGGAGAGCAAGTAGGAGAGTAGGATTTGAATGGTGCCTTGTGGAGTCCTGTAGCTCAGTGGTTAGAGAGAGCACGTGCCTCGCAAGCAAGTGACCCGGGTTCGATTCTCAGCAAGGTGAAAAGTTGGGCAAGTTTCCTTACTTCACACGCCTCTGTTTACCTAGCAGTAAGTAGGAACCCGGTTGTTAGTCGATTCGTCGATCGCTTTTCCAGGGTTAATAATTCCTTCAAAAAAATAATAATAAATTGGTCACTTCAATCCATGAGTGTTTGTGGGACACTGCTGTGTCCCACAAACACTCATGGATTGAAGTGACCAGCGTTTCACCCATAAAATATAGTCAATTCACTTTAAGGTATATTCTGTGAAGCGCTTTGAGACGTCTCGAAGACGTGATAAAATGTTATATCAAATGCAAGGATTATTATTATTCTGTGGAGAACTACACTAGTACAGACTTAATTGGCCGAATGGCTTACTTCTGTTCAGTAGTACTTTAGGATTCTATGTTCTTGGCATTATTGCACTATCGAGACAGGTCGTGCTCTCTGGCAACATCAGTCTGGAGTTTGTCTCCCAGATGCCATCGACCTATTATGCATTCCCAGCATTTCTGTCTTTATTTTAGATTTACAGCATTGGTCTCTGTATCACCACAGAGCCAGGCTGTTTTCACGAGCAAGTCAACGGACATCATCCTCTAGGTTAACCCTTCTAACACACAGGGGAACAAACTTGCTATGAAAAATCGTAAATTAGAATCACTGGATCCAAAGGAGAGTAGAGTTATTCATGTGATGAGCAAACCCAGATTCACAATGCGGTAAATTAATTCTGGCCCCTCCTCTACGCTGCTTTACTCGAGGAGAGCTAAAAATAGGCTATAATCACAAATCTAATTTTAACTATCAGCTTTAGGAATAAATGAGCAGACCACCTCTTTGCTCACTCCCACCCCCGTGAAGCAGAGTATTCCAGAGAGACGCTGCTTTCTGGAGGCAGCCACGTGGAGAGCACCGAGAAGACAGATAATTCTTTAATTGGATTCGTGATGACTGGATACACAATTGGAGAGAATTGGCTCCCCGCAGAATGTGGCAGTTCTCTGAAACCAACACCACACTTGTCTTACGCTTGTATTGCTTGATATTAAAAAGCCTAGAACATGTACAGATTTAAATGTAAATATATTCCTATATGAAGGAAGGGGGAGAGAAAGAAAGACAGAGTGAGAAAATCTCCGAGAATCATAAAACGTTTTAGCACAGAAACAGGTCTTTAGGCCCATCATGTCTGCACTGGTGCTTTGTCCCCCACATGAGCCATCTGATCTAATCCTGCTCTCTCCCCAATCCTTTAATATTCCTTCTCTTGACGTACCTATCTAGTTCTCTTTTAAAATAATTTATGGTTTCTGCTTCAATTACGGTTCGTGGCAGAGAATTCCCTATCCCAACTGTCCTCTGTGTAAAGAACATTTTCTAACCTCCGTTGTAATTCNTTTTTTGATTATCTTAAATTTGTGCTCTCTCACTATTGACTCGCCGACCCATGCAAATAATCTATTATAATTTACCCTATCACAACCTTTATTAATCTTGAAGACTTCTATAAGGTGTCCTTTCTCAGTCCCAATGGTTAAAAACTATCAGTAAAGAACTAAACGCCACATGCAATCGCAATCTTCATTTGTCACATCTGTAGAGCCGCTTCAGAAAAAGTTTTAATAGATATACTTGGAGGAGTATATGTTTCTAAAAACTCAGTAGAAACTGAAATGAAGTAACCAACCACCTTGATATATATAGTATTAGCCAAATCTTACGTGAGGCTGGTCGTCAACCTTCTAAACATAGGCATGGGCACACAAACCAGGACTGTACTTTGTGTTGTTCGCTGCTGCTGCAGCAGATACTTAATGTTATGGCGTTGAGCAGGACACAGAAACTACACGTGGTGGGCCTGACGATTCTGGACTGGGCTTGATTGTTTCTTGGGAGGGTTCTAGTGTACACCACCCACATTGAAAAATTGTTCAAGTGAACCAGCCCATTATTATTCTGTGCCTATTCTGGATCTCCAAGCCAAAGACAGAGTGCTGGACGGAGGTGGATATCATGCATGGGTCAGGACTCAGATGACAAAAGAACCTCCTGTACTTTACAACCGTCATCTGAACCCTGAGATAAGATCACAGACTTAAATGCACTCTCCCTCAGTTTTATTTTTAAATGCAATGGCTAATATGGCTTCATGTCAGTGCTTTCCAATTCCANTTTTTCTTTATCTAGAGCTGTCTCTGGCACTTGATGCGAGGGGATGTTCATTAAAAGGATATCCATGCCTCATGACCCTCAGCAGAAAGTATTAAAGGAGATTTACCGTGCAATGGTTTGCCAGGATTTAGTGCACTCGGTATCCATCATCCACATAGACTGAAATGGTAACTGTAATTGGCAGAGGAGTCTCTACTGCTTCGTAAGGGATACCAACAGACCATAGAACAGAAACTATTGCTTTCTGATGTCCCAAGGCACAGACTGTGCAAAAAGAGTGATGATGCTTTTTGAGATATTTTAGCACAGCATGTCGAGTGCAAGTTGCCTTGCTGTGGAAATAACCACACTTCTATTTTCAAATACACTTCTTCCACTGATTGCTACTGAGGTGTCAGGGTGAGCAATATCTGTGAACCTTTAGGCGCCAAGTGTTAAAGCGCTCCTACATCATATGCAGCAAAAACGGGATGCAGAGCAATGCTTTCACTGCTCCAGTAATGTCTCACTTCCAATCTACCAAGCCTCAATACAGCAACCCTTACTATATCAATGTAACATTTTCATTCCCCACAACATATAATCTTCCAGAGATAGGCTGCGAGCTCATTGCCAATTCAATGCTGAATCCTATAGACTTGCACCCACTAAGAATGAAAAGGGTTACTTTATGCCTTCTGTGGACAATCAAGTGCAATAAAAAGGTCTTGGTCATTTCTATGGACTTAGGTCCATTGTTTCCAGTACATCTTTTGAATTCAGCTTTTATTAAATCAAGAACTGTGAAGGATATAACTTGTGCTTTGTACATCAGCAAATGTAACACTAGGTATTACTCCCAAACATCAAACGGTCAAAAGGACTTTCTCATACATATTAGTTCCTCAACTGACCAAGATACAATAACAATAAATTTATTTAAGGAGACAGTCAGTCCAGGGAAGTACTGAACATATCACCAAAAGTAAGCCATTCAGCCCATTGAACTGCTTTTGTCATATTTTACGATCGTGACACAACTCATCACTCCATTTCCCTATCGTTTCCCAAAATCCCTTAATACTGTATTGAATAAAATAAAATTGTCTGCCGTTAGCATGAGAAATCCTCATTTTTCTACAGCACCTGGGATCGTTGAGCTCTTACACTAGGTGATAGAAGTTACAAGGGGCAGAGCTCATGTGTCTACTGAGACGCTCCATTGCATTTAACAGCGGCAGACATTTGGGAGTTAATGAAGACTCGATACAGAACTTGACCGCTGTAAAGATGAGTATCAACAAGTGTTCAGTGATACTCAGTGGTACCAGGTTTTCCTGGGGATTGGTGGCTCCAGATCATCTCTCAGACCATACTTCCCCCAGATAAATTTGAGAGCTGCGCAAGGACGTGTACAACTCCTCTCATTAATATATCATCAGAGTGGCCCAAAATAGAGTAGGTGGCTCGCAGGAAGTGTATACCATTAGTACAGTATCATTCTTCAATGAAGCAACCCTCCTCAGTATCTATAGGTCAGGCAGAACAGAAATCATGCCCATAGACTTTCCTTCCCGTTTTATGCCTGTTTGATTAGGAACGAATGAAGCATTAAAACACAAGTTAAAAAAGGGGCACAGATTAGATATATATGTACTTATTAAATAATGTATTTTTCAGTTGACTACATCTGATTAACAATCTGTTGACTCCATCTGGTGCATATTAAGTGGCTCACTTATGGATTCTAAATATTAATCTGCACTCGCACAGTGGGTGAAGTAGGTGTAGTGCTGGTTAAATAAAGTGGTAGCATAATGATATGTCATGCAGTGCTCGGGTGTACAAATGCTGTGTAGACAGAGGCCAGGACATGGGTTCACACCAATGCTCTTACAAGCTGCCAGCTCAACCGTTTCCTCATGTGCATTTAACTCTTTAAGGGCTGTGGGACTATTACAAATCCAACAAGAGGCAGGCAGCAAAAGCACACAGGCAGTGAGGAGAAATTATAGGGCAAGGGATCAGGCGATCACTCTCATGAGGCTCTCTATGGTATTTAAAGCGGGGAGGAAGAGCAAGTCTGTGGATGCTTTCAGTTCAGAAAGGTGAGAGCCAGTGACATGAAATGGGAAATAAACATATGTGATCAAAATTAAATACAGTCATGAAAAGATTGTAGGCATTTGCATTCTGAATTTTGAGGGATGGTGGGGTTGCTAATGCAATGTCGTTAATGTAGTTAATGCAATTGCAGTGCAATATAGACCAGTGTAAAATGATTAGCAAGGTACTGAAAGAGGAATGTCTGTTAATTGTTATAGTTATACAGGATGTTGATCAGAAAAGAGATTTAGGGCTTATTGTGAATAAATGTATAAGTTCTAGCTCTCTGCTCGGTTGTAGTAAAAGTAATAAAAAAGGCAAATATTGTATGGTACTGTGTTCCACTGCCAGGGACAACAACAAAATTACATTTGTAAAGCGCCTTTCACGTCAGGAGGACGTCCCAAGGTGCTGAACAGTCGGGGACCTGAGCATGGTGGTGGGGGGGTGCAGGGTTGGGATGAGGGAGGGCAGAGAGGTAAGGAGGGCAGCGAAAGCGTGGTCGAAAAGCAGCTTAGCGATTAGAGCACTCCTCGCAAGCGAGAGACCTGGGTTCAATTCCCGGGCAAGGCGAAACGGGCAGGTTTCCTTACTCCACACGTCTCTGTTTACCTAGCGGTAAGTAGGAACCCGGTGGTTCGTTGATTGGCAGATCGCTTTTCCAGGGGTAATAATTCCTTCAAACAAATAATAAATTGGTCACTTCAATCCACGGCTGTTTGTGGGACACTGCTGTGCATAATTGGCTGCCGTGTTTTGCCCACAAAATATATAGTCAATTCACTTTACAGTATATTCTGTGAAGCAGTTTGAGACGTCTCTAAGACGTAATAAGGCGCTATATCAATTATCATATATATATGCAAGGGTCTTGCATGTGGAGTCCTGTAGCTCAGTGGTTAGAGCACTCGCTTTGCAAGCGAGAGACTGAGTTCAATTCCAGGCAGAGGGCGAAACCTTGGGCAAGTTTCCTTACTCCACACAGAGCCTAATAATAATCCCTCCAAAACAAAAACAATAATAAATTGGTCATTTTCTATCTACGACTGTTTGTGGGACACTGCTGTGCGCAATTGGCTGCCGCGTTTGCCCACAAATATACAGTCAATTCACTTTACAGTATATTCTGTGAAGCGCTTTGGGACGTCTAGAAGACGTGAAAAGCGCTACATCAAAATGCAAGGATTATTATTATTATTGAGTCATGCCTTCAAGGAGGCAAGGGAGGGAGCGAGGCGAAGGGATTGTGGGACAGAGTTCCAAAGACTGGGTTGAAGCAGTGGCGGAGTCGGGCAATTTTGCGGAGGTGGGAGAAGGCAGAGCGGGTCATGGCACGGATATGGGGGAGAAAGGACAGTTGAGGGTCGAACAAGACGCACGGTTCCTGACTGGCTTGGTGAGGTGGAGTGTGCATCCATGGATGGTGATGCTGCGAGTGCCTGAGGTAATGAGGCGCTGGTGCGAGCCAATCAGAAGGGCCTTGGTCTTACTGACTTTCAGCTGTAGAAAGTCAGTAAGACCAAGGCCCTTCTGATTGGCTCGCACCCAGGACTTGATGTCTGACAGAGAGTCTGTCAGGACGCCAGTTGGCCTGGAATCGAGGGTGGAGGCAGAGAGATAGAGTTGGGTGTCATCCGTGTATACGTGGAAGTTGACCCTGTGTCTGCGGATGATGTCACCAAGAGGGAGCATGTAGAGGATGAAGAGGAGGGGACCAAGGACAGAGCCCTGAGGAACATCACACAAGACTGTGCAGGGGCTGGAAGGGAAAACGTTAAGTCAGTGAAGTGCACGAAACAGAAATGTTGGATTCTTTTAACTGCTTAACAATGGGAGTCTGGTGAAACAGCCCTTATTACAGAGGAGCCCTATTATAACAGGTAGTTTTGAGCCCATAAAATCCCCATAATGGGCCACAGACGCCATTTCTGCATTCACTGCTCTTGTGTGCAGAAAGAGGCATGGCTCCATTACCATTTTGAAATACCATTTTTCATTCCAGATTTTCGTACCTATCCTTCAATGGAACGGGAATCAGTGAAGAGTGAAAGAAATCAAAGTAAGTGACCTCAATAATAATAATCCTTGCACTTGATATAGCACTCCATCACACCGTCGAATACACTATTGTTGCTATTGAGGTCTAGGTCACATCCACATGGAGCTCTCACTCTGTGTAGTGCTAATCAGCGAACCAAGGAGACTGCTCTTAATGGCATTAGAGATAAACATTAAAGAAATGCTGTAATTGCAGATATCAGGATGCTAAGATGTTAAGGAAAAGATTTCAGAAGTTGGGTTTGTTCACTTTGGAAAAGAGATTATTTAACTGAAGTTGAAACATGATGGGGAATGATACATTTGATGTAGCTTCACTGTAGGGAAGGGTTCAAATACCAGGGATACCAGTTCAAAATTAGAAGTAAAGAAGCAAGTCAGGCAAAGTGTGTTCATTTATAAATAAATGATCAGGGGAAACCTATGAAGTAAGCAAAAGTAAGCAAAATTAAAAAGGTAAGGAATTAGCTGTGTGTCCATAGTGAGAGAGGAGGAGAGGGGAGAAGGGACGTCACAAAGAACTGGCTTATCAGACCTAATGGGCCTTTCCTTCTCTTAAAAAATCTGAAATTCTAAAAGACGGCAGGATTGATTCTGCAACGGACACTCACTTTTTGTGCAAAAATTTGGAGAACACTGTGCTATAAATTTCTATAGTTCTAAGGTTTCTCTAAGTCTGAACCGTGATCCTAAACAGTAAACATCAAAAGAACACTATTTAGACTCAGGTACATAGGACACCAGCAGAAAGCACAATACTATTCCACTATACGGGTTAAATCAAGACCCATCAAGATCTATGCAGATTCTTCTTTGTAGTGGAACAAACTGGACATTCTGTTGTTTCTGCCCGTGTATTCTGTTAGCATAATCATGAAGAAACCAACAGAAAGATTGTGTTTTTAAATCTCCTTTCCTCTTGTGGCGGATGAAGCACAAATGGCAAGTGAAATACTGCCGCTTGTGGTCCAATTCAGCCCAGTAAGTGATTGACCTTTAAATATTCCCAACAGCCCTGTCAACTTCAGGGGTAAAGTGATCAAGCCTCCTTTTGTCTTAATTAAATATAGATTGAAGGTTTAATACTGAAGAACTGGTCTGGTATCTCATATTTTATCCTTTAAAACAGCGGAAAACGCTGAGAAGATCAGTAATTGGAGAAGTGACAGGCGGATCACGAGCTAAAAATAATACCACAGAAAAATGCACGGTTTGGCTCCGGCAACAGAAATTAACAACTAAAAATTGTATCTATTAAATATTTCAAGAGGGCTGGTATGTGTGTGCACTCTATTTATTTTATCTAGTTATTTTAACATTGTATGTGCTAAATAAATGTGTGTGGTAAATTTTCGTACAAAATGTGTGCACTAAATCATTTTATCAATCAAAGCTCTGCCACTGTTAAACGCTTTGAGAATTTACGGTGAAAAGCGCTATATAAATGCAAGTTGTGGTTGTCATCACTGTGTGTGTTCTACATAAATGCAGCAAGATGACCTGGGTTCGATTCATGGGCAGGGTGAAACGTTGGGCATGTTTCCTTATTCTACACGTTTCTATTTACCGAGCAGTAAGTAGGAACCTGGTTGTTAGTTAATTGGTGGATCACTTTTCCTGGGGTAATAAGCCCTTCAATTTTTTAAAATAATAATAATTTGGTTACTCAATCCCCGACTGTTTGTGAGACACTGCTGTGTACAATTGGTTGTGTTTTACGCACAAAATATACAGTCAATTCACTTTGTGAAGAGCCTTGAGACATCTCAAAGATGTGATAAGGCACTATATCAAATGCAAGGATTAGTATTATTATTATATGTATGTCTGCTCAATGATTGTGATATTGCGTGTAATTAACAGTTTTAATACTATGTGCACATGCTACATAAATGTAACACTGAGTATTTGTGTGCTACATAAATACAAAATGCTGTATGCATGTGTACTAAATATTTATGTAATGCTGTTCGTGTTTTCATTAGTTGATCTAATGCAATCGTAAAGAACAGATGGGCAGTCATGGTTTTGATGGGGGGAGGGATTGGTAAAATAAAAAATCCCTTCCACTCAAGATGGTCTTAGCATCGAATACGAATGTAGTCAGTTAATGTCTTCAACCACCAGTCTTCATAACTTGGAAATTATGGGAGAGAAACTGCGCAGAGTCGGAAAACAATGCAACTGTTTTGGCTCTCTACTGCACGATCCTTCTAATCTATTGAAAAGACTGAATTACATTTTGTTCGCATTCTGATCTCGTTGCCCACCGCAAGCAAAAACATGAATCCAGGTCAATGTTAGTGTATTTATTGTGCCAAATATACTTTTTTTCAGAAAATTGTTTATTTGTATGTAGTGTCAGTATTGGCATTCAACTAAGCAGAAGACTGTAATATAGTACACAGTCACCATGGTGCAGAGTATAGACATAGACACGCAGCGCTGTGATGTGTTGCCTTCCCCAATGCATGTAGGGCTCAGAAATAGATCTCATCATAACATGAATCTAGCTTCTCAAGCCTACAGAAAACGAATGGCATGTGGGTTCCATGTTACGCTATTTTTTTAGAAAACAGAAGCTTAAATCTATCAAAAGGTTGTGATCTTTTTAATCTGTACTTTTAGCCTCAAATTAACTCAAATATGATCACAAACTGATCCAGAAGAAACACAATGCAGCCTGGGGCGATGCCTTCTCCTGACAATGAGTGAAATTACACATTTGTTGCAAACCCACAATGAAATTCTCTATTTTTTAAACAACCAACTTTTTTGAACAACTAACGTCAAAGTCTTCTGTCTCACCGTAGAAACGTCCGTAAAAATAGATTTTACATCACAAAAATCTTTTTCTTTTACCAACAACAAAGGAAAATGTCCTCCGCACAAGCTTTCTGTATTTTAGTCTTATATTCATAGTGCATTAAGAACACACAAAATCATGGAACACTTTCTCTAGCCACGCAAAACCTAACCCATCATACACTCTATCTCCATCCCCTTGATCTCCCAGGAATGCTCTGTACAAACACTTCCAGATGCCCAAAGGCAATCAGGAGAAAACTCCACAACATTCACCCATCCCCCACATCTCTGGTTCGGATCAATTAAGAAATTGCAACGAAGATAACCAAAACAGAAGCGTGTTGCACTTAACTGTATTCTTAATTGCTACTTCCTTCACAAAAAGGTTTGAGCTAGGATGTGATCCACTTTACAAAATTACATAAAATGCAGAAATAAAACTGAGGGCCACTCCAAAACCAAGTTGTGAGAGATAAAGAGGAAAGGGGGGGAAATGTCAATCTGCCCATATTATTGCTTATCTGCAATTAATTTAAGGAAAACATAAATTCTAAGACATCTCATAAGTACATTTAGCACTAAATTCTCATGATGTGCTTGATATACCTGAACCTAAACACTGACATTGGTATCATCTAAAGGTCCGCATTTCCCCCACAAAATATACAGTCAATTCACTTTACTGTCTATTCTGTGAAGTGCTTTGAGATGTCTCGAAGACGTGATAAGGCGCTATATCTAATGCAAGGATTATTATTATTAAAACAGGAAGCGATATGATAACACTAGTTTCACAGCTTTTTAGTTATTGATTAAAGCAGGAGTCAACTTGACTTAGCCCAAGATTCTTCTGCTTTTTTTTAAAAAAGCCACACTTTTCACATAGCGAGCACAATGGCCTTGTAGTAATCAACTGTTACAAACACAACTTTACCTATAAACACAACAGGACAAATGCAAAACCATCTAACTGTATCTCCTACAATCATCCACAGTCTACAGCATAGTAAACCATTGAGTCTGTGGAGCTGGTGTGAACATCCACAACAATGCAGTTCTCTTCCCCCTGTACTGTACTCGAGTGGCAGCTTAGAATATGAGCTCAAGTCCTGACATATGGCGTGACTCCTATTGTTTAATTTGTAGAAGTTAAAAACGTAAACTACAAGTATTTCGAAACACCTCAAAATAATAATAATAATCGGGAGGACGTTTCAAAGCACTTCACAGATATACTGTAAAGTGTAGTGACTGTATACCGTGTAGGAGAATGAAGCTCATTTGCATACAGCAATGTCTCACAAACAGCCATGAAGTGAATTTTATATTGTCGGCCAGGACACCAGGAAAGAATCCCTTGTCTTTTCCAATAGTGCCATTGGATCTTTAACATCCACCTGAACAGGCAGATGGGGCCTCGGTTTAATGTCTCATCCGATCACTAACCAATTGATGACAATTAGTGTACATTATAATTATAAGTGCTATGACTGCAGTGAGTGCCTGTCAACTATTTGTTTTTTGTGTGTGAGCGCTTATTGTCTCTCCTCCATTCAACAGAGTTTGACATGGTTCCACAGAAATCAGAATAAGTACTAATTCTACTGCAGTATCTTCCACAGATAAGATAAACACATTACATATATGCTGCATGGCAATCAGGTCAAAGCCGTTTCTACTAACGGTCATTTCTGTCAAAGCATTGACAATTACTTTTTTTAAAATATTGTAACTCTATATGGTCACACAGATAAGGGATACAGCAATTATTACAACCCATTTGGTTCAATTCGCTGGCAACAACTACACCCTCCCACAGTGAGAATAGGATGCAAATATTGTGCCTAATATTGTGCATGTTAGCAAATCCCTTTTAACTATAGTGTCTGACAGCAAAGGAAGAGAAATTTACTCTACCACAAGGTGTTATAGCCAGGAAAGCAGGGAAACAAGGTGGCAAGAAACATAATTTATATGATCAGGATGCAAACCTGGTCTGGGTACTTGTAAACATGGTGATGGGTTTCTGCATGTGTCAGAAACCCAGCTCACCAACCAAAAGCAAAGGGGAAATCAAAGGGAACTTTTGACACAAACTGCGCATACAACAACAACTTGCATTCATACAGTGCCTCTCACACTGGGTAGTGTCCAGGAGCACTACACTGGGAAGTAAAGCAAGAGGTAGGAACATAGGAACGACAGTTTAGACTAGTTGAATCTGTTTCGCCATAGGACAGCTTAAAATCTGCCTGTGTGCAAAATGGACCCTTTGATAATCTCAGTTAGCCTTTTGCTTTCAGCAACATTTAAATACACTTCAGTATTAATTGTCATGCTAATGAGCTCCACGGGAGAGATTCGAGACACTGCAGTACAATTCCCAGTAATTACAACTTTTATTCTCATTACATCAACAAAATGAACCTCAGATATTTAAATGAACTGCACAGTAGATCACATCTTGTGTGTCTGCAATAAAGAAACCAGTTTTACAAAGAAATCTAGAAATTTCAGTACAGAAATCGGAAACTGAGCGTATCATTTCTGTGCAACTGCTACTTTTTTTCCTTATAAGTCACCTATTTTATTCTAAATTGTCTTTTTTTATATAGGATTTAAAAACACACACATTGCTTTGTGGAGATATTTTTCTTAAATAATCTTAAAACACTCAGCCTATTTTGTAATAAATAACCCAGCACCAAGGCTAACCTGTGGGCTATAATATGATCATATACAATACCAGCCCTTCACAGTATTCTTCTCAGACTCTCAAACTGCTTATCTTCTCCAACTCAAAATGGCACAAAGTCGTTTATCTTCTCACTCCAGCTCCTCCTCCTTCATATTTGCAAAGACCATGCAGAAAGTTAAGGCAAAAGTATGTATCAAAATTTATGCTAAATTGTTTTAAAATTATCATCAGTAAATCATAAAATAATTTCAGCATGGAAGGAGATTATGCGGCCTATCATGTCTATGCTGAGTTATATCAGATCTAATCCCATTACCTCTGGCCTTTCCCCAGATCCTTTATTATTATTATTATTATTATTATTATTCAAGTCTTTCCCAAATTTCCTCTTAAATGCTATTACAGATTTGGCTTCAATAGCCATTTGTGGTGATACATTCCATATTTTAATAACCCCCTCTGTAAAACCCTTCTAACCTCCCTCTTACTCATCTGATGCTAATCCAAAGTATACCTGGGCTTTCCTCTTATTTTGACAAAGTCTCTCTCTCTCTGGTATCCCTTGGTAAACCGCTGAAGCAGCTGGTTTGCTTTCAATACCCAGCAAATCAACCTTATTTAAAAAAATGGGAGTCCTGTAGATTAGAAATATATTCTGAATGTACTGTCCAAATTTTAAATCAGCATTTGTGCTTTTAATTTCTGAGGGTTGCATGTTTAATCACCCTTTTCCAAGATTAACATTGCCAGAACGATTTGCAGTCTTTGGTCACAGCAATCTATTTTCTAATTGATGCTGTACCTATCCCAAAGATTAGATTTTTTCTGTGCCACCAATTGAGTCACAGAGGTGATCCATTTTCAAATCTTACTGTGTCCTGCAAACCATCTTCTCCTTCCTGAGGCCTGAAATTCTACCTTGTTTTAACCTGACCATTTTGTCTCGAAGATTAGAATTGTACAGAACTGTGGAAATTTTAAAATTCAGTTTTCAATTGGAAGCTATTTTTCTGAAATGCTTTTGAAAAAGCTGTCTTCCAAAGTCTGATTTTTTTTATAATTCTGTGTGAATCTTGGGACTTGCACCTTGGAGTGTCCAGGGCCTCGGGATGTCCTCCCGCAGTGAAAGGTGTTATACAAGTGTAATTTTGTATTTTGTATTGTATTTTAACTTTTGAGACAAAACAAACTTGCAGGTTGAGATTCAGGACTCTGATGTATAACATACACATTCACCTTACAAGGAAAGAAAATGTTAAAAGATTTCATTGCATTGTCAGGTTTATGCAGAAGACTTAATATAAAAATTATCTGCAAAGAAGGGGGCAATTTGGCCCATCTTGTCTGTGCCTAGGAATAACACGGTTTATGCCGCTTTTATATTACTAAGCATTTCTCCAGAGGCAAAGTGCTGCATAAAAGCAGTGCACTTTGGCACTCTGGAGCAGTCTAGACCAAGCTCTCCATCAAATCAATTGTTGGCTCCACAGCAAGCCACTGAATATAAAAGCTTTGCTCCAGAGCTAAAGCTGGTCAGCAGCATACACACCTATTTGATTGACATGTAGTACCAGGTTCTGTTCTTTCTGCTTTGATTTTGTTTTGTATTTTAATTTGTTTTAGTTTATTGGATCCCCAGTATTGGGGGCTGGGTTTCTGGAGCCCCAATACTGGACTGGTTTTCTAGCCCCATCAATCCTGGTGGTTATCCTCTTTGACTGTGCTTACAGCCACCTCTCCCCTAACCCCCGGCTCAGAGTCAGGCTCCATCACTGTTAAGCGCTTTGAGGCACTACCCTGTGCTATACAAGTATAAGTAGTTGTTGTTATTGTATTAAGTACAGTATTATGCAAAGCATTTTGTTTGCACTTATTTTACGTTTTGTATGTATTTTTAGAAAAAATATTTTGCCCTTTTTTATTGCACCCTTTTTGTTTGTTTTGAGTCTTTGCTTATTTTTCATACAACAACTCACAATTCTATAGTGGCCTTCACATCTCGTACGCTTAACACCGCCACGTGGAGAGGTGGGAGATGACCTATCGGCACGGTCGACAAGGAACATCTTCAGGTGTGATCTGAAGAACGGGCAGGATGAGGCAAGGTGGAGGAACTGAGGAAGAGAGCTCCAGAGTTTCAGGGCGTAAGGGCTGAAAGCACGGCCACAGATGGTGGAGCGGAGGGGACAAAGGACGCTTATAATTTTGAGGTGGCTTAGTGCACATGCAGCCGCTTCAAATTTTAGAGGGAAAGCAAAAGAGAAATTATTGAAATAGAATTCATGCTCGTGTTTACAAATAAATGAGTTAAAAAATATATACATTTTTATAAACTTTGCTCGAGGTATAAATCTGCGCTTGGGAACATCAAAGAAAGGTAACACTTTTTAAGCGAAGAGATCAAACTAGGAAGGAGCATTTTAGGGTATTACTGGACTATCTGTTTCTCAATGCTGTGCTGTCTGCTCTGCTGCTAAGGTACCATATGCATTTACTGCTTGAACAATCAGCAGGTTTAGCTTCTGCTACAGCAAGGCAACTAATGGAGGCTCACTGCCTGAGCTACTGGAAGTTTAATAATGAAACACTAGATTATTTTCGTTGTTGCCAAATATATTCCTATCACTGAAGCCACTGTGACTTCTTTGGCATCAGCTACACACATATATACATAGAGAAAGGTCCATTGTAGTCTGTAATGAAGGGTTCCAAGACATTCCACTAAAACTGATTGCAATTGTTTACAGTTGCCAGTTCAATGCTGTTACTCTTTAAGTGTTTGGAAATTGGCTGCCGCATTCGCCTACAAACTACACAGTCAGTAACCTTGCAGTGAATCTTGTGAAGCATTTTGACACGTCCCATGTGAAAGACACTATATCAAATGCAAGGATTATTATATACGTTCTAAATTCAGCAAAAATGTACATTCGCGAACATGGTTTCAGTTCTCCATGAGGTGTACCAGGTTAATGAAAGTCTTTAGAGTAAAATTAAAATACAAATAATCCTTCTTATAATAAGTTGCCTCCTTAACATAAATAGTTAAAGCTTGCCAGACGGTGTTTTCAATGGTAAGCTATGTGGTTTTATCTGGTTAAACTCCAGCAGTACCCCAACCCACCCTCTGGGGTCCACAAGCCTTAGCTCTTGGGAACCTGCTTATCATGTTCTCCAGAATTAGATAAACAACAACAACACCTTATATTATATAGCGTCCTTCACATGGGTAGCATCTTGTGGAGTGCTTAAACAGGTGTGTCCCTCTGGGAAGAAACAGACTCCAGATTGTTAAACGTGGTGATGGGTTTCCATACATGTCCGACCGACCAACAAAAAAAACTTGAATAGAGGCAGTGAGGGGCACTGTGCTCAGAATCAATCTAGAAAATCAATAGACACTTTTCATTTGAGTTAACCCATGTGAGGTCTGCAGTGATATTTTATTGTACAAAATATAAGGAGATTAATATGGTTTATTCAAATGACACTGAACTCACTAAAACTCGCTCATTCGGAACACTTCTCCAAGCTACTATGAGTGTTCAAACTTAAAATCTGCATAAAATGATTTGACGATGATGTATCCAAGAAACGCATGCATTTTGAAAACTGAAAGCATTAAAATAGGATTGAATCATCGTTTCAATGTCGTGTTGAGGTGGTATTGACAAAATATGTGCCTCCCCCAAGGCAATCAATATTTAAAAACAAAATTTCATGTTTAAATCATTGTTCCCAGTTCATCAGTAGCAACATTAATGTAGTAAAACAACTTGGATCATTTAAATTATTTTAGCAGCAAGAAAGATGGAAAGAGCATCAATGTAGCACAACTGGAAAAGGTGGGGGGGGGTGGGGGTGCCGGGGAGGGGTGCTTGTTGGTGTCTTTAATCTCTGCTACAGATTACTCTTAGGGAACATGCTTCGACACTACCCACAACTCCCAAGCCACGAGCTGCCAATCAGTTGTCAAGCGGCAAAGCATCACTGCAGCTCCCATCACTGGGCTGTCAGCACCGTGGCTGATGTGCTCATTTCAGAGAGCCTACTCACGGCTGCCAGTCAACTCCTTTTCTCATCTAAGCTCTGGAAAGGGTTTGGTGTGAGGAGCAAAGAGTGTTTGAGCTCTCTTGAACCCAGCGAGTATTGGAATCCATAATAAGAACCTTTTGTTCAAAGAAATCCTGTGTGTGTGTTTGTGTGTGTGTGTGTGTGGGGGGGGGGGGGGGGGGGGTGGGAGGGGTTAGGAAGGTATTGGTGGGCACCTTTTATTTGTTTATGAAGTGTAAATGGCAAGATTAAAAATATGGATGATGTAATGAGTCACAAAGGTAGGAAAAGAAGGATATTGAGAGCTGATGAAAATGCGTAGACAACTGGAGGGTTGGGAAATGATTAGCATTCATTATATGGCAATGTATTACATTGGTGCCAATGCATACATACATGCATACACACACACACCTGCATACATACATACATAGATTGGATAAAAGTAGGTTTAATGTTGTCTTCTTTTCCTCTTTAGGTTTTCCAGCACACTAAAAATAATCCTTGCATTTGATATAGCACTGTATCACATCATTGAAATGTCTCAAAGCTCTTCACATGATTTTTACTGTATATTTGTGGGTCCACCCAGCAGCCGATTTGCACACAGCAGTATCTCACAAACAGCCTTGAAAGGACTGACCAATTTTATTTTGGGGGGATGGTTGGCCAGGACACGAGGAGAACTATACCTTAGGTTCTTCAAAGTCTACCGGAACAGGTAGATAGGATCTCAAATTAAGATCTCATTTGAAGTACAGCACCTCCAACAATGCAGCACATCAACTCCCCGCCACCACACACACACACACACATACTCCTGTGCATCATTTCATAAAATAGAAAAGCTGAAGCCTGTTCACTGAGATCAACAGCAGCAGCCACCAAGAAGTGGAGAGGAGCTGTCATGGTGACGTGTTCTCAGATGGTTTCTCTCTGCTTTGTGTGTGTGAATGGGAAGAGGACCATTTGCCGTCCTCTACCAGCAAGGCTCAAATCTAGAACTTATTTAACTTAACCACAAAAAGAATTATAAGAAGAAAAATCGCAATATTGTTACAAAGAGAGTGGCTGGAATGTGAAATTCTGTCACAAACTGCTGTTGAGGCAAAGTGCATCAGTGATTTTAAAAAGAGCGTTAGATAAGATACTTGAAACAGAAAAAAATATTGAAGGGAACAAGCAGGAAAGTGGTTTAAAACTAGTAGTAGACTAGGTGGCTCATTTAGAGAAAAAACCTCAAGGAATACTTGATTGGCTGAATAATAATAATCATTGCATTTGATATAGCACTTTTCACATCTTCTAGACGTCTCACAGTGCTTCCAGAATAGACTGTAAAGTGAATTGACTATATTTGTGGGTGAAACACGGCAGCCAATTGCGCACAGCAGTGTCCCACAAACAGTTGTGGATTGAAGTGACCAATTTATTATTTTTTTGAGGGATTATTGTCCCCAGAAAAGCGATCCATCAATCGACTAACAGCCGGGTTCCTACTTACCACTAGGTAAACAGAGGCATGAGGAGTAAGGAAACTTGCCCAACATTTCACCCTGCAAAATGCCCTCTTTATGTGCTGTAGATTCTCTGATTATCATGTTTGGAATTGTGCTTTTAAATTGCTTCCTATCTCACAACCCTCACAACCTGCCACCATCAGCAGATACCCTTGTATATGTGTAACATTTATGCACAGTCTTTAGCCTCAATTTACACTTATTTTATTGTGGCCGCAGTAATCCTGTCACACTTCAATTCAAGCCCATTCATTTAGTAATTAATGTACAGTAGTGGCACACTCTGTCTTCATAATCTACACAAGTGGTTACAAACAGTCCAGTGCATTCTAATCACCTGAAATTTATAGATCATTTGCAGCTGAAGATACAGTACATTCAAATTCATTTAGAAATGAAAAACGTATGGGAAAGTGCCACAAAGCTTTCCGATTAACAGCATGACCAGCCTGCAGAGACTGGGCCTGAGCTGTGAATTAACCGTCCTGATTGACAGTTGATGAAGCATATGGGACTCATTAACATATTTCATAGCCACTGTGCAAAGCGCTGCATTATACAGCACTTAAGATAGTGCTGGGTAATATGCTAATACACTTGTTATTAATGCACTCTGTTACTGCACAGGTTTTACAATACGTCTGGAGCTTTTGGAGAATAAAGTGAGGGGCAGCTCCCTGAATGCTCTGAGACGATTTCGACCGTAACTTCTGATAAACAATGTCAAACCTCAACTATGCAAAACATTGGAACCCTTTTAAACAATTACGTTGACTGAAACAGAATAAATGATTCTACTGACACCAGTAATAACGTGAACCAATTCATCAATATTCCTTGGAAACTCAATTCCGTCGTACCTTTGGTATTGCCAAGATTTCTACAGTGACACCACAGATCCCCAAAACACATCTTAATATAACATTTCTTACCAAATAATTCCCTCTGGCTCAAAAAGATATGACCCCTCACAGACAGCAAACCACGAAAGCTTGGCATTTCCCATTACCAATTATTAACTGTGCCCTTTCTTCAGACCTCTACACAGTTCTATGGATTACACCAACCATCTTTCCTTTAGTGACTACCCGTGGGTTAATCACACAGTACAGTGCAGCTAATTGTGTCCAACATAATCAGGAAGTAGAGATTATCAATTGGCAGTGAGTGCTCACACACAAAACACAAAAGAGTAAAGCAGTATTGGATCCCAGACTAAATGAGTGAAATTTATTCCCTGTGGCTAACAGACCATCATGATAATATTAATAATCCTTGCATTTGATTTAGCACCTTATCACGTCTTCGAGACGTCTCAAAGCGCTTCACAGAATATACTATAAAGTGGATTGACTGTGTATTTTGTGGGCGAAACACGGCAGCCAATTGTGCAGTGTCCCACAAACAGAAAAAAAACATGGGATATGTAAAGGCAGTGCAGTTCCCCACCAGGGAAAGTGGCGACAGAATCAATTGAGGAATTGTTTTGTAAGTGTGTTGTGCTATGTTTGCTAATCACATAAACCATGTTTACATATCAAATATCCTAATTTACATCGGAGTGCTTTATGTAAATCAAAACACTGGCGATGAAAATGCAGTTTTCGTAACAGTAGTGCTCATATGCAGTAATTGTAAGCTTCGATGAGGGGGAAAGGGTCGCAGGAGACAGCTAAGTTTTTGTTTACCTAAGGACATATAGGACAAAGTGGTGGATGGTGAGAGATTTTTTTTGAGAGGGAACAGACATTTTGAAGGGCAATAGAAACAGGAGCAATGATGGGGGAGTTAGTGAGGGAGGACACCGAAGGGGGTTCAGAAATAAGTTGTAGTTTGTGGGGGGGACTGGCAGCAATGGAATTTGCGGAGGGGTTGGGGCGGTGAATCGGAAAGGGTGGGGATGTGGATGAGGCGGAGAGTGTTCTCCTGGGAGGTGGAAATGACAAGGCTTACGAGAGAGACTGGGATGGGACAGACAGGTGGCTGCAGAACAGCCATTGAGTACCATAATGAACCCAGGGGAGGATGCCCAGGCTGGAACAGAAGAAGGCTGAGGAGGCAAGGTAGGAGACAAGTGAGTGGGAGGAGCGAAGGGTGGGGAGTAGAACCGTGGCATTTTGGGAGGGGGTGGCTCAGGTCAGGTACAGCAGCCAAAACTAACACTGACTTCCCAATGAAGTGGAATATACACATCCACTGCAGCACAGAGATCTACTCGAATAGTACACTGGGGATTTACCACAATATTAAATTACGCTGATGGCACAAACACCTCACTCAATGACAAATCTCCTATTTAGACTGCAGTTCACAAGAGAAGGTACACTAAATGATTTGACTGGACATTAATTGCCTTTTGCCCTCCGGCTTTTGTGCCTTGGTGACTGATAAGACAACTAACAAATCTGATACCTGACAACATGAATGGACTTAATCACACCATATCAGTTGTCCTTATCATTGCTGCAGGGTGTCATTTTAGGACCTTTGGAGAATTATCGGTGGCTTTTAAAGCAGTGAAGTGAACACTGTCAACACTGATGCCCAGTGAGCCTTTTATTAACAGCAAAGAAGTCACGCTGTTATCACTATAATAATGATCTGTTCTTGCCAGCCATTGTAAAATGATGCTATTGCCGCAATTGCTTATCCCCCTATCTTACATCAATCACCATGTAACACCCTTGGTGCTTTGGTGTTCTGTAACTCTAGCCACTTGCTTTTATTCGGAATAGACACTGATAGATGCTGAATGATTCACTGAAAATTAAACTCAGCATCAACATACAAGCCAAATGAGAATTCAGACTCCTTGTGCCTATCAACCAGGTCTGGTGTACAGTAGAACTCAGATTAATAGAGTTCTCCAAGATAAACAAAGGGGCTGTGAAGCACAACGCTGGAGTCATCAAATATTGTACCTACAAGCGACAATTATTGGAGGATATTCAAGAGTTTTTCGTAAATGTGAGAAAGAGAGAGAGAGAGGAAAGAGAGAGTGACTCACATATGCAATGCACTTGGGCTATGCTTTCGGGAGGGAGGGAGAAGGTCGTGAGCAGGCAGTTCATGAGCTGAGTGCACCCTCTGGATGCTGAATTTCTGGACTGTCCTGGAGTAGGATTGTCTGAGGTCAAGAACTCGGCCAAACTGGCAGTGTGGGGTCAAGCTTCTGACACAGAGAAGGGTTCCTACTTACTGCTAGGTAAACAGAGGATTGTGGAGTAAGGAAACTTGCCCAACATTTCGTGCTTCCTGGGAATCCAACCCAGGTCCTCTCGCTTGCGAGGTGAATGCTCTGACCGCTAAGCTACAGGACTCCACATACATATGTGGTACATGCATTGTGAAACTCTCAGTCTGGTTTGGATACTCTCAAGCATAGTAACGGTTTTCCACACATGTCAGACACCTGGCTGACCAAAACAAAAGCAAAACTAGAACTGTATTCTGCATCAGAATCATTTAAAATATTTTTTTGAAAAATTGGAAGGATTCTTTTAAGTCTTCCACTTAACACTAAATACAGGGAAAAAGACCTGATTGCAGGAATGCTAATGATAGGCCCATTATAGAATATTGTCTTAATTTTCCTTATGAAACTTTGCTAATATCATTGTTAATATCACTATTATTATAACAGTAGAATAATGGGCAACAAACCTAAACCTAATTTTTTCAGTTTTTGTTTCAATTAGTTCTCTTTCCTACCCTGAAGGTATCCAACTCCCGCTGGAGCTACATTACACAAGTAGTGTTCACCCTTCAGCACATCACCCAAATGACCATTACCCACATGTGAGCCTCGACAGGAAGTGTCGACAGGACATTCAACCTCATGGGCAGCATATCAGAGTAAGCTCCTGTCGTCGCCTGACATCCACACACCATCCAGGAGGGGTGACTGAGTAGCAGTCAGGAGCGGAACTAGATCGACTTTTCCCTTCTCAAAATTGCTGTATTGAAACCAACTGCAGCTCCTTTACTGCTGACCTGGCTGAGATTAGTAACGCAACACAGATCAAGTTTTGAACCTGTGACTTTTCATTGTGTAACTTAGCTACTGAATGAATAAACTCACTGAGCCATCAGAGGCCTAAAAATGCTCTTTAAGCCCATTGCCTTAAAATATAAAATTATGCAGATTTTTTTCACTAATCTTTTTAATTCAGTTGTTTTGTAGAACTGCAGAAAATTGGTTTCTAAATTCAAAATTTTCCCCCAAATTTTAATAGCCTTGAATTTAATGGCTATGGTTTTAGGATTAAAATTATAAGACATTTCTGGTCCGAAAATATCATCTGGATATTTGGATTCCATGTATTTTTTAAGAAAGAAGAAAGAAATACTTATAAAATATTTCTCAAATTGAAAATAGATTCACAATCATCGTAAAAAGAATGAACAATGAAGAACCACATACAAGCCTGGCAAGTCATGCCAGGTCAAAATAAAAATAACTACACCCAATAAATGTTTAATGCTGTTTAAAAAAAAAGAACTTTGCAGTAGGTACCTCAGAAGAAAATAAGGACTATTAAAGTTGTTTTTTTGCCTTCAAAATAAAATTCTGTTTTCTTTTCTTTGGATGGGGGTGAGATCTTATTTTTAACTTTTGCACCGCCTCCCCTGGGTAAATTCTGTGAAATTTGAGATTTATTTTAGAAGATTAAAAAAAGTGGTTGTTTAATCCACGACTCTCTGTGGGACACTGCTGTGCGCAATTGCCACAATTCGCTTACAAAATATACAGTTACTTTACAGTATATTTCTGTGAAGCGCTTTGAGATGCTTCAAAGTCGTGATAAGGCACTATATCAAATACAAGGATTATTATTATCAAAACATCTCTCTACGAGCAGGGTCAATGGTGTAGAGCTGCACCTTATGGACTGGGAGATCTCTGGTTAGAATCCCGGTCCATGGTGAGTTTGCTGGTCTCAACTGTCTAAGAAAACAATTTAACAGGATCAGGGGGAGAAAAGTCAGCCTGATTCCTGGTACCGGTCCCAATCCCTCTTCAGCACCTGATGGTTGTGCATGTCTGTAGCAGCCAGGTGATGAAAGGCAAGGCTTGACTGTGAAAACCTCTACAATCGAGTGGTCTGCTGCCATACGTGAATAATGGACCACGGACAGGGTACTAAAGGGCAACAAGCACTGGTGGAACTGTTCCCCGGAGGAGGAGGTTGGGGACCAGGGACAATATTTTTAAAATTGCCTTTTCTAAATCAAGCCAGATAGTAACAAAGCGGTAACTGGATTTTTAAAAAGCACTTTCTCAGATCAAGGCAACAAATCCGATTGATTATTTTTGCGGTCTAAGAAATAGACATCACAAATTGAAACCAGACACTTGGGCTGACTATTCCACTCCCTGCTGAGCTGATCAACCATGAGGTCAGTAAGCATGTGGGGTGCCAATGGACATTGTTTTGAAAGGGAGATTGTGACACTGGTTTCAATGGCTCAGGAAACATTGATTAACAACTCTGATCAAGTGTGCTCACAGACAACATACCACTGTTGCCTCCAAACGAAACTCTAAATGAATGGTCTCCAGGCCACAGATTGCACTCTATCCAACAATGCTAATTGTCCGCAATGTCCTGTCTCTGTTGTGTTGGGTGTCCTACACACTTCTGTTTAGTGTTGAGTGTAGGGTGGAGTCTGAGAGAGGAGAGTTCTGTGAAGAGCGGACCATGGGCAGAGAGGAAAAATAGGAAAAGGGAGACTGCTTGGAAAGTCTGCTCCAGAAACTGGAGACACCAGACCCTCCAGAAATGTAGCAGTGAACAAAGAGCTAAAGTAATATCTCTCCCTGTACCAGTCATTTGCTTTCTTTCAAGCACTTGTATCAACGACGTACTGTAAATCTTCCATCTCTGTGAATATCTCTGTTAATTAAAATTCAGTGGAAAACTGCCAATCGATTCAGTCTTCATAATTACAACAGTCTCTGAATTAGACTGAAATTGTGAACTATTTTTGAAAAAATACTAAATCCTGTAGCGTTAATATCGTCCTCACAGGTGCCCATGCTGAGCAAGACAATTGTGTAGAACTTGCCCACACCCAGGGGACGGAGTTTGGGATATGCACCAAAAATGGATGCGTGAAGGAAGCAATGTGAATGAGTGTCAAAAACTTGCCTCATTGCACTGCATTGCCGGTAACAGGAGAGCATGCGCATCACAATTGGTATTGGGGTGAGGAACGTTTCAGATGCACACACATTGCTGACATCAAATAAAATGGGAAACTTGGGGGTTTAAAAATGAAATTCAGGTGAAAATCATTTTTTAAAAAGTTCACTACAAAAATTATTGGTGAACTTTTTTTTCTTAAAATGCATTGGCCCTTAAGAATAGAGAAGACAGGCACTTGAATAATTAACAAGAGTATAAAAACTCTGATGGAGTATCACTGCCTGCAAATGTTTTTTATAAAGTTACACATTTGATGTCATTGTGAGCCACAACGTAGTTATAATTTTGTACATTTAACGAATCATTCGTTGTTTTTTTCAAAAGTGGCCGCATCAGTCAGGTCGATAATACCTACTGGCGCCTTGGACACACTACATTGATTTACCATCATTTTGACAGGACTGATGAAATACAATTTCAGTATGAATTCAAACTGGTGGCACGAAGGGGACTACATGCCAAGTGAGGTGTCATTGCAATGACAGACTCACACTGGGGTCTATTATGCACCATGTGTTAACTAACCATGTGCAAACTCATGAGGACAGAGGGATTACAGCTGGCTTTAATTCTGTAACTTTTAGTACAAAGGACTAGTTACTTACATAATTGTAAAAAAAATTGATTAGTTATGAATTGCATATTTTAGGGCATCTGTAATTAATTCCTCTGTGCACTTGCATTTACACATGGTTTACATAATGTATAATGGATGCCACTGTGTTGGTAAGCAAATTTAAAGAACAATATTTAGCCTGGAATGCCCCAGCCAAAGATGCAGTGGAGCACATTACTGCTGTTTAAGTCAGGTAAAGTGGTTTCTTACTGTATCTCTTTGGTCCATCTTCCAAACAGAATGAAAGTGTTAATGTAGCGTCATCTTCAAAAAACTCTGTAGCAAAGGCGTCCCACCACAGGTTGTCACTGTCCTGCAGACAAAGAATTTCCCAAAAGGAAAAGAATCAGTGCCCATTGCCCAACTGAATTAGCTACAATTAATCTCAATTTATGGCAATTTTACATGTAAAACTCAGTTGTCTGGGTTACGCTTGTTCTGAAAAGCATTGGTTCTTTCCAAACCTGCACTTAATTCTCTCCGGAATTGGGTACAAAGAATGCGTCCTCCAGGGAGAGAGTGCATATTCCATTCCAGACACAGGGTAATCTTCATATGTAAATGGGATACATATGTGCGCAGATTATTATTACATGTTACTATTAATTAAAGTTCTGTCTAATTTGGGGCATTTCTTTCCTGAACTCTTTCACAGAATTCCCATTGCCTCCCGGGAACCATGCTCTGCAAGCAGATTGCATTCAGCGGAGTTCTTGCATGTCAGGATGATGTTCCTGCAATTACCTGAGAGAGTCCCCATATACATAACTCAGCGAAGAAACCCCAGTAAGAAATATGACAAATTGGATCATATTGTGCATTCATTTCAGTTATTCCAATCTTCATACTAGTTTTTATTTGCAATTCACATTAGCACTATTTGTCTCATTTTAAAGTTAATTTTTTCCCTTCTTTAGGTCCCTTCCCAAGCTTCATACCATGGTCAATGAAGACAGCGCAATAGTACAAAGCAGGCCTGAATTTGGCTCAAACTAACAATCTGAACCAAATTCAGCTATTGATTTCCCGCCCCACTCCACGCACTGTCAACTTCTGTGACATTGATATTGCAGAGAAGAGTGCAACCAAGTGCACATTACAACAAACTACAATCATCTAATTTTAGCCACCGCCTAGGCATTTCTAGACAATATTAATGACAATTAATATTGTGGAGTCCTGTAGCTCAGTGGTTAGAGCACTCGCCTCGCAAGCGAGATACTTGGGCTCGATTCCCGGTAGGGTGAAACGTTGGGCAAGCTTCCTTACTCCACACACCTGATAATAATCCCTCAAGAAAAAAAAACAATAATAATTTGGTCACTTCAATCCACGACTATCTGGGACACTGCTGTGCGCAATTGGCTGCCGCGTTTCACTCACAAATATACAGTCAATTCACTTTACAGTATATTCTGTGAAGCGTTTGAGACGTCTAGAAGACGTGAAAAGCGCTATATCAAATGAAAGGATTATGATTATTATAATAATCCTTGCATTTCATATAGGGTCTTATTATCTTTTCAAATTGACTCAAAATGTTTGCCTGTAAAGTGTAGTGACTGTGTATTTGTAGGCAAACTAGGTAGCCAATTTGTGCACATCACTGTCCCACAAACAACCATGAGGTGAACAACCATTTTTTATCTGGGGGAATTATTATCTGGGAGACAATTAGAATGTGTTCACAACACAAGAATTTCCATGTGTAGTTGGTATGCATGGAATTCCCAATGTGGATACTCTTAAGCATGGTGCTAGGTTTCCGTGTATCAAACATCCGGCAGACAATTTTGTTTTTCATACACATCAAACACTTTGTCTCTTAAAAGAACTCTCAGAAAACTAGGTTCAAAATCAAATTGTATTTAAGAATTTGCCAAATTTTGGGCAATTTAAAATGCTATGTTGAAAGAATAAATCGAGAACAGGTGGAATTTCTACCCCAAGATCACTTTATGGTACACCAATACAGAGAACAGTATTTCAACAGAACTTTTTTGTTTGAGGGGTGGGGGGGATGGGAGGGGTTTTGTAAATGTTCAAGTCATCCATCACATATGAACTGACAATTCCTGTGGAACGCCACTCCTTATCTTGAAAAAGGAGCTGCTTCAATCTGCATCAGATTTCATTACTGAGGCTTTGCACATCTTCTGAACAAGATTCTCTGGGAGAGAATTTAAAAAAAAAACTCCTGAAGAGCAGAAGAACATTAGAATATCTCTATTTGCCATATTTCCCTCTGGACCTCGCATAACTGGCTTGGCTCTCTAATTAATTAGCTGTGTCTGGGAAATGTCCCGTCTTCTCCTCAGGAACATTTCACCCGAAATTATCGCATCATGTTCAAACTGGACATGCAGGCAACCAACAAGCCTAAGCAATAAAACGAATGCACCCAAATAACACCTCATTGATGTTTTACTAAAAGCTGTCATTTATAACACTGCAGCGCATCAATCCTTGCCATGAACAGTTATTTTTATCTTCTTTTAATGTGGAAGAAAATGCACAGGAAACTGTTCCTTATTACTGTTCCTGTGATTGTTACCTCAGTTCCTCCGATGAATTTTACTCTCCTGGAGAGCAGCATCATTCTGCTGGGTGCTGGTACGAGACAAGTTGATACAAATTTGCCCCCTAAGTGCTATACTGCTTCTCTACACAAACTACAATCATTAGCAAAGAGGACAACAGCAAAAACTCAAATTTCCCTGATTTTTATTAATGCTAGGCACATTTACTTTGCCAGCAATTGCTTCTCATACAAATGTCATATTAAAGATTGTGCAGTGAATTGCTTGTGAAAAATGGGTTATAAACTTCTATTGTGTAAATAGATCAGGGTCTGTTTCTTTATATATTTCTTCTTGCCCATATTTCTCTTCTCCTGGAGGCATTTACCATTTTCATCCTTCTGCTGGGTTACAATTTCATGGACACAGTTCCCCACCACTATCTTGCCCACGTGGCAATTATTGACTGGTGAGCTTCAACAGTGAGAGGTGAAATGCTATTGGATCACAAATGCAATGCAGTTGAGTCCAATCTTGCCTTTGAAAAAATGTAAACCAGTATCTTCTAGCAGTGTATACAGGGTGAAGATCAGGAACAGGAATCCTGGCTCTCTCCCTAGTTCGGTGACTCTGAGGCCAACTGCAGCCACAACTATCACTCCCATCAATCAGCACAGCTTTCCTGATGAGCCAGGAACTCCCTTTCCATTCAGCTCTGCATCCTAAAAAGAAGCATCATACAACCTCCGTTGGCTGTAGCTTTTACTCGGTTGTCAGAAGGCGTTACTATTAGTCAACTCAAAATAGAAGATGTTTTTGGTCTTTCTCCTCCCATAGATTGGTAGGGGAGCTGACCAATATTTATCACAATGTGCTTGCATACATAATATTGCATTATACAACTTGCAATGGGAATGTCACAAAGAGTGTATAGTTTGATCAAGTACGTGATACCACATATGAATAGCACTTAAACACAAGTTGATATTATATAAAATGATTAATAATTACAGTCAAAAATGCTGAGAGACATCTGTACTTCCATTGCACAAAGTTAATTTTCTTTTTTGCAATTTATCTTTTAAACTGAAGTTGACGATTTTTCAATAGAGCTAAAACTACATTGCTTTGCTCATATTCACCATAAGTCTATGAGTTCTGGCTGGACACATTCAGTGCATAATTTCTTCTGAACAGACAGACTGTCCACAAAATGTTTCCCACAATATGATGCCAGGTTTGGCTGCAAATAAAATCACCGATATATGTGATTTTCTTTACAGTGAAGCACTTCGAGATATTGTTCCGACATTATAGACACTATAACAATTGCAATTTCTTCTTCTAGTGATGGGATGAGAATCCAAGCCTGAGGTGCCCACCATAATTGAGCTGCTGACCTCAGCCCAGCCTCTGTGGGCAAGTACAAGGTGGACGGAGCTCGGTGATTCACCATAGAGAGAGAAAAATGGATGAAGGCTTCCTTTTCAGAACTTTGTCATACCCGTCCTAATAGCACAGGTGAGAGTCCATCAATCAAATCATCCACTCACTGTAGCCAGTACGTGATCTGGGAAGACCAGAGAAACTAAGGAAGAAAGTGAAGGGAAATAACAACAACAACTTGCATTTATATAGCGCCCTCAAGCGGGGTAGCGTCCTGGAGAGGTTAAACACGGTAACAATAAATGAAAGCATGGTTTGCAGAATGAAAATTGAGCTCTTCTCCAGCAGTGTGCCTGCCAGTGTACAAGACAGCACAGTGACACAATGTAATACATTTCACCAGGTTATACACAGATAGAGGCTTCATCCCGGCTAATAATACCTCTGGGTGCTAGTCTCGATTTGTGATCCTCTGATGGTAAGGGCAGCACAAAATTTTCATTCATTAAGCTGCTGTAATTCCTTAATTAATTTATTCTGTTCCACAAGTACTGCAGATGGTTTCATTACCCACTGACATTAGAAGATTAGAATTTGCTACAGCAGAAGTACACAGAATATTGTGTTGGTGACTGCACCTCTTCACTCCAGAGAAAGACCTTTGGAACTCTTCACACCCTTGGCAGATTGCTGCTTCCAAGACAGCTGAATGCATAAATTTGCATACTGCGAGTCTGAAATAATTTGTGAAGGGGATTATATAACTTCTGGGGGAAAGCTTGTGGCACTTTTTTTTAACACTGTTCTTGTGTTAATTAATACTCGGAATGCCGCAAGGAACACATTCTGAAACACTGAAAACTTCATTATTTTCTTTTGAATGTCTTACAATCGGTATAAGGTGATGGTCGAAGATTTAAAAAATTCTACTGGTGCAATTTTTTCCAGCTTTACACTCCAACGCATAATCCCTACTATTTTGACATGGGGTTATTGCTTCTCCCCATTCTGTTCATTCCACCATCGGTGGCCAAACTTTAAGCTCCCACACCATCTCCTCTGGAGCTACCAAGTTGCCATCCCACTTCACTCTTTGCCTTTAAAGTATCCTTTGTGACCTTCTTTTATGTGAAGCGTGCCAAAAAAGCATAAACTATTGTTACAAACAGGACTTTAGGCTCACGCAGACTAGGCTGACAGCTCAATGCAGAAAGCGGGGGGTGGGGGGGGGGGTCGGCGGGGGGAGAGAATTGCACTGTCAAAGCTATGGTCCTTTGGATGAGATGTTAAAATGGAGGTCTTGTTTACCTGCTCGGGTGGACGTTAGGGAATCCCCTGCCATATTCAAAACGGAAGGGAATTTCTCCTTGTGTCCTAGCCATCACTCCTTCAGATAAAATTTGGTTATTCATTTCATAGCTGTTTGTGGAACATTACTGTGGGTAAATTAGCTGATGAGTTCACCTAAAAAATGCATAATCACTACTTTTTACAGTATATCCACTGAAGCACTTTTAGACATTTTAAAGACCTCATTGGCACTATATCAAATGATTGTATCATTACAAATAATACGTCATTGCTTTTAGGTGTATCTTCCTTTTAGAAGGAAATAACTGACTCCAAAATTTGATCTTATCTGTAAGAATTTGAATTCAGTGTTAGGGATAGAGACAAAGAAGCAAAGAACGGTGAAACATAGATTGCCTCCTCCAGAATACTATCCCAAAAAATTCACTTTAGAAATTGTGACATAGGGAGCCTTTCAAGCTTCTGTGATACTTATTAACATGAATTTAGGGAGATTCTATTTTTGTGTTGACAGTGTACTGTGTACATCATGACACTGTTGCATCTGAGGAATATCTATCATTGTCAATAGACTGCCAACACCTTCTGTGTTCTCAGACCAGTCAATTACACAGCTCTTGAAGAGGCTCTAGATCCAGTCAACCAGCATGAAAGTCCACTCGATGACACTTGATAAACTGTCATTGCTTTACATACAGCACCATTGTCAAACTAATCTATTGTTTGGACAGAGCACTTCATAGAAAGGATCACAGAAGGGCAGCCTTTAGAATTTATGAATAGGATCCACAAATAGTATCCACTGCAATAAATAAGCAACAATCGACAGTTAGTGTTAGGACTCCTAATCTGACCACAATGGATATAGTGGATAAATAATGCAAAATGCTACAGTTTACCATGTATCGATACAGGAATGTTTTTTTATAATTCACTCAAAGCTGAAATTGGTCTTCTGGGATATAAAATGCTAACACAGCTCAACAAGTATTACAGAGTAATCTGTCATCCGGATTGCAATCGCAATGCTTACAAGAATCATATTGACTTAAACTGTACAGTTGCCCAGTCAATCTCTCATCTTTTCATATATCTTTGCAAGGCACCAAAGATGCAGGTTTCATTGAAGTAGACAATTGTCTGTCAGTGGTTTCGTATTGCTCATTCTTTGCATGTCCTACATTTCTTGCAAACCTATAGACATCAACCTAACACTTGTTTTCTGGAAATTAATAATAAGAGCAGCATTTAACAGTGAAAATGGAAGAAGCCAGACTGAAGGCACTGTCACGTGGATCATGATCAGGTGATCTGTGGCATTCGTCTGCAAAGAACATTATTCTCAATTTTGGTGAAACACAAGACACCGATGTGACCTGATCGGCTTCCAGCATTGTTGTACGTGACTCATTCCTGTAAGTCTTTGGCTGCTAAAAGTTACTCAAATACCCTGGGGTCACCCAATTTGGCACTGGCTAGGTCCATGATTGCTAAGTCTCCTCAGGGTGACCAAGTTCCCTCATCTCCGTCTAGGCTTATTAGACTCAGAATCTTAGCGACAGTGTCCTAAATTCCTTTTTTCTTTCTTTCTCTTTGATGCTTACTTTTTGTTTGAGGGGTTGGGTCTCGTTTGTTAGCTTTGCTTTCCACCAATTTGTTGTTTGGTTACAGGAGCACATTTCATGCCCTGTGGTTCAGTTGTTATTTCGGGCCTCATTCTTATTTTAGCCTGGTTTCAACGAGGGAATAACGGACTGAGGATCTCCTGCTTAGTGTCATTTGACTCTCTTCTCCCAAGAGGATCACACTGTTCACAGTAGCATTGTGTAACGTGATGTTCACCTGTCGCTTCGCCTCACCCGTGCTCCTTGGTTGATTTCAATGCAACTCCTAAGGTGCTCCTGAACATTTGATTTGAAACTCCCCCTCAGATTCCTCACTTGTCAAAAGAGGCACCAGCCACCACTGCATTCTAGTGAAGATTAAATATCCCATGGGTCTATGGAAAAAGAGAATGGGATTTCCCCAATTACTGTGTACTGGTTCTTCCATTGATCATACCTCAGTTGGAAACAATTAGTTTTGGACAAAACAAACAAAAATATCATTCAATAAAAGCAAGCTGCTTGTTGGAAAAAGGTGGAGATTTCAATACTGGGAATAAAAGGTTGCGTTGTGCAGAATATGTTGTGCAGAAAACGGTGAGCGCACTGAAATACAGAGTATTCTCAGCCTGCCATCACTGGTAATACATCTTCAATCCTTATTTATTGAGTTCTCCCTCTGTGTGATACCGGCACTGTCAATAATCAGTAAGAGAAGTGGGAAACTGCAAAAATTCCCTCGCTTGTCGGATAATAACTAAACAGCAGAAACTGTGAGGTGTTTAACACATGAACATCTCCTAGCCTTACAATTTTAGTGAGATTGAGAAAGAGAGAGACCATGACACAGGTTCTGAAACGTACAAACAGATTGTACAAACAATGATTATCCTGCTTAAGACAGAATCCAATTTGTCACGCATAGAAAGAAATTATCTGAAGTAGGATCTGATCTCTAGCAAATCTCACTGAGATGTTAAAGGATTGTATAATATTGACATAAAGAAAATGTTTGTGCAGTATTCAATTTTCCTGATAGATGTCAATTTTACATGTCAGGAGAATACGAGGAACCAAAGCTTGGTTGCTTTACAATCCAGATAGCACTTAGTCTTCTAAATGTACATTTTGTGAATGGATGGCACCCAGTATGAAGTGTTACATTTCTAACAAGACATTATTATTATTATTACTACAGTGCTACTGCTACAGGAATCTGTGACTTCTGCTATTTGCTGACACTTTCCACTTACGTTTTAGACTGACACACTACTGTGCAACTTCACTATAGTGCACCTTTGTTCAGATGTTTACAATATTCCTGGTTGCCCTGATCTGTAACTCGTAAAGTTGCATTTCAATTAGGGCAGAAAACGAGTTTTTCATTCCCACAAATCGAGTTCCCAAGCTCATGCACAAGATCTGGAAAACTCTTTTCTTACAAACAGGGTATGATAATAAGTGTGCATATATACCCCATTCCCTGTGGCCTTTTCCTCACTATACCTCCAAAAGGAGATGATCACAAAGAGTCACTAGGAAGAGCTGCAGCAGTAGATCTAATGTCAGAGAGAAGCAGACAGTAGAGTGGAATAAAGAATGCTGATTGTCTTAGGAACTACTCTGTACAAGTAACTGATCCAAGAATCCAGTACCTTAAAGCAAAATTAGAAGGGAGAAGAGAGAAACTATGAGCAATGATGAGGCAAGCTAGGGCTCTTCAGTGTTGAGAGAAGATGACTCATAGAGGTTTATAAAACTTTAAATGGAATTGAAAACGTAGACCCAAACCATGACTTTAGAATGCAACAAAACAATAGAATAAGAGGACACAGGTTTACAGTTGTAAAATGCAATTTCAGGACAGATACCAGGAATGTTTCCTTTACAAAGAGGATAGTCAATGACTGGAACAGGTTGCCAGGAAAAGGGTAGAATCCAGGACACTGAATTATTTTAAAAAGCAGCGTGATGCAATGATGGGGGGATGGCAGGGTGGGTATTCTGGATGAGATCAGATGGGCCGAAGGACCTTCTTCATGTAGACCAATTTTGTGATCTTGTGAGATACAGACTATAAGGTAGGGATGCAAGTCCTGCCAATGCTTCCACAGCCCATTAGGTATGTTCTGTGGAAATTCTAATGTGACATACCGAACTTGCCCGTATTTGTATTTGGGTTGGATAGGAACGTTTTAAAAAATGATATTTCATGTGCATGGGTTGGAGGGGAGGAGAAGACATGAGGGAGAGAAAAATGAGGAATGTGATGTGATAATTATCAGTGTTAATAATTATCACATATTGCATCTCCTCCCTCCCTCCAAAAGTAAAAGTACAAATTTAGTTTCAGACATGGCCTTAGGTGAACACAGCTGACATCTGTATCATGGAGAACCTGGTGAAAACGAAGTTGTTATTTACTGATGATAACTATGCTGCACTGTCATGCAGAGCAATTTGAAAACCTGCTCACTTTTAAAGAAAAGCCACATTTCTGAGTCGGGGAAGGTACGCAGCTAAAGTGAGACTCGCTTGGGCGTTAATTCCCTCACCAGTCTCACGTAATTAACTTCAGGAAGAAAAGTGAAGTAATTACTTCGAGTGATGCTGCCTCCAATCGGTTTTACATTGGTGAAGAGATTCAATTATCTCAACTTGTCTCAGCCAAAACTTGAAGCAGATGAAAAGAAATCAGGGAACGAAAAAAGTGTTTAACTGTTCTTAGGCTTAAGGCTGTTGCCATGAGACTTTAAGATTCTGTACAATTTGGGGAAACTGTTTTAAAGTTAGTCTTAATTTGGAAGCTGATTTTCTGCAACACTGAAAAAGATCTGGAAAGTTCTGTTTCTGAATTCAAAAATAATTAGGGAACTTTTCAAAATTCCACATAATCTTAACTGTTAACACAATTGTCTGCAGCTTAAGGACATGAGGCCCTTGGTTGTTGCACACGACCTGCTTATCAACTCTGGTGTAACTTTCAGGTGATTGTTTGGGGTCAGTAACACTCCTTGACTCTATCTGAGACAAAGAGGACCTAAATTGATGATTCAACTGTAAAAAGGATGATCTGGAAATAAACAAACAACACTATTGTGTTTAATAAAACATGTCGCTCTATAGGAAGTGGTGGCCTTGAGATAGGAAACGGTGGCTTTGAGATAGGAAGCAGTGACCTTGAGAAAGGTAGCAGTAAAATTGGGGAAGGAAGGAAACGGTACTGCCTTGGAAGAGGGATGTAGCAGCGTCACTGGAACTGTGGTCAGAACAAAGGGCTGAGTTGACATGAGGTAGTGGGTTGGAGTACTGCAGTCAGGCCAGTCATCAGCTACTTTGCTGGTTTATAACATCTGAAGTTCTTGGAGTCAAGATTAGATGTCAAAGGGGTCCTAGGAGCTGATGTCAGTCATTAAATTGCATCAAAATGTGCCCAGTCCCTTCAATGCAAAGCTGCCTTCTAGAGTGAGGAGGTTTGAGTTCACAAGGTATTTGTGTTCTACAAGGTGATATGAGTCTCTAATTCCACATGATACCACATGTCTCTTGCTTTATCTCAGGGGTTTATAGCCAATTATTTCCACCTAACAATCTTTTAGATCTCAGCCCATGACCTCAGGTCCCCAACACCATAGTAGCCTTAAAGTAATTGTTTCCAACATCAATACAAACCAACCCAACCTTGGGGGGAAAAAATATTTTTTTGGAAAAAGAACTGATCAATAAATGGAAGAATTTAACTCCAGCATTGACTCTTCTAAGCACTGCACTCAGTGGATAAAAGGGTCAAAAATCTGTCGAAAATGCAGCACTTCCAACAAGACTGACATACATAAGACTACAACAACTTGCACTTCTATCAAATCCTTCATGTCGGATAGTGTCTTGGAACTCTGCAAAGACTTCCCCACTGTTTCACGTCTGTAAGCTTCAAAGGTTATCACATAAATAATATAATAATACTCCTTGCATTTGATATACAGTAGCCCTTCCACATCAAGAGTATTTCTCAAACAGCCAACCGGGATTTACTGTGAAGAAATACCACTGTGAAGTGTAGTAACTATTTTGTAGGTAAACATAGCACCCAATTTGTGCACAGCAGAGTCCTACAAACAACTATGAAGCGAACAACCAATTGAATCTGGGGATTGTTGGCTAGGTCACTGGAAGAAAATCCCTTCTCTCTATCAAATGAAATGAAAAGCAATGTGCTGGGTATTTGCTCAGTTATCTTTCGGTTCCAGGGAGTATCCAAACAGACCTTTCTGTGTGTGTGTGGGGGGGGAGGGGGAGAGAGAAGGACAAAGATTCACCATAAGGTGGACATTGATTAGGAAGGAAGGAACAGTCTTCATGAGCCAAATGGTCTTTTCTCACCCGATGTTTTGTGTGCAACAACATAAACCACAGGAGCGCTATTGTTTCCCACGACCCTCTCATGTGTAATTAAAACAACAGCACAGACAAGACACAGACGTGACAATGTGCTGTACAAGGTACTTTGTTAGGAACAGAATTGACTGTTTCAATCCATAGTCAGATTGCATTACAGAAAGATGCCAGTGACTGAAATGCAACAAACCTCTAAGAACTTTTACACATTTGTATCAATTTAACTGACTCGATTCATTGTAACCTGCAGAATGTACTCTTTTGCAATCCATGCCCTTTTCAAAATGTTACTTTTTTGGTTAATTTTTATTAACTGGCCGAGAGTTTGGTCAAATCCGCCTCTTGCCTGAAATCCTGCCGCATTCACACAAAGACTGGTCCCAGTGCAGCTTTAGCACACTAGCAGAGGAATGAAAATCAAAACTTTTTAAATATAGCTTCTCTAACAACTTCAACAACTTTTATTTACTCTTGGATCACTCTTGGCAGATGGAAATGGCTTGGAGCACTTTACACAGACTGGGTTGGAATGATGAGCAAGTGAAAAGAGAGAGGGGAAGTGAGGAACTGGGAGGTGAACATGTTCAAATAGGAAGATTTTTGAGATGGGACTTGAAAGCCAGATAGAGGGCAAGACAGAGGGATAGAGGGAACGAATTCCAGAGATTAGCGCCGCAGAAACTGAAGATACGGTTTCAGTAGCCTAAACTACTGTGGTGAACAGAGGGGCTGAGCAGAATAGTAGCATAGGAAAAGATCAAAGAGATACTTTTGGAGTTTGGTGTGAGTGAGAGTGGAATTTTGGATGAGTTGTTGCATAATAATGGTGGAGCTAGGGAGACCAGCAAACAGTAAGAAATAAAAAAAGACTAAGTGAAAAGCAGCAAAAGCATGAATAGTATTTTGAGGTCAGTGGGTGTGAAATAGGGGCACAGGTGAAGGAAAGCTGCCTTGGTTAGGGACTGAATATGAGGGAGAAAGGAGAGCTAAGAAATGAATTGGGGGTTACACGCTGATTTAGTGAATTTGAGACTGAGGCCAGGGAGGTTGAGGAGGTCTGAGCCGGAAGAGAAAAGATCCTGGTGGGAGCCAAGCAGGATGGTTTCAGTCTTATCCTTGTTGAGTTGCAAGGAAGTTTGGCTCATCCAAGCCTTGATGTCTGACATTAAGTGGACAAAACATCAGTGGACAAAACATCAGTGGACCCAATGTTGACCTTCTAATGAAAGGGAAATTAGGCAATGAAAGAAAAAACAAAATAACGTTTTGTATTGTCCAGATATTAACACTCACTATTCTTCGGAAGATGTAATTAAACTGAGGTCCCATCTGCCTGTTGAGGTGGACATTTAAGATCCATGGCACTAATCAAAAAGAGGAGTTTCTCCTAGTATCCAATTTTATGATCATTCACTTAATGACTTTTGGTGGGCTTTTGCTGTGTGCAAATTGGCTGCTGCATTTCACCAACAAAATACAGTCACTGCACTTTGCTTTAAATTCTGTGAAGTGCTTTCAGGCATCCAACATGAAATGAATCAAATGAAGTTTTTTTAAAATCATTATTAGGGGGGAATATATTGCTACCTTTTTTATATACATACAAGCAGGGGTTTATCATAGCGATGTTTGTCAGAAACCCAGTTGCTTCTTGTGATATGAGACCACATATTTTATTTTCCAAGTAGAATTAATTATCTAGTCCAACATATTAATAGTGTGTATTTTTTTTAAAAAATATTGGTTGCTACAAAGTAAAGTGACAGAATTCTGCAGCCGTAATGGTGCCGCTGAGACAGAAATATATTGGCAGCAGGAAATGGTAGCTGCAGACTCGATGGCTAACTTGAAAGAGAAAGCTCAGAAATTGAATAAAATTGAAAAATAGATCTGTAATAAAAATAAAACACAACAGCTGTGAGTGTGTTTGAGGCAGTCACAAACTCTTGGGGTCCGGAGCCTGTATAACTGCTCAAGTCTTGTGACATCATGTGAACACCCTAGTGTGGTACTATATGACTCTCTGCGAATACTAATACTATATCATGAACTTCTGTTCAATACATAGTTAATCATGTTTTGCTGCCATCGATATAAACTCACAAGTCTTTGCAAAGCGACTACAGGCATCATGATGCTCAACTCCAACACCACGCAGGAGGGTAGAAAGGAAGAGTCTCTTTTTGGGTACCTTCTTATTTGTAAAATAGATTATTAAACTAAGGCATTGGACTGAAATTATAAATACTTTAAAACTACTTAAGAAGCAGATGTCACCTTCTACCAAGACTGATTTTGATGTTACCTTTGCCACTGCTTTGCCAGAATCCAAAAAGACATCTTTCAGATATCTGTAACTCGTGGATTTCTGGTAGCACAGATCGCCTTTTTGGTCCCATTCCAAATCATAGATAAGCAGCACTACATTTGTGGGAGTCGATGGATAGGAAATTTTTGTTCCACTACATTCTTCCAGGAAGTCATTTGAAAACTAAAACAGTGCGGCAGGAAGGGCATGTAAACATGGAACAGATAAAGCTGTAGCACGATACAAACATGATTTACACCAATTCAAATGTCTATGCGTATGAAGCTTGATTTTACTTGACTTCTTAATGTCTTCTCCTAATTTGCTTTAGAATTTTATTCTCACCATGAGTTTTTTCTCTCTCCCACAGGTATTGGGAAGGCTGGTGAGGAAAAGGAGACATCTTGTTCAAAGCAGTGCTCCCGAGCTTATCACTGTGAGGCATGTCAGAGGCATGTGGTTACCGTCAACCTCCAATTTGTCCTCTCTCCCTATCACCAAGGCCACCTCACTGTATTGACCCCCTACCCCCATCCCTCATACCCATACCTCAGATGAGATCAGGAGCTCAAACCCTTCCCCTTTGTGGCGCAGAGGATGGTATTACAACTGTATATTGTGCAAATCCCATTAGTTTTAGCCCATTTACTGGCAACAGTAATGAAGGACCTGTTCAAAGCCATCTTGACTGCACTAACAGCAGCACTGGAAATATTCTGGAAACATCAATGCAGACAACAAAGAGGAAATGGACAGATAAATGATCTATCCTCGGGATCTGACAACCCAGTCGTTTGAACTAGCATATGGGTCTAACTCAATGTTTTGTGGAGGAAACGTCTTGAAAATTTATTTCCCTCTTTTTGTTAATTTGCTCCAGATTTATCTCATCGCACTGAAAGATTAAGCAGAATGAAATGTTCCATCATGATCCCGCTTCAAGTCTTATATAATGACCTAAAAGGCTTATTACCTACAAATTATCTGTACTAAAACACATGCCTAGCACATGGTTCATTAACAAGATCATTTGCAATAATGAGACATTTTTTACAAATCTGCCAATCAACCTTATTAATAGATCAGCTTTTAACACATGGTTACAGTCAAGTCATTCATGAAACTGAAAGGATTTTTTAAAAAAAAGTTATTACAATCTGCAAACTTTTAATCTAACATGGATCCAACGTAGAATCCCATATCACTTTAGACTTTCAATGGTTTTCTTCCATAATAACTCCTGAACACTACAAGATTTGTAGTGATGGGAAAGAAAAACATCAAGACATGGTGTCCTCAGATTTATTAAGCAAAATTTCAACTTGTTCCTTGCGCTTCACTCATATCGAATGCAAGCAGAAGGATTAGGACTCATTTCCAATGACTTCTGATGGAATTCTGGTGTTAATTGTCAAAAAAGACTTGATGAAGAGGTGTAGCCAAAACATTAGCTTTGATTTCTCCTTATGAAGCTGACTGACGTACTGTCCATTTGCAACAGTCTACAATGCTTTGGATGATTAAGGCCTTTCGGTCTTTCAGAATATCTACCCTATTATCTTCCCATTAAACCATTGAGCTGTTTTTTTTACAAAAGAGGCCAGAGTTTTAGTCTCAACCGACTTTCCTAGCAACTTGGTCCAGCTATTAATTCCCTTCTGGGTAAAGAAATATTTCCTATTGTCTGTCCTGAAAATGCGCTTTGCAATTCTAAACCTTCGTCCTCTTATTCTACTGTCTTGGTACAGTTTCTGTTTTTAGTTCCCAAATCCAAAAGTCCTAGTTTTTTTTCTTTTCATTTCACAAGCCTGAGCCTGCAATTGACTCTTTTATTCCAAAAGCTGGCTATATAGTGATTAAATGAACATGCGAACAGGCATGATCTACAATGGGTTCAGACCATAAACAGATTAATATCATTGAAAGCTGCAACACAGCACAGAATTTGACCCATCACAACCGCACTTCCTCACAAACCACTTAGTCTTAATCCCACTTTCCTGCTCGCTCCCGATTCCCTTCAATATTCAATACCTGTTTAATTCTCTTTGAAGAGAATTGATGGGACTCCAACTCAATAACATTTGTGACAGAGATTTGCATATTTAAACCCTCTGTGTAGTTTTTTTCTAACCTCTCCTTAAATCATTTTGTGATTATCTTACATTTGTGTTCTCTTATTATTCACTCACCAGCCAATTGAAATAATCTATTATTATTTACGCTATAACAACCTTGAGCACTCATTCCAAATCGTCCTTTAACTTTCTCATTTCCAATGGGAAAAAAAGCATTTACTTAATAGTTGAATCTCCTCAGCCTGACTCTTATGCAGCAACTTTTTCATCATTTTTACATTCTTCCTTTTGTGGGGTTCCCAAAACTGAACATACCAATGCAACTCTTTAGTTTAATATTTACAAAATGAAAATGCTTATACGCAAACATGAGACCACGATACGAGCTGTTTGCAATTTTCTCTCAGCGGGGCTACACAATTAATATGGGCTTTGAAGTGTAAGACAGGCATTTTTACAAGCATCCACAACAAGGTTTATGACAGGGTAGTAGGATCAGAGGTTATCATTACTTGATTAGACATACATGGACAAGGTCTCAAAATGCACATCTTCAGAACTAAAATGCTGAATCGTTTGAACTGGATATAAAGTTTCAGGAGCAGAACTAAGAACAGCATCTGATAAAGCAGCATTTATATTGCACAGCAAACTCACCACAAAGGGAATGGTAGAAGATTCTGGATAATGCTCTTTATACCTGCTGTTCACCAATGATTGATTGAAAACTATGTGCATTTAAAATGATTATGTTGTTTTGGTTAGACACCAGAGTCCCCAAATACTCTTAACCTTTAAGATCATTGTCTAAAAATGTAAAATCATGCAGAATATTTGAAAATCCTTAAATTTAGCCTTAATTTGGAAACTGTTTTTTCATTGTGATTTTTCATAGTACTGTGGAAAATCAGTTTCTAAATTAAGACTAGTTTTGAGAATTTTCCAAAATTATGCAAAAACTTACATTTCAAGACAATGGTTAGGACATCAGGAACGTTAGCTTCTTTTTTCGAATAATATCATGCAACCTTTATTGTTGAGGTGAATAGACATGTTTATCACCTCATCAAAACCCCCAGAATTTCAGCAATGCAACACTCCCCCAGTACTGCACTGGAGCATCAGCCTAAACTGGAGATCAAGACTCAACATGGGACTTGAACCCATAACCTTCTGACCAAGAGGCAAGTACCATCAACTATTTTCTTCAAGTACTTATCCTATTCAATTTTTAACAGTGTTAAAAACTATTTTGACCATTGACAACTAAGTCAAACTGACCGGAGTATACTTCTCCTTTTGTAGTAATCCTTTAAACAATTTCCATCACTCATTAAGAAAACAACAACAATTTTCAGTTACATAGTTCTGCTCATGAAGAGAAGCGTTCCAGAGCGCTTGACAGTGGCGGAGCATAACACCGAACTGGTCGTGCAAACAGCAGTCCCAACACAAAATTCTCTTTATTCCCCCTGATTTATATTTTTTGAAAGACAGTGGAAAAATATTTCTGAAACAAATGCTCGTCAGATTTTGGTTTATTATCTTTAGTATAAGTTATTTAAACTCCCAAGTATTTTTCTTTGTTTTCATTTTTCAGGTTAATTGATACATAATTGAATACATCCTGTTATATATGCAGTGGATCTTGATAAATCAGACAAGTTGCTTAAAGTATAACTGGCACATAGCTAGGGTTGCTATTTCAGTACAGATGAACTAAATTCAAACTTGGTAAATACTTAGCTAAAATGCATCAGAAATATGCTTATATAAGAGTGAAATGTAAGTGGATTTAACTAAATTTAGAATCATGAAAGGTTTACAGCATTGGAAGAAGTCATTTGATCATTCATGAACATTTTTGTGATAGTTCGCCCATTGGAGTTAACTACTCTAATCCTATTCCCCTGCTCTTACCCAATACACTTTAAAATAATTTTCTTCAAGTACCAGTACTTATCGAATTCAATATTAAATAGTGTTAAGAACTATCTTGACCATGGAAAAAATATTGGGGATAAACTTACAGGCTACAAACATTTTTATCCGTCACTAAAATTTAGGGAAGCTAAGAATATAACATAGACTTATTTAGTGCCTTTCATGTTGGAAAGACGTCTCAAAACGCTTGACTTTGTCAGCCAGACACCCAAGGTGGAGGTGGGAGCCGAGAGGGTTGAGTAGGGGAAGGACGATCGAAAGCATGATGAAAGAGGTATGTTTTGAGATTTGGATGAGGGGAAGGAGCAAGTCTGAGCGACTCAAGGATGGAGTTCCAGAGAGCAGGGGCACAATGACTGAAGCCTGCCTGCTAATGGGGACTGAAAAAGCGGGGGAGATGAAGCAGAATATTTTTCCATCTGTGCTTCTATCTGGTATGATCCCAGAAGTACCAGTTTATCATTTTTTAAAAAATCTGCCTTTCATCAAAACAGGGCTCAAATGTGTGGTTTGTGTAAACCATGTGTAAACTACGTGTAGAGAGGACATTACTGTTACTCTTAATATGGTAGTTTAGAACGAAGGTGATTCTATGACTCATATTATGACTCATTTTATGAATCATTCCCACTGTTCTCCACTCGGATCAACCCACAAGATTCAAGCAGAGTACACAAATTGTGAGAACTTTATACTCTACAGCTCTGGGTTAATTTACTTGCATGTGGTGGTTGAACAAAGAAAGAAACCTCCCATTCTTTAAATGTTCAAAGTTTACATGCTAACCCTTTTTTCATCCACCTACCTTTGTGGTCTGACCTCGTGCAAGCACGGACCTTGCTTTTATTAGGCCATTCATTGTGTCAATTGCTGCGCTTTCATTTTACAAACGAATCTAGGTCTATACCTGCAGCAGATGCAGAGAAGCCAAGTTCCTTTATGGAAAGGGTGACTTCCCCTCCATTCGATGATGGCCTGTTCAGTTGTAGGAAGCTACTGAACTACAGTTAGCACATTCTAAATCAAATAGTACAACCTTCAGGATTTCTCAATTTAACGTTCATATTTAGTATAATGTTACCTGTTTCTTGTTATAAATAGTTATTGTTAATAAAGTGCTGTTGCTGTGACATTTGACACATCCCCTAATAGTCAACGTGTTGGGGTAAAAACATCATTTATATACCAAAAACATATTCCATCAAAATGAACTCAGTAAAGTGTTCATAGTTAATAATAATTTATAATACTAATGATAAATAATAATTCACAACTCTTTGTGAGACACTGCTGTGCGTAATTGGCTGCCACGTTTCACCCACAAAATATACAGTCAATTCACTTTACGATGTATCCTATGAAGTGCTTTGAGACGCCTCAACAATGTGATAAGGCGCAATATCAAATGCAAGAATTATTATTATTTTTATTATTATTATTCTATAAAAAGTATTGATGGAGCAGGGGATTGGGTTTGAAGTGGATTGCTCCAGTGGAGGAGCTAGCACTTGCCAAACAGACACCTTTTGTGCTGTAATTTCTAATTCTATAATTAAGGGTAATTTGTATTATAATTTCTATGATTCTCTAATGAAGGGTTTATGCCATGGTTTACATAATATGCAAATTAAACCCCAGCAACTAGAGTTTGTGTGGAAGCCACACAAACTGAATGTGTCAAGACGAGCTCTGAGAGGACCACTCACTACTTCCAATTCCTGACAACCAGCGAGAACTCTATCTGTTTGGGCATTGGCCAATGAATTTGTGAGCTCCTCAACACAACATAGGAATCCTCCCGAATCTATCACTTCTGATGAAGGAATCACAGCACTTTTGCAGAGTGCTCCTCCATCCACCCAAGAAAATATATGTGTGATTAGGGACAGTTGTAATGGTTCGGCACTTGCCAGAAGAAGGCCAACCCCATTTTCTTCATAACTGAAAAGATTATGGAAATGTCATGTCTACCAGCAATTGAGATCTCAGGCAATGCTTTGATGATCCCATGGTTAGTGTCTACCAACCTACAGATTCAAAAAGATTCAGAGATATCCAGAATAATAATTTTCTAAACTTGGTTAAATAGTTCTGAAAAGTCTGTGGTCGAAAATCTGTGATGTGTTGAACAGGAAACATACATTACATGTTGTCACTTTCCCTGCCTCATAAACCCCTCGCTGCCTATTCTCTTTTTATTTGACACTTATAATCTGCAGTTACTGATACAACTAACAATCTGAATGACATGTAACTAACTGGTAGCTCTGTAAGACAATTCCACTAGATGTATTGCACATGCAGAATAATCAAAAGCATGCAGCTCCATCAAGCTATGGTGCATCTATGAAAGGGGCTCTGAGATATTACCCCAAAACACAAAATCATGCCAAAATATCGCCACAGAACTCAAAAACATATTGAGAATGACATCCCTTCCTCCCCTATAAAAGTGCTAACTTTCAACAATATCTTGGAGAAGGAGAAAGAGAAGCTTCAATGTGTCAGCTGACTGGATCACCATTCATTGGAAGCGTCTAATAGGGAACAAACTCAAGCATGTTGTGTAATCAATATTTTCAATTAAAAAAAATAAACTTTCTACATGTATAATTTAGTTCATTAGGGCTCATCAAGGTAACGTGAAGGCAATGATCTTTGTTTCTACTCCAAACACAATAAGCAGTATACAGCACCTTATCAGGCCCTTTCAACAATGTACAGTTGCACTAAACTTAAGGCGCTACACTTAAATAATGAACCCTTTGCCAAATACATTTTGATTTATCTAAACGTGAATGCTTAAATGGTCAAATAGAAGCATCCGGCACAGCTTGATGGAGCTTTATGTTGTGAATTGATCGGTGTGTACAACACATGCGGTGGAATTCTCTTACAGAGCCGTCAGTTACAAATCACTCAGATTGCCATTCACATCAGTAACTGCAGTATCAAACAAAAACAAGTTAATGATCACCTATGGTAAAAAGATTGTGAAATGCTTCACCGCATGGGGCACACTTGGAGTATTGACTGCAACACAACCTCAGCAAAGTAATAGATCCATATTTTTAGTTAAAATGCATTGAAATGAAGTTATAACTCAAGCTCCAATCTCCACAAAACATATTTCAACTGAGAATGTGATTTCCTCATGAGATTTTTTAAAATACTTTTTTGTCAAAATAGAGGCGACATTACTCACTGATTTTCAACGTTTCAATATCATTCTGTTTTTATTCAGTGGAAGGTTCAACCTCTTCTTCACCCAGATAAAGTTATTTTCGAATGCTTTCAACGTAAATGGATTATAGTTTGTGGTAACACCATAGAAAATGTAAGAGTTTTTTAAAATACTAATTAGATCATGGAATCAAAGATAAAATGAATGCACAAATTCATTCTGAATTAAAGTAAATTCCTGGCGGTATTACTTACATGGTTGATAATATCAGCAACAATTCTTACGTTTTTTTGTTCAGGGCACTTAGTAATGTACTGTGATCCATTAACCAATGTTTGTAAATTGTTTTAATATTTGATGACTGAAAGTGAGAAGCTGCTTCACTACACTTCAGGTATACATGGTCCAAATTGTGGCATTCCCCAATATATTCTGTTCCTTAATTGTGGAACATTGTTAACATGTTTTTTTTGGAACCATCCCCTTCCTCCCACATTCTCCTTGACTTCTGAATAGTGGTAACACCTAAACCCAGTTGAAAACCCCTGAACACGATCATCTTGGATTTTGGCTTTGAGGCTACTGTTTCCAAGCTTATTTAAGGGAAATTGGTCAAATTCAATCTGCCGTTATTCAGCGAAGCCGCATCTGCCTTTTCTGCAACTGGATGCTAAAGATCCCATGATATCTGAGAAAGATAAAGGAGTTTCTCCCAGTGACCTGCCAACCATAATTTAGATAAACTGTTCATTGACTTCATGACTGTTTATGGGACCTTATTAGAGCAAATGTGACTACAAAACAATCACTGTGTTTGACCCAAATCACTGTGAAGCATTTTGTGTGGTTTTAATATAAGGTGCCATGAAAATGCAAGTACTTTCTTAAAACTACAGTGTAATTATCTTAAATATTTATGAGTAATGTGTAATCAATATTTTCAATTAAAAAAGTTAACTTTCTACATGTATAATTTAGTTCATTAGGGCTCATCAAGATAACATGAAGGCAATGCTCTTTGTTTCTACTTCAAACACAATAAGCAGTATACAGCACCTTTATCAGGCCCTATGTGCAGCTATGTATATGTGTATGTGTAAATAAGTGGAGTCCTGTAGCTCAGTGGTAGAGTACTCGCCTCGCAAACGAGAGACCTGGTTTCGATTCCCAGCAGGGCGAAACATTGGGCAAGTTTCCTTACTCCACACACCTAATAATAATCCCTCAAGAAAAAAAACAATAATAAATTGGTCACTTCAATCCACGACTGTTTGTGGGACACTGATGTGCGCAATTGGCTGCTGTGTTTCGCCCAAAAATATATAGTCAATTCACTTTACAGTATATTCTGTGAAGCGTTTTGAGACGTCTAGAAGACGTGAAAAGCGCTATATCAAATGCAAGGATTATTATTATTATAAATAAGGTTTCCTCTTAATCACACGGTGTTGTTAGTGTCCATTAATGTACAGTGTGAGCAGCCTTCTGTAAATTTCGTTAAAGGTTATTAAAGAGCAGACAGTATTAAATAAATAGAAAATATAAATATATATATGTGTATAAATAAACACATTGGCACTTGTATTTAAAAAAAGCATAGCAAGCTATTAACACCAGGTCAGTGTTTATTGTGCCACTGCCAGGGAGACAGCAGGAAAAATTAATTAGTGCTTCATCTGCAGTTCCATATTAGTATCCTATTTTCACTTTGGTGACACTTGGGCATCAGTCTTGTGGCAAATGAAAAAGACACTTGGCGGAAGCATAGTCTTGCAGTTTTTATTCCAGTTCCATTTATAACCAGAAACTATATCAAACTAAAACCACTGTGTAGATCCTTGTATTCCATAAGCATTGGGTGCAAAATGGTGAGGAGGGGACAAACTGTCCAGTCTAATATCTTGTGCAGTGATTTACTCTCTTCAATTCTACACTCTGGTGCCAAAAAGCCCACCAGCTGCATGAAAGTGTGCCAGAAAGACATTGAGTCTCAGAAAGGCTGATTCTCATATTTTTCCACATGGAATAATTCTCTTCCAAAAATTGTACAAAGCTCCTTATATTGAGGGTCTATTAAGCACCATATGTAAACTATGCATAAACATGTGTGCCTTATGTACCATGTGTAATCTCCATTTATATAGTTAACAACCAGTGAGAAGGATTTTGATTTTAATTAAATTATTGATTGTGTTGGATTCATATGTTTTTACAATTGATACATGATCCACACACAGTTACACATGGTTTATACATAATAAACCCCACTGTCACCGATAGGCTGATTCTAACATCAAAGAATAAATCAGACACCAATCACAATAATAACCTTTGCATTTGATAATAATGCCTTTCACATTGGGAGGACGTCTCAAATTGCTTCTCAGGATTTACTGTAATATGTAGTGAATGCCTATATTGTAGGCGAATGCTTTGCTTTTGATCAGCAGGGAAACCCATGGCCATGCTTATGAGTATCCAAACCAAATATTCCATGCTTCTCACCTATACATGGAAATTCCGGAGATATTTATAAGAATGGAACTCACAGATTCTCTCCCTGGAGGGACCATCCTGCTTATCTAATTCCAGAGAGTATTAGGTGCAGATTGCCAAGAGTCAAGGCTTGGAGACCCCAGCATGTGCGTTGGGAGTATGGCTACTGCTGCACATAGCATGCCATTGAGAACACTGTCTGGCAGACTTCCTTCTGCGTGCCTAGCTAGGATCCTGCTACCCATTAGGGTTTTGGCTTGCAGGCTTAACTGGAGCTGAGTGGGAAGAATCCCTGCTCCTAGTGACTGGTCTGCCAATGAGCCAGTCTGGCTGGTCTATTATCAGTGGGGCCCTGGAGTACTATGGACCCGAATAGTTCAGGAAACAGACTTCCAAGATCATCACAGAGGAGTGACTCAATTCTACCATTATATTGCCAATCTATGACTGTTTGTGGGACATTGCTGTGCGCAATTGGCTGCCGCGTTCGCCCACAAATATACAGTCAATTCACTTTACAGTGTGTTCTGTGAAGCGCTTTGGGACGTCCTCCCGACGTGAAAAGCGCTATATCAAATGCAAGGATTATTACAGATGTTCATTAGTGATTCAAAACACCTTTGTGCATTATTCTTCAGCTAAAGTTATGCAGGTTTGCTGTTATACCATGCTAGACAATAGGACTTGCACAGATCCTAAGAATCAGCTTGATCGTTTAATAGATCATCATTGTGTAGATGTTGACCTGTAAAGAAAAAAACAGAATCTCTTGCATTCATGATACAAAATAGTTCTGAATATGTTTACAGGAAAATTGTCCAACAAACCAGAAACAAATATGATAAATGGTGCCTTAGCAATAATTTTCAGCCTGAAGGAAACTGAATAACATTATATCTTTGCAGACATTTGCTGCAAAACCAATTTCATTGGAAACAGATTGTCATTACAATGAGTTTCCTGATAGATGTCTATAAATTTCACAATCCAAACTGGATTAGCAGAGTTTGTCGCTGTAGCCACAGTCAAGTGGTCTGTTAATGTAAGCTACATAAAAGTGCACTGAGGTTAAAAATGCAGGAAAACTAAGCTGTAAATGTGGTAAGAGTGGTTTGAGACATAAACTGCATCCTGTGTTGGGAGCCGCATTTACTTTGACTTGTATAAACTACTCTCCAACTTAAGATTGCCTTGGAGTCAATATTTTTGTGAATTGGTTTGATATACACAGAGCTCTCTGTGGGGGATGGATTTTACGTCTCAATGGCTATTTTCCGTTGCTTGTGCCATTTACCCTGCTGTTTTCCCACATGAATGTTTTTCAACCCCCTCTATCGAAGGTGTCTCCTAATTAGTTGCTCCAATGCCATTAAAAGGAGCACCATTAGTGGAACTGGTACTATGTCCATGACTTTAGAGGAACATGAAAAATATCCCTTAACCTGATTTCACAGCCTAAGGAATTTGATTCCCTCAGCTTACTCACTGGTACAGAACTTAGTTTAAGCACTCTCTTAACACGTAGTTCCTCTCTTTCACAACACACTTTCAAATGGATTCCAAATAGAGTAGGGGTGAGGGGTTCAAAATAGTATCATTGATAAATTTAACTAATATTTAGTAATGCATTTAAATTTCTGCAGTGATCAAAATAAACCTATATTTTACATGGAACTGCTTGGACTATAAAGCATTAAAACAAGCCATTCAAACCAACTCGTCCGTACTGGTGTTTATATTCAACATGAACGTTGAACCCTCATCATACTTCTCTATTCCATTCTCTCTCTTGTATGACAATTTAAAAGGAAGAATTCCTTAATAACCTGGTGGGTAAAGTCTTAAGAAGCACTAAGCCATACACACAAAGTCACAGGTTTAAATCCAATCACTTGGACGATCTTAACCTGGACAGAAGTTGGGAAGCTACAACCGGCCTCAGTGCTCCTGGGTTAGGAAGGCAAACCTCGGACAAAGTTTCTGCTGGAACGTTGGTGTTTGAAGGCAGGTGAGGGCAGAATCTGGCTAAACTACGTTCCCATCCATGATGAATAGCACACTCACACTAGGAGGATAGTCACTTGAGAAAAGTGCTACTTTGTTGATGTTGTGGAATTGTATTACATGGTCAGCGTTTCAGGAGAAGAAGAGAAAATTGGGAAGGAGGAGACAAAAAGGGGAAATTGGTGAGAGGGGAGCAAAAAGAGGGGCATTCATTTATTTTCCTTTAAACATGATCATTTGGGATACATCATGGAATAATGGATAAAGTGAAAATTTACAGTTTGTTATCATTTGGAAGTCCAGAATTGTTTTGCATAGAGCCTAGCATATGAAAACAAATTGCCTGACATTTAATTAAATTGAGACAACAGTGGCAATATAAAGCTTATACTGAAATAACTTCTGCCCAATATGGCAACCAGTGGACAAACAAGAAAAAGCCCCCAACAAATATACAACCATGATGTATCTCAACCACTGTAACATTTCCATTTTCCACACTAATTCTTCAGTCCTTCCCAGAGTAAGGGTGCTGAATTACTAACTTTATAGGCTATTATTTGGGGGGCATATTTGTGTTCTGGATCACTGCCAATTACAAACAAGATGCAGACAGCCCAGGTATTTATTTTGCTTGCAGCTCCTAACTATTTCTAGACTAAGGTTTCCCATTAAAATGCTGTTAGCGCCAGAAGTAAAAGTGTGTGTGTGTGTGGGGGGGGGGGGGGGGGGGGGGAGGAGGGTTATAAAGTAATATTAATCTAGAAAACACACCTATTCTCCACATAGTTTCTTCCTTCCTTTCCCCAGACAACACTCTCCCCACCCGAGCAGCATAGAATCCAATGGAGCAAAACAGCAACACCACTCCACCAAACTTAAATCAATCAACTCACTTATAGCTGTTGTTTAAAGAAAAAAACCTTTTTTTTAAAAGAAAACGATGAATATGTGACGAAGAGAATAGGAGAGGGGATGAAGAAAGGTGGACGTCTGTGTGGAGTATAAACAATGGCCATGTGTGGAGTCCTGTAGCTCAGTGGTGAGAGCACTCGCTTTGCAAGCGAGAGACCCGAGTTCAATTCCAGGCAGGGCGAAACCTTGGGCAAGTTTCCTTACTCCACACACCTAATAATAATCCCTCCAAAACCAAAAACAATAATAAAAATTGGTCATTTTCAATCTACGACTGTTTGTGGGGCATTGCTGTGCGCAATTGGCTGCCGCGTTCGCCCACAAATATACAGTCAATTCACTTTACAGTATATTCTGTGAAGCGCTTTGGGACGTCCTCCACATGAAAAGCGCTATATCAAATGCAAGGATTATTATTATTATTATTATAGTTGGGCTGAAAGGCAGACAGGCCTCAGTTTAATGTCTCATCCGAGACAATTAATGGGTTTTTTTTAATAAGAAATTTAGTTAGAATTCCTGTGAGCCTGGTGAAGTCTCCAGACACAGATCAATCATGTCAAAGCAGTGTGGGTCAGCATGACAAATTTTCAGTTACATTTTTGCCTGACTCAGATTTGGATGCTTTTCCTTGAATCCACTAAATACTGAACTGGTGCAGCACACTTGTTTAGATGTGCCACCTCTTAAATTCACCTTGCGCTGCCTACACTTCCCTCAAAATGAGAGGAAATATGCCCCCAATTCTATGCACAAGCAGGTCACCAGACAATACGTGGATCTTGGCTGGGAAGATTCCCCTTTCAGCTTTCTCACATCTTAGAGGAAGCATTTCACTTCCTTTCCGTACATTCCGTGTTTATCCAGAGCAAATTTGGATTCCATATTGTTTGGAGCTGTGGGTTCAAACAATAGGCCCCACATTCAAAGGACAGATGCAACCATTCTGATGAGTATGCCAAGGATATCTGAGATAACTGTAGAACAAGAATAGTACAGTTTCTTCATTTGGATAAGAGATCAAGAATGAATTCAAGCCCTGGGTGATGATCTCCTGCATTAATCTCTCCTATTTCAGTACAGAGCCTGCCCGGTCCCAGTCCCACACCTGTCATTTCAGGCTACGTCAGCGTGACTTGACCAATGATTCAAAATAAATCCGTTATTCGTTATCAGTGCACCAGTGTCGCCTGGAAGGAACTCAGGCTAGTTACAGGAAAAGGGTGGTGGTGCGGTCATAACTTCCTGCTGGCCTGTGCAGCGGTTCAGTTATTCAATGGATTGTTTTTGCCGTTAATAGCTATTCCTGGAGTTGCTTCTCTCGGTACATGGACTGAGGCAAGATATCCTGTCGATAGAACAGGCACAGCCCTTTTATTCTTGCTTTCAATTTGGCAAATGTGGCACAAGAGCTAGAAGCAAAAATAACAGCTTATTTCCCCCTTTTTTATTAAGTTTCCCTCATAAAAAATATTCGAAAAAAATGTTCTTCTAAAATGTTCTTCAGTAATGAAAATAAAAAAGCATTAAATGAGGAAAAGTCTATTAAGCAGACCCTTCCTACAGACCACACAAAAGCTCTGTCACTGGTTTCACCACATTACTTAGGCTTCTCTTGGGCAGAAGGGAATTGCACTCCTTGAACACCATGTGTAATTGAACCAAACTCCATCTCCACATCTTCATGCTTTTAAACCCTGTCCTTTCCTTCCACTCCCCCCACCCGAGGATAGAAATCATGTTATCCCATGACTTTTTGTTCAGCAGTCAGCATCTATTTCTGGATCTTCAATATTATTCACCATGTACCTAGTATTTTTTCTTGAAGAATAGTTTGACAGAGCATCAATTGCTTTTTTGGGGGAGTCTGTTCGAAACAAATCTGCTACACTTATTAGCGCACACATATTCTTCTAATGTCAAGTCCTACTAAGCCTATTCAAGTTTAAACATCCATTTCTGCTCTCATGATTTAAATCAAATAGTCTTCCTATACCCAAATCCTCTTTTCCTGAAAAGAATTGTGTTGGGAAAGTGGAATTTTCCACTACGAACTGCCTTTGAAACAAAGTTCATGAATTATTTTGAAAGGGAATTAGAGAGAATGCGTGGAATTAGTCTAATTGGTTCATTAGGATTAAAATATCAGATTTAATAGGCCAAATGGACTGTTTCTAGGTTGTAACAGTTTTAGAGATCTAACACTCTCATCATATTATAGACCAGCATGATGTTCCCCAATCATCAAAACATTGGTGGTGATTTGAGTTACATCTCCCATTCTCAGAGAGTTCTAATTCATTGAAGATAAACTGATGATAAAATAATCTTTGCATTTGCTACAGTGACTTTCAGGTCTGGAAGATGTTTCAAAGTGCTTCACAGGATTTACTGTAAAGTGTAGTGAATGTATTTTGTAGGTGAGCAATGGAAAAACAAGTACAAAATCCCAGCTTGATCGTAGAATTGTAACCTTGCCCTCTGAATACCATTGCTTTTCACTTGTCAAACACATTTCTTTATAGATTAGCAGGTTTCAAGTTAATTAATAAAATGTCACAATTGCTGAATAAACATAACCAGGTTTAACAGCAGGAACTGTCTAGTTTTGTACTATCACCCCACTCCCATCAATGTATTGTAAAACAGAGGTGACTAGAAATGGCAAGCAAGAAATGTGGGAGTAGGAATAATTTATGTGACTGGGATCACAAATAAGTGAAAATTATTAATATAAAATCAAAAAATCCCTTCAAAATTATATCATTCATTGAATTTAGAGAAATATCAGATACACTATCCAGTGTTAGTGTCTTTGATTTTGATAGATTTGTAACAAATGATCATGAGGCGAATTAATGTAAGAAAAAAAAGGCGCATTGCGATGTGCGATGATCCCATGAACCAAAAATATGGTCAAAAACAATCCAGTTATTGACTGCTGCAGAGGTGACCATTTCCTCCCCTCCCCAGATGGTCGTGGGGCCAGCTGTTTGCAGCCTCTGCTATCTTTGTTATTAGTGATCACTGAACAGCCAATGTTGCAAAGCGGGTTAGTGCACAAATAATGACACACAGATTAGCACTAAATTTGTGGCTCATTCAGTCTGTGTCTTATTAACCCACATTTCAACATTGGCTAGTCCTGGAGCCGGCTGAAGACTTCAGCCACTGCTCCCTTTGTTATTCTGTAGGGCAGATCAGTCAGAGAGCAGGGAGTCAATCCACTCAGCTCAGCTCCTGTTAAATCTGCAAGCCAAAACCCTAATGGGTAAGGTGGTCCTAGCTGGACAAGCAGCGGGAAAGCTTACTAGACAGCAATATCAGTGGCAAGCTATGAGGCTTAGACTCCAGCAGTACCCCAACGCACACTCTGGGGTCCCCAAGTCTTGCTTGGCAAGTGAGTGGACCGAAGTTCGATTTCCGGGCAGAGAGAAACCTTTGGCAAGTTTCCTAATTTCACACGCCTCTGTTTACCTAGCAGTAAGTAGGAACCCGTTTTTTTAAATCGATTGGCATATCACATTCCGGGGGTAATAATACCTTTAAAAAGATAGAACCAGAGGGGAGACAAGAAGACATTTTTTATCCAGAAAGTTGTTATGGTCTGGAATGCACTGCCTGACAAGGTGGTGGAAGTAGATTTGATATTAGCTTTCAAAAGGGAACTAGATAGGTACTTAAAAAGGAAGAAGTTGCAGGGCTATGGGAGAAGAACGGGGAGTGGGACAAGTTGGTAGCTTTTTCAAAGAGCCGGCACAGGCATGATTGACCAAATGGCCTCCTTCTGTGCTGTAAAATTCTATGAATCTAATAATAATAATTTGGTCACTCAATCCACGAATGTTTGAGGGACACTGCTGTGTGCAATTGGCTGCCAAGTTTCGTCCACCAAATATACAGTCAATTCACGTTAGTTTATTTTTTGAGATAATAATACTAATCCGATAATAAGCCTTGCATTTTGATATAGCACCTTATCAAGTCTTCTAGACATCTCAAAGCAGTTCACAGAATATACTGTAAAGTGAATTGACTGTATATTTTGTGGACAAAACACGGCAGCCAATTGCGCACATAAGTGTCCCACAAACAGTCGTGGATTCAGTGAGTTTATTTCAACGACATGATGTCTCAACGATGTGTTAAAGTACTATATCAAATGCAAGGATTATTATTACGAGTGAATGGCTAGTGTGAAAGGATGGAAACATCAAGACCTTGGGGCATCAAGACCTGTTTTTCTGAGGTTGGTTTAAAGATTTTCAGTGGAGCAGTATACTATGAATTTAACTCTGGATATGGCTATGTTATATTCAAACTAATAATATTTGAAGCTTAGCAGGGGTGCCAAAAACAACAACAACAAGATTACATTTGTATAGCACCTTTCACGTCGGCAGGACGTCCCAAGACGCTGGACAGTGTACAGCTTTTCAGACCCGAGCTGGGGTCAGGGGGAGTGAAGGGAGGGGAGGGAAAGTGGGGTGGCCGATGGCATGATCGAAGAGGAGGGTCTTGAGACGGGACTTGAAGGAGGCTAAGGAGGGGACGAAGTGGAGTGATTGGGGGTAAAAAGAGGTAAAACATCTGAGCATCAACATCCCTTATGGAAAGAGGATGAGAAGATTTTTTTTAAAAAAAGTTTTAAAATCTGTCTCCTTTTGGAGTAATTTCTGACTGAGAGGCACTTCAGAGATTACAGGGAGCAATGGGGAGTGCTGGGAGCCTGAGGCTAGGTGGTAAAATGTCATAGCTCAGCATCCTCACCTCAGTAATGCCACAGGAAGAGAGACTCAAAAGGCCAGCCTCGGCAAGGTAACTTTATAAAACTGAATTTTACATTTAAAATACTTTGTAAATTATAACATGCATATGTGCACAATCGCACAGTGCTTAATTGAAAAGCTGTCATTTGAACTTACTCCTTACTCAGACGTGCGTATTGTGCTAAATATTCTCTTTGTTAACAGTGTGGAAGTGTTGCAGCGCAATTTGTAAAGACTGACATGTCTTTTTCTAATAAAGGTGATTCTTCTTCAGGTCCCCTTCAGAAGAGCAAACATCATTTGGTTCCCATCTAGTTAAGCTGTTGACTGCCACAGTGTCTGAACACGGGCAACATCTTTATATAGTGTCTGTCTGCCCCCTAAACCATCTGTGTCAACTGACTGCTTTCTCTTTCACGTCAGACTATTTTTATTTTTGTTCTGAATCAATTTTCCAGTCTTGAAATAAGATTATAAATGCAATTTGTTTATAAAGGGTGAGATGTTTTTGTTTAAACCCATCATCCCCGAAATCCAAGGCAATGAATGGATCATTAGTTTAATAGCTTTTCTTAGATGAGTGTCTGCATGGACTTCTATTCAACAACAATAATAACCTGCATTTATGCATCACTTTTCAACTAGAGTAACATCTCAAAGTGCTTTACGGAGACAGTGCCAAACACCAAGCAGAAGGAGGGAGGCGACAGAAGGCACGGTTGAAAAGCTAGGGTTTCAAGAGGCTTTGAAAGACAGATTGAGATGGAGCAAGGCAGAGGGATTTAGGGAGGGAGATGCAGAGGAGGAGTATAGTGGCTGTGATTTGGCGACCAATAGTAGGGTGAGGGGTGGTGAGGTGGGGAGAGGAATGTGCAACAGGCCCAAGGAACCCAAATTTCTACTTGAATTCCTGCTCATACAGATTGAAGCCAGGATCACCTTTTCCCACCAGGCAATGATGTATCAAAGCATAATTTGCAATTACAAAAGTGGATTCCAACGTATCTCGGGACATTCCATGAATAGGTGAAATAATGGAACACTCTGTTTGGTGTCAGACATCGGGCTGTCTAAAAAAAATATTTTTTACACTGGACCTCAGATATTCTAATAATTGCATTTGGTACAGAATCTTACCACATAGAAACATCTTGCAGCAACCCACCAGTGAGGTACTTTTATCTATAGTGACTTGTTAATTAGCAAAATGAGGAGATTATGAACAAACAACAAGATTTAATCTGTTTATTGTTAGTGAATTTAAACAGGGAAGGCTGTTGGCCAGGCATTAAGAAAGCTCACTGCATTTTAACAGACTGTTGTGGGTTCTTTAAACATAAATAACTGAACCATGACAGGAGGCAGAAAAGACCACAGTGTAAGATCTCATTTTAAAAAAACTGACTTTGCATCACCATGGCTTTTTTCAGTCCTGTACAATCATAAAACATCTCCAAAGATTTTTCTTAGAAAAGCACTTCCTTAGAACTGTGTTGGAGCCTATATTATTAGCTCAAGTCCTGGTGGCAGCTTGAACCCGCAGATTTCCGACCCAAGAGTATTTTGATCCTGGAGGCCTGAGTGGAATGACTATTATCTTGAAATCACTGCTCAATGATCGAATCTTTCTGCTCACATTCTTGCAAGAGTCAGTGTGACTGTGGAATCAAACCAGGGAGAAATGTGAAGCACTAATTATGTACAAAACACTTTTGCGCGTCTATCAGACTAGCACTTACAAAACACGTATTTTGACAACCCCTTTTCAACTCTTCATAATATATCATGCCCTACATAAAAGTAGGGAAAAGTGTGCAACTGCTGCATAATGTATAAAATGTTCTGCACAAATAATCCTCAATACCCTACAAGATACATTTACTGAGAAAGATAGGTTAATGTCCCAAGTGTGACCCTTCATCTCTGTGAGCTGTGATGCAGTCATGCCCGCAAGGTTAACCGAGCTTTCGCTTCTACCTGCTGTGGATCTGCCTTAATTTCAGATTTCTAGCATTCAGTTTTCCTTTTTAATAAAGATTCTATTTATCTGTCTGAGCACCAAAACAATTTTACTCACTGAAACTCAATAATTTGCAACACATCTTCATCAGTTTGCTATGAATACACCGGAATATGTTTATATATACACATACTTACGCATATTAGACATGAGCTGCGTTTCACTTATTCTGCAACAGAAGGAGTTGCTCAGGCCCTGAAGGCATTGTAACAGATCTCTAGTCCTGGAGGGATAAACTATGGGAAACAATAATAATAATAATAATCCTTGCATTTGATATAACGCCTTATCATGTCTCAAAATGCTTCACAGAACATAACTATATAAACTGGAGCTTTCCATCCTCAGACAGAGGGGGCATTACAAAGATGCACAAGATGTTGAACCGGATTGAGAAAATAAACCCAGCATAAAACTCTCCGATAAGCAGAGGACAGAAGGGCACAGGTTCAGAGGACAGGTTTAGGACAGACACTAAAGGTTCAACATTCTTAGCATTAAAACCACAGCCTTGGTGGTTAATACTGAGCAAAACCACACAAAATCCTTAAATTCAATTGTAATTTGGAAACAGATATCTGTAGTTCTTTTTCAAAGGGTTAATAGACTCAGCATGAACTTTTCTTGTTGGCATCTGTTCACACGTCCACTAATAAAAACATCTTAAAGCACTTTACAAAGTTTTTCTGTGAAGTATAATATCTGTATAGTAATTTGGGGAAGGAATCTGATGTCTGCTATTTCTTGACACTTGTTAATTTTTATTCTGTGCCCTGTTTTTTGGCAACAATGGTCCATGTCAAAAAGCTTTCTTTTATCTACAACATCAGAAGTATAATAATAATAATACTTACATTTGGTACAGCCCCTTTCACATCAAGAGGACTTTCTAAAGTGCTTCACAGTATATATTGCAAACATATTGGGGTAACTGTGTGCTTTGTGGGTGAAATTGGCAGTCAATTTTTGTGCCCAGCAATGACCCACAGCAATGAAGTGAGTGACCAATTTTATTGTAGGGGACACTGGTAGAATCTCCCTTCTCTTTTTGAACAGTAGCATGGGATATTTCTAACGTCCACCTGAACAGGCTTTCGGTTTAATGTCTTACCTGAAGGACGGCATTTCCAACAAATAAACACACACCCAGCAGCACTGCATTAGAGGGTCAGTTTAGACAACATGACTTCCAAATCCTGACATATTTCTTGAACCCATAAGCTTCTGACTCAGAGGTGGGATTGCTATCAACTAAGCGAGGCTGATAAACTATCTGTGGCCTTCAGCAATATTGACATTAAAAGGACAATATTTGCAACTGGATTCATAAATCTTGAATCCTACCAGTAACAGGCACTGTGTCATGCCAACCTTCAGGAACTCTACTCCGATGCAAGCCCCTACCAGGCACATCAAACCAGAGTTCCGTAACTTAGCAATACCGGCCACCAACAAGCTGATCCATTGCAATAATAATACTTGCATTTGATATATCACCTTATCACATTGTTGAGACGTCTCAAAGCGCTTCACAGAATATACTGTAAAGTGAATTTACTGCATTTTGTGGGTGAAACGCGACAGCCGATTGCGCACAGCAGTGTCCCACAAACAGTCATGGATTGAGTGACCAAATTTTTGTATTACAATTTTTTTTGGGGTGGGGGAGGGATTATTATCCCCATACAGTGATCTGCCAATCGATTAATAACCTGGTTCCTACTAACTGCTAAGTAAACAGAGGCGTGTGGAGTAAGGAAACTTCACTATGGTTTCGCCCTGCCCAGGAATTGAACCTGCGTCCTCTTTCTTGTGAGGCGAGTGCTTTAGCCATTACTCTACAGGACTCCTTTGTAACTCCAGTGTTTTTAACTCCTTAAAGACAAGGTGAATCTCCTCTTCAATCTTTTTTCATAATCTCTCAGGCTGCGCATTTTAATTCTTAGATGTTGAAAATCCTTATGAATTCCACATTACAATTCAATGAAGATGCTTTCCTTTGCCTGATCAACTCTCTGTGTACCTGTTCAGCTTGAACTGGCGGTTGATAGCAGCTGCCTGTTACTACTTTGTTGCCCTTATCGTATTAATTTGTAGGCAAATTGCTTCTGCCATGTTCCCTTCTGTTTTTATTTCCATCCTCATGATAGCTGTTTATGTCTTAGCTTACCAATAATAATCCTTGCATTTGATATAGCGCTTTTCACGTCTTCTAGACATCTCAAAGTGCTTCACAGAATATACTATAAAGTGAATTGATTGTATATTTATGGTCGAAACACGGCAGCCAATTGCGCACAGCAGTCGTGGATTGAGTGACCAAATTATTATTGTTTTCTTTTAGGGATTATTATCCCCGGAAAAGCGATCTGCCAGTTGACTAACAATCGGTACCGTTCCTACTTACTGCTGGGTAAACAGAGGTCTGTGGAGTAAGGAAACGTGCCCAACGTTTCGCCTGCCGGGAATTGAACCCAGGTCTCTTGATTGTGAGACAACTGCTCTAACCACTGAGCTAAAGGAATCCATAATGCCACTGTTTCACCTCGCACTCCCCTTAGCCTGGTACTTATGGAATTTAAAAAGAATTTAAGGTCTTTTCAAATGGACTTTGAGCAGGCCATAGATCCATCTTTGTCAAATAGTCCGTGCCCTCGAATTCTCTTGTCCATATTCTGCTTGTTTCCGGAATACCAGTAACCGTGATATTTTTGCTAACTTCATTTATTGTCGCTGTAATTCCACATTTGTTTTAAATTATCTTTATATTAGAATCAAAGCATTAAAAGCTTATCCCTCAGGACTTCATTATCATTATTTAAGTCCATCGCTCACTCATCTAGCCAATCTCTGACATATCATCTAGAATATGAGAACCCAAAATGAGCACATTTACTTCACAACTTTTTTAAAAATCCTATCACTGCAATGAGAGTACGGAAACATTTATTTGGGGTTTTAACAAGTCATTCAGAACTAATTTGCTTTCTGCTTTATTCACTGACAAACGGAGGTTGTATCCATCCCCAAATCAGATAGTATTTGACCTCTATTTCGTAATATAAATCATTCAAGTCATGCATTCTCAATCGATCACGAGGTCACAAGAGATTTGGATGAAAAAGCCCCTCAAGTTTCATCTCACCCTTCCAGAATACCAATCTTGCTCTCTTCCTAATACAGCATGAAGCTGATTCTTAAATGAGTTCAGTGTCCCAACCTGAAATCAACTTTCCTAGTAACTTGTTCCAACTGTTGATTGTCATGTGTGTAAAGAAATACTGCCTGGTGTCTATCCAAGCCTACCCTCACAATCCTGAATCACTGCCTTCTTGCCGTGTTGCTATATCTGAAAGTATTGTTCTGAGATTTCTTTCTCTATCCCGTTAAAAACATAAATACCTTTTTTAGGATAAAAATACTTGCATTTGATATAGCGCCTTAGCGCATCGTTGAGACGACTCATAAAGTGCGTCACAGGATATACTGTAAAGTGGATTCACTGTGTAATTTATGGGCAAATGCGGTATCCAATTGCACACAGCAGTGTCCCACAAGCAGTCGTAGATTGAGTGACCAATTTTTTTTGAGTGTTTATTATTAAGATCTTTTGAGGGATTATTATTCTGAGACATCTCTTCTCGAGTCTGAAGCGCTCTAGTTTATCTAGCTCTTCCTCGTAGCCCGTGCCTCTAACACTGGGAATGCCAAGGCAAGGAAGCCCACTTCATGTTAATTCATGGATGTCTGCCAATGTAAAGAGGCAGAAGGTTTGCAGCTGAATCTGCTACCTGTGCGCAGCTTGCATCTGAGCATACTGTGACTCCCGGCACTCGGAAACCCAACACAAGAACTCAAGCTCAGAAGGTGAGCAGACAGTTCAGATTTAATTACGTTACCCAGCGAATGGTGAATATATTTAATAGACTACCCAGGGAGGTGGTAGAGGAAGATTGTATCAAAATTCAAGAAAGAATTAGATAGCTCTTTGGCAAATTATTTAACAGAATAAGGAATATTGTACAGATTATAATTTTTAGATAATTGACTTTGAAACCAGTGGTTTTTTTATCCTGTTCTGTGGATTATTCCCATGATGTAAACCCCACCCACCCCCATTTTATTGTTTGTTTTTAAAGGATAAACAATTTTAAAAAAATGTTTTCTTGTGGTTCTATGACAGACCCGCACTTCTAGGGGAATTTCAATGTTGAAAGAACTAGGGTTTAATTATCAAGGATAGAAATAGATTTGAAAAAAAAGTTTTCTTGCGGTTTTATGACAGACCCACACTTCCAGATACTGTCATTGATGAAAGAGTTAAGGATTAATTATCTTAAGAGTTCTTGTCCACAACGAAGATTTCTTTAAAGAGTCTCTATTCAATAAATTCACAAACTCCCCTAACACGATCAAAAGTGTAGAAAGAAAAAATCATTAAGATAAACATTTCCACTAGGAAGAGGAGCTGAGCTTTTTTCAGTTCGAAAAGTAGTGTGTTTTTGTCTGACCTGCTTGGACTCTTTCAAAGGCGTGTTTAAATTAAGTCAGTGTGTGGTCTGCTTCAGGAACAGAACTCCCGAGACATTTGTGATGAAAAGTGGAGCTAGCTTACAGACAGCGAATTAATAGTAACATTACCAAATACTTCGACAAAACGAATAAAGAATATTGGATAGTTGTATGAATAAAGTTGAATTTTCCACCAATATTAAATACAAGTGCTAATGCTTTAAAAGCAAAAAAAGGAAGCAGTGGACCGCCCAGGAGGACACAAATCCAAATCTCAATCTTGAACGTCAAGAAAGAAGGAGAGGAAAGATGGATGAGGGACGTGAAGTTACACGGCCCTTCAGTATAGTGCTCACTCATTTTTAGCATTTCCAGGCCGTCAGGTCACTGTTGATGTCACTTGCTGCGCATTGCGCATCAACAAAAATACCAACAAATTGCATTTATTCGGAGCCTTTCATGTCAGGAGGACGTCCCAAGGTGCTGGATAGTCGAGGATTTGTACTCACATGCGCACTATGTGTAGGAAGCGGCACTAATGTCACTTCCTGCGCATGTATTGTATGCAAAGAAGCACCCGGATGTCACTTCTCAAAGGAAGCGATGTCAGTAGCATCTCTTGTCCAAAACACCCATGAAATTATGTCAACAGTGACCTGACAATCTTCAAGTCATTTCACTTGTATAACGTAACCTCTGAGCTATTTCAGAAGACTGCTTTATAATGAGGTCCCCTACATTTATTTTAATGATTTTTGTTTTCAATTCACACTATAATACAAACCTCGATGGTGAATTAATTTCTAGTAACTTCCCCCCTCCTGTCACATGACCTTATTCTAAACTGACTCTCACAGTCATTCAAATTGCTCATGCTACAAAATTGCTCCCTTTTCTCCACTGACTGTGGGTTTTATTAGATTTACAGAGTAACAAATTTCACACCCGTGTGCAGTGCGTGTGCACACACACACACACACAAGTGCACAACAATTAGATCCCTATAATGTTTTCCACCTAGACCTTCACCTATCTTCAATGTTATTCTAGTGGTGGTGATGGGGAGAAACAACAACTAACAACAAATTGCTTTTGTATAGCGCCTTTCACGTCAGGAGGATGTCCCAAGGCGCAGTACAGTCAAGGGTTTGCACACAAGTTGGGGGTTGGAATCAAGAGGGGTGGGATGGGAGGACGACCAAAGACACGAACAAAGAGGAAGGTCTTGAGACGAGCCTTGAGAGAGGGGGCGAGGCAAAGAGATTCTGGGATGGAGTTCGATGGTGGGGCAGGCAGGGGGCATGGAGCAGGGCATTGCCTGTCGAACGGAGGTAGCAGGTGGATTGGTAAGGTCACGGGGGTAGGGAGGAGTTATAACTGGAACACTTTAGGTAAAAAGGAAAAAGGGTCACACTGGGGTTTGCAGAAGAAAGTCACCCAAGTGTGGAATTTCAAGCCATAGGAATTTACTGAAACACACCTAAGACACAGTGCTACAATTGCACTCAGAGCTCTAAAATTAAAGGGAGCGAGGGAGGGGAACGGTAACATTGAAATTATCATCAATAATCCACAAAACCGTTCATCCATTTTTTAAAACCTCTTCCAAGATTGTTGGGTAACAATCAAGTTAAAGTGATGCCCTTGGTCTCATTTTGTACAAAGCCACAAATTATTTTATGTTTTTGATAAAATAAAATATCCATTGCAAAGACGCGATAATCGAACACTTCAGATAAAGAGAAAAAAGGGTCACATTGCGATCTGACTTTGTTTTTCAATGTGTGCTGATGAACGTGCTGTGCAGTTGGATATTTTGCTTCCCTCCTTCCCAGTAACAGCATCAAGAAATTGCAGGTCAGCACCGATGTGATTTGAATGCAATGCAGAGCTCCCTATATACTCCTTCAGACTTAACCTCAGAAAAGATCCTACTTCAACCCTGTGTCAACTGTATGCTTTCCCATTCTGCAGTCCATCCTTACACCAAGATTCCCAAACAGATGCCAATCAGTCACAAATTTCAGCAATAGTTTACACTGAAATACAAACAGAATGCGAAAATATTCCACAGAGCACAATGGTTTCTGGAACCATGGGAAAATAGTGGTGAAGTATTGGCTGTGGAGGAAAGATGGCCAGAGCAGAAAAGTAGAGACATGAAATGCTGAAATTTGGTTGTAAACAATCCATTCCCCCAGAGAGATTGGAGCAAAGTCTATGATTGGGTATCTATGGAAGGGCTTGATGGACCTTTCTCATTTCATGTTCTTTAATATAATAATAATCCTTGCATTGATTTAGCGCCTTATCACGTCTTCGAGACGTCTAAAAGAGCTTCACAGAATATACTGTAAAATGAATTGACTGTATATTTTGTGGGCAAAATGCCTCTATGATGTGAATCCAGACCTCAAAAATGCAAATTGTACTCAGAAGTTTTAATATACAGTCACTACATTTTACAGTATAGTCTGTGAAGCGCTTTGAGACATCTCGAAGACCTGATTAAGGCGCTATATCAAATGCAAGGATTATTATTATTATTATTCTGGCAGAAGTGGAGTTTTTGTGCAATTGGCTGCTGCGTTCTGCCCACAAAATACGCAGTCAATCCACTTTACAATATATTCTGTGAAGAGATTTGAGATGTCTCAACAGCATGACAAGCCTCTATATCAAATGCAAGGATTATTATTATTATTATTTGGGGAAGATGGGACATAAATTAAACCTAAGTGACTCAAACTCATTATATACAAAAGTGGAGAAAAGTATTACTTTGGAAATAAAATAAGGGAGCAAGAACAGATAACTAAAATGTGATGGTTTTGCTTGTAAAGGGCATGCAGCCCAAATTCCTGAGGTGAATGGTCAATATTTCTGAGCAGTGTGTAATGCAGCCCCCCCACCCCCGCCCATAAGATAAAAACAAGATAATGCATACAAATGTAATGTGCATATTATGCACTCAAAGTACTAATTTTAACCTATTCAAACCTAAACCCCAAAGAGTGTCATCACAGACGTGTAGCATTTATCACAGCGCATCTCTTGAATGTTTATTAAATACCTCCTGCATTGTTACAGTCAGTTCATTAAAACTGCTACACCTGTGACCGGCTAATAAAGATTGATGGAGGTACTGAATAATTACTGATCTGTATTTTATGAACCGCTGATCTCGGCTACTACTTGGTTTAGCTGGGGAGGAGGGAAGCAATCATACATCAGCACCTTGTAGCTGCCATTCATTCACACTCCGATAAGCTGCTGAAGCTCTCAGCGCAGAGTGAAAGTTTCAACACTCTGACGCTCCTGCTCTCCTTGTGTCTCCCGAGTTACTTTCCTTACAGAAATTACTCTTAACAAAATACCCGTTTCCCAGCTTAGAGTTTATGCTCCGAGAACAATTTATGAAAGATCAATGAGAGGTTTAAAGAGCTGATCTTTAATGATCTGTGGCTTTCTCTGGCTTACTCCATGAATTCTGGAAATTAACAGTCTGCATGAATGACATTGATATCATGAGTTTGACAGAGAGCACATGTGCGATTGCACATAAAACACATTTAAAACACCAAGCACTTCTGTATCAACAAATATGTGCGATGAAACATCATTATTAAGACTAAAGTACAATTAAAATATCAAACATCAAGGTTAGTGTTGAATACAAAAAGTGCATTTCCAGTAAGGCAACCACTTAGCTCTTTCAAGAAAAGATTGTGGTGTAAATATAGCAATAAGAAACTGGACTTTCAAACTCAAACCGATTGTTGTATAGTTTTACAAATAAACAGTGTTGCCTTTTTTTAAAAAAAATTAAAATCAATCAGGCGCCAGTTTGTAATTCTGTCAGAAAGAGGTAGGAAATGGAAAAGTAAAACTATACAAACTGCTTGAATCAATCACACCTCGAAATGTACAAGTAGAGATCAAGGTAGAATTAGAGCAAGTCAGAACAGCAGTGCTGTCAGCACAGACTCCACTAACCCTTATCATTCAAAAACAGAAAGGTAATTGTAGCGTTACGAAACACACAAAGAGGGAGCCTCCAGATAAACCTCATCAAATCATTCCAACACAATAATTCTCTCCCGTCATTTCCTACCCACTGCATGATTCAAATAACGAGAGAGGATTCTGCTTCTTTTTTTAATCAGTGTAAAAGTCCTGCCACTGGACATAAATACACCCAACACACAAAAAACCCTAAAGATTTATTCAGTGTCAAAATAAATTGCAACCAGTAACTAAGCTCGCTTCCACATCAGATTAAAACGGTAACATTCGCAATATATCACTTTATGTCCTTAATATAATTTACTTGGTTCATGTAATTTAGTCCCACATTAAACATCTTGTTAGACTATATTTACAGTAAAGTGCTTTCATGAGCTACCGTCTGTAAAAGCCCGACACAGTCCAATTGTCTTCTTAATGAATGAGTTACCAGCTTATTGTACATCGCCTGTCTCTCCCTTAAATTGAGCTAACAGACCTCTTGCAACAGGATAGGGAAGACAGGCTTGTGTTTTGACCTCCTCTTAGTGCCCTTTAATACAGTAGTAAGTAAGAGCCATCAAAAGCACCTCTTACTTACTCTAAGTGTCACACGTCCAGCTGTCATTGATCTAACAATATGTTCTCACAGTGATGCTTGTGATAATTTCTCAAATGCACAGGCAATTAATTCAAATGCAAATCTCAAGAAACACCCCCAAAACAGCTTTATCTTTCTGTAAATATTTCTTCCCTGTCTAACATTCCGTGCTCCCCTCTTCCTCTCTTTTCGTGTAAATATACAACAAAAAAACAACCCATTAAAACATCCCTAGCAAAAAACAAAGGTTAATTTCTTGGACTGATTAAATTCTGTATAGAAGCAGCAGCTTTTTATCAAGTTAAACAATTAATTTGCATCAAGAGATAATCAGAGGCCACATAATTTAATTACAAAAATAATCACAGCCATGTGTTTCTGCGTATAATGGAACACTTCTCACAGAATAATGAGCCTCGTGAAATTATCCCCAAAACCACGTTTGAAGTACTGTGTGCTATTTTAAAACAAGGCTGGAGGACTTACCTCTGTGCGAGTCTGCAGCCGCTTGTTCAGCTCATATATCCGATAGTCTGGCTGTACCACGTACGGCGTGTGCCTCCTATAAAACGGTCCAAAAGGAGAGGAATAGAAAGGGTCATGAGGTGCGCTGGACATCTTGGCTGCTTGCAGAGAATCAAGCTACACGCACTGTAACATCAACATCCATACGGTGCACATGGGCTTCAGGCTACAGTGGAGGCAACCGGCACAACACACTGGGATAATGCTCGGGGAGCCCTCTGCTGCAAGAGGAAAGGACCGGATGGATCGCTCTAGGCAGAAAAACTTGGTTTTAAAAATTCTGTTTGCGAAAGGGTCATTTCCTGTCCGCTCCGAGGACTGGCAAAAAAAAAAAAAAAAAAAAATATATAATTCTTCAAACTGACAGAAGGGTCTGAGGTTTGGTTTTAATTTTTCCCAGCGAGGACCCCTCAGGAACCTGGCAGCAAAGACTTGTTAGCATAGAGGTGGTTGAACAGCTGCCTGAATCAAAACATCCCTCTGCAAAGGAATCGTTCCACTGCAGTGCTGCATTTTTCCAACGCTGAACGCTTCAAACAATGCGTTTTCTTCGCTTACTCTGAAAGAGCGTCCTGCGCGGACGGGGCATTTGTTGTGCGCTCGCAGAAAGCCGCGGAAATCAACCGAACCGAGAAACTTCTTTGATTACGTTTGCAAATCGAAGAAAGATTTCGAAATAACACGCTTCTATGTTTCGAGCATATGTGCTGTATAGGTGAAGTAAAAAAAAAAAAAAAACGAATCAAACAAACGCGTCTCGTCAAACCGCCGACAGGAATGAGATTTTTAAGCGTGGATGTTGTTTTTTACCAAAATAAAACTGAACAAAATGATTTCCTTCTTATAAATATTATTTTTTCTTAAAAAAAAAGGAGGTGAGGTTACTGGCAGTAACGGGGAACGTCTTGGGGCTCTGGAATCGTGTCCCACGCTTCTCATCCTTTCAGTAGATGACTTTGCCAAAGTGAACGAAACAGTTAACAGAATAATGAATCATGAATAAACAGTTAAACTATGTTTCAGTAGTTTTTTGTATTGCGTTGCTGATAACACATGCTGATGTACTGACATGTGTTAACTCCTTGTGTTACATACTTGAAGTAGTCATTGCCAAGGGGAGCCTCCCTGAATGCCCCCCCCCACCAACTCCCCTTTTCCCGCTGAGAAGGTCATATGGCCACAAGGGGGCTTGACCTTCTGTTTACATGTGAGTGCACATATTACAAAAAGAACAATGACATACTGAGACGCTGGCTCCAATTACTTCTTGAATCAGGTTATACCAGTCAACTTTACTGTGCAACACAGAATGGGAGAATGCACGTTTGAACAGATACAAGGGTTCAAGTCCCCGAGTGGTAAAACAAATAATTCATGCGTATTATGTCATTTTAATAGGGATGCAATAGAACTTGACTGACCGGACACATTTCTTTAAGTGAGAGCTGTTTTCCTGCAGACAGTTTACTTCAGCAATATATCTTCAGTAGAACACTCCAATGTATTTTTGAGAACTCTTGAATGCACTGCGTTTATAGCTTTTTCTCCACAATTGCTTATCCCAATTACAAACAATTTTATCCTAATACAGGAGACTCCAATCAAGGTAACTGAGTATAGGTCTCTCCTTTTGTCAGTTTCTTTATGAGAGAAGTTAATTATTTTTGATGCTTGCCTGACTTCTTTGCTCTTGTTTAAAATGCACAGCAATGTGAGTTCCAGAATTGCTTTCATACAAAAAAGACAAAGTTTTAAGATATGGCTGTGGTTGTGCTTCTCCTTCAACCTGTGAAGCGACTGCACAAAATCACAATGGATTATTTGCTTTAAGAATCTCTTTGGTTTGTGCATGGGGAGTGATATTGATGATACTTTGATGAGTTCCAAGTACTGATTTTTTTTTAATTGCCCGATATTTGAGAGATGCAGAAGGGAATCCCTCCTCTTCCAAACTACCCTGCCCTCCCCCCCCCCCCCCCCCCCACACACACACACACAACAGCTCCAGGGAGAGAAAGCGCAATCCAGTTATTTTGTGTCAGTCTGACACATTCAGAAACCCATCACCATGTTTAAGAGTATCCAAATCAGACAAAGTTCTGCCTATATAAACCACTTACACATCATGTAGCTTGCGTTTGGAGTGGAATGCACACTCTCCCCTTGGAGTATTAGGCACAAGTTGGCAAGAGGTAAGGCTTGGGGATTACTGAGTGTACATTGATGCACTGCTGGATTTTAACCAGCTAAAGCCTCATAGCTTGCTATTCTGGCAAGCTTCCCACTGCTTGTCCAGCTAGGACCAACTGACCTGTTAGGCTTTGGGCTTGCAGGATTAATGGTAGCTGAGAGGGAAGAATCCTTGTGCCCAGTGACTTGTCTGCCCCTCCAATTTTCCTGGTGAGCCAGGCTGTCTGCACTTAGGAACGGGACTTCTGAGACCACCACAGAGGGCTGACTTAATTCCGATGTTCTGGTGCCAAGCACATTGCCTTGGAGCCAGCTCAACTCCAAGAAGACCCCGCTTACCTCCCCCTCACCCAGATAAATAGTCACATGTAATAGCTTAGCATTGCAGTGGATTCACTTTACATTCTCTTACAAGGTTTAGCTGAACGCATCAATTTCCATTTACATTGTCAGCCAGACTATATGTCTCACAAGTGGATAGTATGAAAGATCACCTTTTCAGTTGTTGCAGTACATGTCCTGAGGTCTAACAATTAACCCTTTGAGCAAATAAATATTATCAGATCAACTGTAGTCTCCTGCTTTATCACCAATGAACTTCAGGAGGCAGAAAGCATTACTTGCCAAACAGATTTGCCAGCTAAAAATAATTGTTTATTTGTCAGATGCAATACGATTTGTAAAAAAAGTATCAGGCTAATACTAAATAAGCACAAAGACAAACATTTACAAGTAACTGAAGAGATGAATTCATTCATGACACATTTCCTTGTTACAGTTCTTTCTCCCACAAAATATACAGCCAAATTTACTTTACAGTATATTCTGTGAAGCGCTTTGAAATGCCTCGAAGATGTGATAAGGCGCTATATCAAATACAAGGTTTATTATTATTATGTAGTGGATTGTAACCTAAGTTCTTTTTCATATAAAGTTATTTTTGAATTTGCAGTGTCTGCCTATACACTGAATTTGCAATGCAAATTCAAGAAAGCTCAGTCCAGACTTGTAGTGCTACTTGATAACAGATGTATCAGTGATTTCAATCACATTGGGAAACTGTGAGCTTTCAGTCACAGTCTTGTTACTTAAAAGTGATACGGCACAGAAACAAGTCATTCAGCTCAACCCATCCATACCTATGTTTATACTCCACACAAACTCTCCAACCCCTCCAATTCCCTGTCTTATACCCCTCTATTCGCTTCTCTCTCATTTATGCTTCAGATTTAAGAAACATATACAGGAAATAATGAGAATATTCTGTTTAAGCTGTACAACCCTTCAATCAGAGTTCTCTCTTTGAAGGTGACCCTTTAGCAAATTTAATTTGGATAAAATAATATTTAACTGTGTCTGCCTATACACTGAATACTGTCCTCTGCAATAAGACTCTCAATTCTTCTTTTGTACATTTGTGTTATTTGCCATACACTGTGATCCTGGAAGCCCAGCACCACCTTTCCATTTGCAGACATTATCTGTGCCCTTCCAAGGAGGGTGGTTGCGAGCCCTGCTTCACATATGTGAATGCATGATGTTACTACACTTTAAACACAGTGACTACATTTTACAGTAAATCCTGAATGGGGCTATATCAAACGCAAGGGTTTATTTATTTTGGGCCCACTGACAAAGTGAGATACGAACACAAGGATAAGAAGGATCCACAAGTGTAAAGAGTACCCAATTTCAGCTCCAGGGGGAACGTAGCTAGATTGCTCCACATTGCCACCTTACAGTGAGTCTTCAACACTACCTGTTTCATACTAGGTTGCATTATATTGCAGATCTGATATAATGTTTTTTGATCATTCTCAAAGGGTCTCACATCACCAAATGTTGGAAGCACTCCATAAGCCAATTATCCATCTGGTGCTTGGAGACAGGCCAGCCCAATGTCTTGTCCCCATAGGGGACTGTAAGACATTTTGAAACTGTTTTATTCACAGAGGAACAATGTGGCTTGCTGTCAACAACATATTGAAATCCAGATTCCTTTCCAGATTTAATGAAGTCAGACAAAAAACAGAAATATTTTTCTATTCTTACATAATTCTAAAAGCATACTAAGTGGAATCCAAATGTCCTTATTATGTTGGCAAGCAATGAAACGTTGAATACCAGTATATGCAACTCACTGATTTTCTCAGCAGACACCCATTCCATTCATTTAAGCAGTTCAATTTATATACAATTCAAGTTATATACAGTATTTGGATGTTTTTTTTCCCATCCATTTATGAAGATTAGGGTGACAAAACTGAAGAATTAATAATTTTATCAGCATTGAGCAATCGAGGTCAGATTTGGAGTAGCAAAATAAATCTCCCTTTTCTTTGCCCCCAAACAACTGTCATAATCCCAACCTTAGAATAACTGTCCCCACTTGCAATTGTGTGATTTTCCCCAGTTTCCATACTGGCCATCATTATGACTTCTCTGAATGAAGTTACTGAATGAGCTTTTTTTTGGTTTGCAGGGTATCTGACATAGGCAGAAACTCATCACCATGCTTAATAACAATAATAACTTGCATTTATATAATGCTGCTCACACAGGGTAGCGTCCCACAGCGCTGAAGAGATTCCAAACCAAATCCCACATATGCATGGTTTCAGTTTGCTTGGCATTGAGTAAACATACTCTCTCTCTGGAGGAATGCATCATGCTTTACCTATCACAGAGAATTTAAGTACAATTTACAAGACCGAAGGCTTTGGCACCCCAGAGGAATCACCGGGATACTGCTATTGTTTAACCAGCTAAAACCATACAGCTTGCCTTTGGAAACATTGGCAAGCTTCCCACTGCTTGTTCAGCTTCCCGCTGCTTGACTAGTTGGGATCACACTACTTGTTAAGACTTTGCAGGTTAACAGGAGATGTTGGCAAGAATTCTAGTCTCTAATGACTGCTCCTTCAAGTCCCGCTAACATGTCAGGCTGGCTGGTCCGTCATCACTGGTGTTATTTAGTACTACAGACCCACCTGGCTCAGGAATTGGACTACCAATACTGCTACAGAGAATCAACCTGGTCTGATATTCGATTACCAGGCAACAACAACAAATTACATTTGTACAGTGCCTTTCATGTCAGGAGGACGTCCCAAGGCACTGTACAGTCAGGGATTTGGACCCGAGCAGAGACATGGGATCAGGAAGGATGGAGCAGGGGTAGGAGGGTGCCTGAAGAAGCAGTCAAAGAGGAGGATGGGGGACTTGGAGCAGGCTGGAGCCTGCTGAGCGGAGGGAGCGGACAGGTCAATATGGTGTCAGCAGGTCACAGAGCAAAGTCGTGGAGGGCTTTGAAGGCAAGGCATATCACTTTGGAATCAGCTCAACGTCAAGATACCACACTTACCTCCCCTCTAAGGGGATTTCTAATTTAATGCTGATTTTTTTTAACAGTTTTTTTGCTATAGGACACGTCCACTATTAACTGGGTTAGTACTGCACATATTCATTTTAGGTAATGCCCCCATGGAGATGTGCAAATCCCCCTCCTCAAGGGAGGTTTGCTGTCAGGGGACACACAAGAAGTTTCTCAGAATTTGATCTGTTACCAGTAAAAGGTGCATGTTTAGAGTCGAATCTTGACTGGCCCAGCTGGCTGGTAGTTGGAAATACTGGCAAGTGGTATTTCTAGTGTTTATGTATATCAAAAAGAGCAGTGGACCTAATCCCTGGGGGACACCAGTCTGAAGAACAACCATTCACCACTACCCTCTGCTTTCTGTCTCCCACCAATTTTGTATCCATGATACCACAGTCCCTTTATACATAAATTACTTGGATATAGAGAGCAACATTTTCAAGTTTGCAGATGACACAAAACTTGGGAACGTAGTAAACAGTGAGGACAATGGTAGCAGACTGCAGGAGGACACAGACAGACTGGTGAAATGGGCAGACACATGGCAGATGAAGTTTAATGCAGAGAAGTATGAAGTGATAGATTTAAGGAGGCAGAATGAGGAGAGGCAATATACACTAAATGGTACAGTTTTAAAGGGGGTTCAGGAGCAGAGACCTGGGAGTTCACAGGACAAGTTGATAGAGCTGTTAAAAAAGCACATGGAATCCTGGCTTTATAGATAGAGGTTAGAGTACAAAAGTAAGAAAGTTCTGCTAAACCTTTATAACCTACCAGTTAGGCCTCAGCTGGAGTACTGTGTCCAATTCTGGGCACCACCCTTTAGGAAGGATATGAAGAGAGAACAGAGGAGATTTACCAGAATGGTATCAGGGAAGAGGGACTTCAGTTATGTGGAGAGACTAGAGAAGCTGGGATTGTTCTCCTTGGAGCAGAGAAGGTTAAGGAGAGATTTAATAGAGGTGTTCAAAATTATAAGGAGTTTTGATAGAAAGGGAGAAACTGTTTCACTGGCAGGTGGGTCAGTAATTAGGGCACATAGATTTAAGATCATTGGCAAAAGAACCAGAGGCGAAATGAGGAGACATGTTTTTTTTACAAAGAGAGTCTGGAATGCATTGTCTGAAAGACAGATTCAATAGCAACTTTCAAAAGGGAATTGGATAGGTACTTGAAAAGGAAAAAATTGCAAGGATATGTGAAAAGAGCGGGGGAGTGGGACTGATTGGGTAGCTCTTCCAAAGAGCTGTCACAGACATGATAGGCCGAATAGTCTTCTTCTGTGCAGTAATATTCTATGATTCTATCTATGATCTTATTCCCTGTGCAATACTGAGGCTAAGCTTGGACATTGCACAGATCTTAAGATGGGGCCTAATTCTGTGAGCAGTCACATGGTCCACCAAGTCAACCAAGCTGATATTGAGCACCATGAGCAATGACAGCAAGACCTGAATCTCTAATGGGGAATGTATGGTGATCCCGAGGGTCTTTTGTGCACCATGAATAAGCCATGTGTAAACATAGCTGTATTTGTTGTTCCCCCCCCGGCTCAGATTCAGGCTCCGCCACCGTTAAGCATTCCGAGACGCTATCCTGTGTGGAGGGCCCTATATAAGTGCAAGTTTTTGTTGTTGTTGTATTATGTGTCACAGATTGGTAAAGGGGACATTACAAGTCCCCTTAATTACATAATTGATATTTAATTACTTTTTTAAAATTAACAACCAATCATTTTCATTCAATGTTAATTAAATAGTTAAATACATCTGGAATTCCCTCGTTGCCTAAGTGGTGCAGGTTACAGCTGTTTTTACATAAGGTTTACACGCTTAATAGACCCCATTATGAGGATGATCAAAAAGAAGTAATTGGCGTAACCTGGAGAAACATTTGGCAATTCCATTTACTCTCAGAGGCACTGAGGCACTTGACGTACTTGGAGAGGCAGGGCAAAAGTTGCAGAGCCTCAGACTACTGTCAAACCTGTTGCATGTGCCAAGAAAGCTGTGAATAATGGCTCTTATTGACCTTCACACTCCATGTTGAACTTGTCAATTCAAACATGGAATATCGCAACTGTCAGCTTGGCTCAGTTGGTTCCAATCTCACCTCTAGGTCAGAAGGTTGTGGGTTTCAGCCCTATACAAGGACTTGAACTCATCGTCTTGGCTGATTCTCTAATACACTAATGGGAGAGTGTTTGAGGTCCTGCCTGCTTCTTTTGGTAGTTCAAATGAACATAATAATCATCTCACTGATACTTGTAAAGGTTGCTGGCGTGGATTGCTCCCATTTGATGTAGCGCCTTTCACATCAGAAGGACGTCTCAAAGTACTTTACAGTATATCCTATAAAAAACATGTTAAATGCAAGGATTATTATTACTTTAAATGTTTGTTGCCTAATGCAGTTTACTGTCCTTAAGAAAAGGGAAGCTCTTGAAGAATCTATCGACTTCCTTCCGAAGTGGCCATATTGGCTGTTACCCGGCAGTATGTTTGGGAAAAGAAAAACTGGAGAACTGGTGCAACTACTCCGTAAGACATACAGGTAAGTCTTTACTATGTTGAGGAATACGAGTAGGAACTGCCACTAAACTATTTTATTTGTTTTCTAAATGTACTGTACATTCAGTAAACAAATAAAACGCTTGCAGTATTTCTTACTCATGTTCTTCAGCATAAAAATGCTTAATGAAAGGCACACAACAACAAATTACATTTGCAGAGCGTCTTTCACTTTGAGAGGAAGTCCTAAGGCGCTGGACAGTCAGGGATTTGTACCCGAGCAGGAGGTTGGGATCAGGAAGAGTGGAGGGGAGGGGTAACGGGATGATCGAAGACGCGGTCGAAGTGGAAGTAGTCGAAGTGTTTCCTGTCTTGGTCAGCCACTGAGAAGTGTGTTTCCAGCACCCCATTCTATTTTCTCTCTCCCCTTACACACACACCTCTCTTCAGGGAGGTGACTTTAGCGAGTGCCTTGCTGAGCATTGTGTCACCACTTTGGTTTGTATGTGAAGTTAAGAAGCTTAAAGACCAGTTTTAGCTGTGCTAAAGAGCTAAGGTAACCCACTGCTGTGCATGTGACTCAAGCATCACAATCCCCAGCACATTGCAAGTATTAGCAGCAATTCCGCAACCATTAACAACACTAGCAGGAGATGTGATATACCTACATACAAGGTGATAAACTAACAGAATACTTTAGTACTCCTGGCAATATTTTAGTATTTAATCTTTGCTACATACATTGCAGTTCTCTCTCTTTTGACACACAATTGTTCAGCACAAACAGAAAGATTATGATTTTACAAGATCGGAAGACTGAATTGCTAAATAAACCATATGCAAGGTCAATTCAAGTCACATTATAACAAATGAAACTGTAAAATGTTTCCCGATATGAGACAATGGGCATGATTCTCTGGTCATCAGTAAAGTAAGCAAATGTGAGTTTATTCAAAAAACAATCACAAACTTGCTCTGCCAAGGTTGTATCATTTGCTGACTAGCAGAGAATATGATGTATGTGTCAGTCAGGCTGGGTACATTTATTAATGATCAGAAAACAACAACCAGTTGCTAGGTTAGGCATACCGCATAAAGCTGGCATTGCAATATGGCAGTATGATTTTTATTTCTACAATGCTGATACCACATTTGTGTTCCAAAATACTGTCTTTTCTTCCCCACATCCAAGCCACAACCCGCTCTGCCTTCCCTCACCTCTGTAACATCACCCGATCTCACCCCTCAGGCCACTGAAACTCTTGTTCATACCTTCATCACCTCCAGGCTCGACTATGCAAACGTCCTGCTTGTCGGCCTTCCCAACTCCTCCCTCCACAAGCAGCAGATAATCCAGAATTCTGCAGCCCGTGTCCTCTCCGGCACCAAACTGCGTGACCCCATATCTCCCACTCTCGCCCGACTCCATTGGCTCCCTATCCTTCAGAGGATCCAGGTCAAGTTCCTGGTCCTCACCTACAAAGCCCTCCATGGCCTCGCCCCACCCTATCTCTGCGACCTTCCTAAACCCCTACCAACCCGCCAACTCCCTCTGCTCAGCCGGCTCTGGCCTGCTCCACGTCCCCCGCCCCACCCGCCCCACCATTGGCGAGAAAGCCTTCAGCCACTCTGCCCCCAACCTCTGGAATTCCATCCCCCAATCACTCTGCCTCGCCCCCTCCTTAGCCTCCTTCAAGTCTCGCCTCAAGACCCTCCTCTTCGACCATGCCATCAGCCACCCCCCTTCCCCTCCCCTCCCTTCCGCCCCTGACCCCAGCTCGAGTCTGAAATGCTGTACGCTGTCCAGTGCCTTGGGACGTCCTCCCGATGTGAAAGGAGCTATGCAAATGTAATCTTCTTGTTTTTTAGCACACAGACTAAGTAATGGGGAGGGTGGAATAATCAATCTTTGGTCTCATACTGGTCACACACCTTCTCCTTATAACTGATTTAGATAGTGTCAGAGTCCCATGGTAGGCAATGACTGCTTTGAATAATGTTGATTATGTACATTTTCATTGGACCTGTAAACATGAACCACATTATTCTGTTCTAAACAAACATTAAGAACTATTCTGAAAAGGCACCACTGATGAATAGTTGTATATTCAACAACCACATTAAAGACACGAGTACTGTCCTTGTCTGACAATAACATGACCAATTAAAAAAATGTTTGCTGCAAATCCTGAGTCAGGGAAAAGAAAGTGGTGATTTACTGGAGAGGGTTCCCATAGGATTACCTCAAAGGTGGTTAACTCGTATCTTATTTCCTGCAGGCACCTGAGAGTTCATAAGAAACCTAGGATAAAACATGCTTTAGTAGTCTGTCCTCCAAATATCTGGTGCCTAAAAAAATTATAAATCGTGTGAAAATTGCATTTAATACTGGTACTAATTGTTACATCAATAAAAATTCCTTCTTTCCAACAACTAAACATATGAACTGGTCTGCATGTGTGATACCTCTCTCCTTCCCCGCACCTGATTCCATCACAGTGGTTGGGCCCGAAGCAAACCAGCAATACAGGACTGCCGTCCTGTTGCTCGCCATGTTAGACCGCTGGTTTGCAAGATATCAGCTTTATTCTTGAGTTACATCGGTATCCCTCTAACCAGTCATCCAATGCTTTGACCAGCGAGCAATTGCTCAGTGATTTCGGGAGGAGGGAAGGGGAAATCGTCTTGGACCAGTCAATGTCTTTTGTTATTGTGAAATTTTCAACTATGGGTCGATTAATAATAATAATCCTTGCATTTGATATAGCGCTTTTCACGTCTTCTAGATGTCTCAAAGTGCTTCACAGAATATGCTGTAAAGTGAATTGACTGTATATTACACCCTGTGTTAATTATCATATCATGGATATCACTTACCCCCACACAAATAAAATCAATATATTCGCAAAATTCCGTGAAATATCCAGCAAGAGTTGAATTTATTTTTGATTTACAGTATTACCACATTACCAATTACCAACAAGCTACACTGAGTTTTGAGATCCTCACTGATTTTACCAACAATAGATTCACTACATTTTAAAGTGTACCCTGTGAAGCTCTCTTGAGTTACATCAATTATGTGATCAGGCGCCTTATCGAATGCAAGGATTATCATTTCATAACCACGCTGATACATAATAATAATAATCCTTGCATTTGATATAGCGCTTTTCACGTCGGGAGGACGTCCCAAAGCACTTCACAGAACACACTGTAAAGTGAATTGACTGTATATTTGTGAGCGAACGCAGCAGCCAATTGCGCACAGCAATGTCCCACAAACAGTCGTAGATTGAAAATGACCAATTTATTATTGTTTTTGTTTTTGGAGGGATTATTATTAGGCGTGTGGAGTAAGGAAACTTGCCCAAGGTTTCGCCCTCTGCCTGGAATTGAACTCAGGTCTCTCGCTTGCAAAGCGAGTGCTCTAACCACTGAGCTACAGGACTCCACAAATCAAATGATAAATAGCATTTGAGGATGTTACATGGTACATGGTAACATCCTCAAATGCTATTTATCATTTGATTAACATGATGGATACCACTGATTCAAAACATGTGAACAGCAATTCTATTTGCTCCAAGGTGATCCATTTTAAAGTATTCATCAGCAATTAGGACACGGGAGGTGATTAGGAGGGATGAGTGCTCATGTTGAGTATGAACTCGCTGATCAAAGCATCGGATGACTGCTTAGAGGGTTACCAATGTAACTCAGGAATACTCAACGTGAGCCCCCATCTACGTTGTTCTATGTATATTAACTAAGTTAGGACAGGCAACAAAAAGCCTTGATTTGTAACACCTCAACAGCTTTAACACTGGCAAAACATATCTGTACCATTTAGCAAATTATTTGTAGAAAACATCTAGCTGACATGCACATCAAGGTTTAAGCAAGATTTTAACCAAAGTAAACTAGGGATAAAGCAATTTGGCCATTCTGATCAGTGGCTGAAGAGGAGGGTACTGTAAACACACAATGCACATTAGTTTCAATAAGCTGTAGTTATGAACTCATTACAATAAAGCAAGCTCACTTCCTCTGATTCTTCAACAGAAAACACTTGCTAATGTAAAGGCCATCAACAAAAATGCACATTAGGCATTAATAAGGGGTTGTGAAGAGGATCCGGAGATTCAAAGCCTGTTCAGCCCACTCACATTGTCAGCTTCACCATTTCCATTTGTTCCACATTTGCTACGCCTTGACATTAAACTCACTGCTCTCAGCCACTGTTCCTGCTCTGCACCAACTCTAAATAATGTTGTCTTAGTAAAATGAGGTCCTGGTCACAATGATGTGCCACAATTACATGGCCACAATTGTAGCATTTTTTGAGAATGTTTTTTTCACTTCTTTTTCAACCTCCTCGGGCAATGCACTTTGACCTATGCAAGCAGTCAATATTGTGCCAGGGCTTTGCCAACTCTGCTTCTGTTTAGCTGTCAGGTCAGGGAACTGCATGAAGGTTTGATTTTAAGTGATATTCATGGAACATTTGTAGGTTTTTCTTTGCCATTCCAGGAATTTCCTGTCTACAGTAGCTTCCAATTAGAAGCAATGTCTTTTTAAAATGTGCAGGAGGGATGAGAGTCTAGATTGTGGCTAATAAAGAAACCTTTGACAGATTTAATAGAAACAGCAGTTAGGTGCATTCACATACCAGGCAGGAGGAAGTCATAAGTGTGTTAACTCTTAGACTCCCAACAGAGATTCTGCGGACCAACCATTTTCAGTTCATACAAATTGATACTGATGGGAACGTTCATATGACAGTAAGAAAGTTTGTCATTAGGAAAGGCTTTCTTGCTGTATTAACCATGAGTCACTAAAATAAATACAAAAATATAGTTGTTAAAAATATTTTGTACCCAGCATTCACCCCGTCATCTCTATTTTTTCCTGCTGTTTTCTTGGCTTTCTTCCCTATTTACAGAGAGCCTGTCCTCTGTGCTGTCTATTATATGATCTTAGACACTGAAACCTAGTTCGTTGTGCAAGGAGATCAGCATCGCAAGAAAAACATAAGCTTAGACCTAAGTCATTAGTGTCAGCCTTGCTGAGATAGTAGCACTCTTACATCTGAGACAGAAGGTTGTAGATTCAAGCTTGATAGTCTATCTAGCTTTACATTCCAATACAATATTGGGAGTGGCACTGAATTGTCATGGGTGCTGTTCTTTGGATGAGACATTAAAGTGAGGTTTCAGATGGATGGCACTATTCGGAAAAAGGAGTTTCTCCCAGTGTCTTGATCAACCAAAAAAAACACACCACATCAAACACAAGGATTATTATTATTTTAATAATAATAATCCTTGCATTTGATACAGCACTTTTCACGTCTTCCAGACGTCTCAAAGCGCTTCACAGAATATACTGTAAAGTGAATTGACTGTATATTTGTGGGCAAAACGCAGCAGCCAATTGCGCACAGCAGTGTCCCATAAACAGTCGTAGATTGAAGTGACCAATTTATTATTGTTTTTTTTTCTTGAGGGATTATTATCAGGCGTGTGGAGTAAGGAAACTTCCCTAAGGTTTCGTCCCATCAGGAATCGAATCCAGGTCTCTCGCTTGCAGGGTGAGTTCTCTAACCACTGAGCTACAGGACTTCATTTTATTGAGAGCAATAAACAGCTCCACAGTCCAGGAATCAAGCAGGCCTTAGAACACACCATTTGCTGGGGAAGGGAGGAAGAAGAATCCATTGCACAAATTATTTGGAAGAGATAAAAGGATCTTTGAACTCAGAAAATATGAAGAGTTCCTTTCATTTCCCAGAGAACTGAGGCAATCTTGAGTAATACTTGAAAGATTTCTCAAAAATAAAATACAGTAATTAGAAATTCAACAAGGCCCATGGGCATGAATCAGGCTCTCAACAGTCAAGCTCAGAAGACAGAAGGTGAATAGACCGTTTAGATTTAACCACCTTATATTGAGACTGCATAATATGGGGAATAGATATTTCAACATTAAGTCTGACTGATGAGCCGAGGAGACCGGTCAAACATTAACTTGGATTACAGCAGACTGAAGGCAGCCTCCCCAGCTAGACCTGCATTAGCTCCCTCCAATGATAAAAAAAATGTTTTGGATGTGGTATTTATCATCCTGGAATGGTGAAGCGACAAGTGGCTCTAGTCGGATATCAACCCAGGACCTTTATGTTCCACGGCCAATTCTAAATCAACTGAGATAGTCTTTAAGTCCAGTTTTGGCAATTGAAACAGTTATCTGAACCCAGAGATTAGATTGCAGCTTTGAAATTATTCTGCACTATTGTTGATAGCATCTACTGCTCCACTTCTTACATAACATATACTGTATTCTGTTTTGAGTGAGTTTTGACGTTGGCAGTAGCTGTGGGGGTGAAGCATTGCTGCCAAAAAACTCCACTGCACCAAACATTATCTGGGCTTGATCCTGCTCACTTGATTACAAATTATTTTGCTTATTAATGATTTGCTATCACTTGTGATTATCACATGGACTCAAGCTTAGAAGAGGGAAGGGTGAAGAGGCATCTTAGATTTAATTACTCTGCACAGACAGTAGTGAAGTTGTGGAACCCGCTACACAGCGAGGTGGTGTAGGCAGATTCTGACAGCAAATTTAAGTGGGAAATCAATAGCTATTTCGCAATAAAATCAATTGAACAACAACAAAAGGATTCCATTTATAGAGCGCCTTTCACGTCGGGAGGACGTTCCAAGGCGCTGGACAGTTGGGTCAGGACCCGAGGAGGGGGGAAATGGTCAGGGTGAGGGGAGGAAAGGGAGAGAGCGAGGAGGGGGTAGAGAGTCGAGAGTGGAGCTGAAGGCACGGTCAAAGAGAAAGGTCTTGAGACCGGCCTTGAAGGAGGAAAGGGAGGAGGCGGCGAAGGCACTGGGGGATGGAGTTCCAGAGCCTGGGGGCTGAGAGGCTGAAGCCCCGGCCACCGATGGTAGGGCGGTTGGGGCGGGGGATGTGGAGTAGACCGGAGCCAGAGGAACGGAGGGTACGGGCAGGTAAGTAGGGGGATAGTAGGTCGGAGAGGTAGGAGGGAGCAAGGCCGTGAATGGCCTTGGAGGTGAGGACGAGGATCTTGAAGTGTACAAGAGATTGAGTGGTGCATATTTTGTTTACATTAGGTCCAGTTGGATTGACACAATAGTCTATTCCATTGCTGTATGCTCTCCTATTCTCAGAATCCAAATACCTGATTTGAACACTCGAGTTGATCCAAAACAACATGGCTAAGAATTAAATCTGGGACTACCTTTCAGAACACTATGCACTAACCATCATGCTTAACCACTGAACCATTAAGATAATGTGTTTGAATGGACTGGAATCTCATCTCAACTCTGAAAAATGGAGGCACTCTCTCGCACAAAAATATCTGAGGAGGTTTTTTTATAAATAAATGATCCTGAAATATTATGAGTTTTCAGAAGAATATCCTGTCAATACTAATTCAATACTAGGAAAAATGATGGAAAAAAGTAATAAGAGGAAAATAATGGATAAGACGCAACAACCTAAATGGACCCCCTCATTTTCATTCACTGGTTGAAACAACAGCTGGAATTTCTATAGCACCCTTCAGTTAGAATAATGTCTCAGAGCGCTCTGTGCCTTCATTTTGGAAGGTTGAGAAGGGATTTGTAGGTGATGGTGAGGATATTGCCATGTGTATTTGTAGGGGAATGCAGCAGGACATTTTGCACACACCAATGTCCCACAAACAGCCATGAAACAAACGATCAATTTTACTTGGGTGATTGTTGGCCAGGACACCAGAAGAAACTCTTTCGATTAGTGCCACGCGATCTTTATAGTCCACCTGACCAGTTGAACACCTTGTCTGAAGGATCCAACAATGCAGTGCACCCTCAGCACTGCAATAGAGTGTCAGCTTGTCCTGTTCCAAGTCCCGACATGGGGCTTGAACCCATAACTTTCTGACTCAGAGGCAAAAATGCTACCAACTGAGCCAGGCTGACACACAAGACGCCAGACCACAAGATACAAAATCAAGAGGCGGACTGCACGAGAAGCAGAGGTCGCTCCCAAAAATACAAAAAAAAATGGAAAATTTTAGCAATACAAAATAGTTGAAATGCTACAGTACATCGGAGCCAGTGTAAAAGATAAAGAAAATCTGCAGAAATGCCAATTAAACATTCCTGAGAAACTGAAACAAAAATCTCACTGGGTTTGTGCAATCCTGTGGCATTAAAGTGTACAAATGATAAGTTCATGTAGAGTTCACATTCTAAGAATGTAAGATGACTTTTGCATTTTCACAGATGAGTCCCCACATCTAACACCAAACTGATACAGACAGCAAACTGCAACCAGTTATAGATATTGACATGTCTCACCATGAATAAAGCGTAGCACCCAAGCTCCCAGCATACAGAGAGGAGAGGGTGCTGCCGAGTGACCGGATCACTCATGCCTGGATCCTCCATGTGGCCTTCTCTGGGATTTGAAAAGCAAGCTTGCGAATCGCATGCAAAATACAAAACATATTACCCTGACAGGCAGGGGCAGTTCCATCTAATTTCCCACCAAATACTAGAAAGTGCCATTGCCCGGTTCCATGTCACTGTGCATGAGAGCACGGGAATGGGATTAATTTGACCATCTTTTTCAAAGAGCCAGCACGGACATGATGAGCTGAATGGCCTCCTTCTGTGCTGTATAATTCTATGATTCTATGAACATTTCTTCACTCAGCAATGCCTGCCCCAGAAGGCCATACAGGCAGAACTAATTCAATGTTTAGAAGGGAAATAGATATTTGGGAATTACGGTCTTAAAAGAGCAGGGACAAAAAGAGGTTAAATGGGATTAGGAATATCTGCTATCATATAATAAAATGATGGAAAAGGATCAATGGGCCAAATGGCCTCCTCCTGTGACTATGTTCCCTAGTTACAGTGATAAACTACTGTCGCAACACCTTTTTATTTTATATTAGCTATCAGTCTTCTCTTCCTTTTATTACCTGTTGTCCTTTCAACCTAAAATTTCACCTAATCACTTATTCTGCATTTATCTACACTTTTGATCCTTGATGGTTTCCCACACTTTGGATCTCAGCACTTCACATATTTCAGCAATGGATCTCAGCTCTAAATATAGAAAATAGCATGTAGCAAACATGGACTCAAATAATTTAGTAAAAATTATGGATTCAAGCCCCAGGTCTTGTTTAGGCTGACATTCCACTGCAGTACTGGAAAAGCACTTCATAGTTGAAGGTGGTGTCTTTTGGTGGTGATAAACCAAGATCCAGTCTACCTGGCTTCAGGCGGATAACACAGATCCCATGACATTATAACATAATAATAATCCTTGCATTTAATATAGCGCTTTTTCACGACTTCTCGACGTCTCAAAGCGCTTCACAGAATAGACTGCAAAGTGAATTGACCATATATTTGTGGGCGAAACGCGGCAGCCAATTGCGCACAGAAGTGTCCCACAGTCTGAATTGAAAATTACCAATTTATTATTGCTTTGTTTTTTGGAGGGATTATTATCCTCCAGAATAGAACATTCCTCGCATAACTGTGGGACTCTCTTGCGCATAGATTGTTTACCACATTTGCCCATAAAAAAGTCACTATACAGTTATTACTGTGAATAGCTTTGAAATCTTTCAAAATTATTGCCACTATAAAAATGTTTATCTGTCTATGTGGATTTAGCTAGTTAAACTCCAGGAGTACCCGCGCTTCACCCACAAAATATACAGTCAAGTTGCTTTACAGTATATTCTGTGAAGCACTTTGAGACATCTCAAAGATGTGATAAGGGGCTATATCAAATGCAAGGATTGTTACTATTATCCCATCGCACACCATGGAGTCCCCAAGCCTTGGCTCTTGCCAACCTGCGCCTAATACTTTCCAGAATTAGGTAAGCAGGATGTGTCCCTCCAGGGAGAGAGTGCGCATTCCATTCCGACAATCTATCTCTGGGATTTCCATGTGTTGGTGGGATGTATGGAATTTTCAGTCTGGTTTGGATACTCTTGAGCATTTTGATGGGTTTTCGCATGTGTCAGACACCCAGCTGACCAAAAAAAAATCTTTCTCTTTCTCTATTTATCTATTTCTCTCTTTATCTCTCTGTCTCAGGACTTTGTAATGAAATGATGAGCTGCACAAGCAATGTGCACATATGGTTCTCATTTCCGAAAAGCTTTGTGACTGTTCACTGAGCAACACAGATCTTTAAGGTCAATGGTGTTTGTACACTGCTTTGTTTTCCATGTGTTTGGAGGAAAGAACTGAAGCATTTTTTCCATACTACGAAACTGCCAACGACAAGTAATTCCTCTTTTTGACTGTGCGGACAACAAATGTATAAGTAGGCACTGACAACTTATATTTTGATCTGAACAGGAGAAATCTCTCCTTACATGTGTCCAACACAGGATGACGAGAAAGACGTGAAGCTACCCTCTTATCTAAAAAAAATCATAATTTCTTTAAGACATAGTATCACAACTTTTTGGTCACCCTGTACAAACTGAGATATGGATATAGAACACGAAGGGTGAATTAACCCAGGGCATTAATGACATACTTTAAATTATTGTTAATGTACTGTTTCAATCAATTGTTACTGAGAGATAGGTCTTTTGTAGCTTAACAACATCATTTTTTGTTTAAAAAATACAGCAGATCCTGAATTATCCCCGCTCCGATTATTCGCCACGCTCTGCTTGCTTCTTCGACTCTGCTCCCATCGTGGCTCACTTCCCTGGTGCTTTGCTCACCTCCCCCACTGCTCCAGGCTCCTGCTCATATCTGAATATAACGGTGTAAAGATTTTCAGTGTTATATGTCATCTGATTTCATTTTCTGAACATTTTTGAAGCAATGTATTATTGTATTATTGCCGACTTAGAATTGAATTTTTTCAAGTAAGATTTTCCTGCAGAGCAAAACATTCTTGATGGGATATGAAACAACATAACATTCATGGAATTCTACAACCGACCCTTCAATCATTAATAAAATAAGTCCGGGAGAGAGCGCACATTCCATTTCAAACATGTGTAAGCAACATGCATGTAACTTCCAGTTTGGCATGCATACTCTTCAGCATGATGATGAGTTTCTGCATGTGTCAGACGCCCGGCTGATCAAAAAAAACATTGCTTTTAAAAATGTAGTATTTCAAGTGAAATGAAAGCTGCAAGCCTCAAGTTATATATTATAACCATGATTGTACAGTAAACTCAAATAAACCTCATCTTTATAAATCGTATAATCACCTAAGTCGTACATGCACCCGAGCCCCATTCAGTTTCCTATCAAAACCACTCAGATTTCTTTGCACTACTCGTATTAAGCACCTCCTAACTCGTAAGACCACTTCCTTACCCTCCATTACTCCCACACTTACCGGCTGCATTGAATCGCGGGTAATTGCATCCTGACTGGTCAATGCATGTGCAGAAGAATTTAATTTCCCCCAATGCAACGCGATTACAACGCTTGCCAGTAAGTGTGTATGCGGCGACGGTCAAAATGCATTGAATCGTAGGAAATGTGATCTTGACCCGTACCACATTCACACTTACCGGCTGCATTAAATTACGCATGCACAGTGTAGATTATTGATTTAATTGGATTTTGCACAATTTATAGTTTGCTTGCAACAGACTTCACACAAGTCATATTAAATGTTATGGTACCGACTGATTATGTGAGTTTTATTGTGTTACATAGATCTACATAGAATGTACAACATGGAATCAGGCCATTCAACCCAATATAAAGACCGGTTTCTGCCGGTCTTTATATTCTGCATAGTTTCGCTCACAAAATATACAGTCAATTTACTTTACAGTATATTCTGTGAAGTGCTTTGAGACGTCTCGAAGACGTGATAAGGCACTATATCAAATGCAAGGATCATTATTATGAGACTTCATCCATTCCTTACTTTTCCCACACCCTTTTTTCTATTCCTTTCTCTCTCATGTGTATACCCAGCTTCCTCTCAAATGCATCCAGACTACCCTATTCAACTACCACATTCATCAGTTCAGTAAATTCACCTCGATTAACTGCTAATCTGATTACAGCTGTTATAGCAGGTAATCAAAGACCCACTTAAAATTTTAATGAGCTCCTGTAAAAACAAAATGACAACCCTTCCTATGTGATAGACTTGGGTACCAAAACAATACACCTCTGCCCTCATTGCCCCTTACAATGATTTTGGATCTGTTTCACCAAAAAGAGCAATACTCTGTTCTGCAACAATAACAACAGTAAAATTACATTCATATTGCGTCCTTCATGTGGAAGGATATCCCAGAGCGCTGGTCAGTTAAGGATTTGCACCCGAGCTGGGGGTTGGAATCAATAGGGGTGAGAGAATGGCTGAAAGCACAGTCAAAGAAGAAAGTCTTGAGACAAGCCTTGAAGGAGGCAAGAGAGGGGGGGCGAGGCTTAGGATTCTGGGATGGAGGTCCAGAGGGTGGGAGCAGAAAGGCAGATGGCCCGATTGCCAATGGTGCGGCGGGCAGAGTTGAGGACATGAAGCAGGCCAGTGACTGCCAAGCAAAGGAAATTGACAGGTTGGTATGGCCTTAATAGATCGCAGAGCAGGAAGGGCTTTGAAGGCAAGGACGAAGATTTTAAACTCAATCCTCTGAGGGATGGGGAGCCAATGGAACCGGGCGAGAATGGAGATTGTCGGTTCACAGAAGTTAGGACAGGAGAGGACATTTCTGAATAATTTGCATCTTGTGGAGGGAAGAGTTGGGGATACCGGTGAGCAGGGAGTTAGCATATGTTGTTTAGTCACGGATCAACTTTGAAAACAGGACAATTTCTTTCTGCCTCTTCAACTCTCGCTGAACTTTTCAAAGTATGGAATATTGCCTCATTCTGCTCGACTTGAACTACAGTTATGTGTGATCACGCACCTCTAGGGATGAAACTAAATCAAATGATATATAATTGAACTTCATAATAGATGCCAGTTATTTTGGCTTCAGAAATTAACATCAGAATTACATGTTTAGCTGTACTTATAGTGTCCAGCATAGTAATCCTGCTGCAAAATGCCATTTCTACCACTTCCCTAACCTCTGAAAATCCCTCCTTGCTCATTATGCTCCAAGATACTATCCCATGTGAAGGGTGTGATATAAATTCAAGTTATTGTTATGATCATAAAATCCCCATTTATATATTGCAAGCCAGGTAGCATTAACTGAATGATAAAAGGTGATAATGTTATTCACTGATAGAATTTGATCTATAGCACAGAAACAGCCCTGGTCAAAGTGACAAATGACATTCTGTCCATCTGCAACCGGGGCTCCCTCTGCCTCCTCGTTCTCTCTGCTACCTTCAACACCATTGAGAACTCTATCCTCATCTACCACCTCTCCTCTCACTTCAACCTTCATAGTTCTGTCCTTAAACAGTTAAGATTGTATCTCTCACACCGCCTCCACTTCATCTCCACAAACAGCTTCTCCTCTATGCCCCCAGACTGTCTTGTGCGGCATTCCTCAGGTATCTGTCCTTGGTTCCCTCCTCTTCAGTATTTATATGCTCCCTCTTGGTGACATCATCCGCAGACATGGGGTCAACTTACACATGTATGTGGATGACACCCAACTGTACCTCTCTGCCTCCACCCTTGACTACAGTACCACTGTCAGCACAGCAGTGGTCCTAAAGTCAAGGGTGGAGAGCTAATCTTCTTCAGTTGAACGTGAACAAGACCGAGGCTGTCCTGATTGGCTCCTGTCAGCGCCTCCTCACCTCAGGCATTGACAGCATCACCATCTGTGGATGCAAATTCCACCTCACTGAGCTAATCCGGAACATTGGCGTCTTGTTTGACCCGCAATTATCCTTTCTACCCCACATGCGTGCCATGACCCGCTCTGCCTTCCCCCACCTCCGCAACATTGCCCGGCTCTGCCACTGCCTCACACTGCAAGCCGCTGAGACCGTCATACACGCATTCATAACATCCAGGCTTGACTATGCAAACTCCTTGCTTGTCGGCCTCCCCAATTCCTCTCTCATCCAGAACTCTGCAGCCAGTGTCTTCTCCCCCACCAGGCTCCGCGAACCTATCACCCCCAACCCCATCGATCAAGAACACTTTGCTCTGCAGAAAAATCTTATTTGAGAAATGCAATTCTAAATGACAAATAATACATTGCTATATAGTTGCACAAATAAAATTAAATGCAATATTAAGATAATAATTAGGTTTAATGTGAAGTTAACCAGTTTTTGGTTTAGCTTCACAGGAAACGGCAACTTCGCTGAGCTCTTTGGGGTTGGGGGGGGGGAGAGAGTGTGGTGAGTGGTGGCTGCTGTATAGAATCACATACCAATGTAGCTTAGCGATTGCAACCTTCAACTTAACTAGAGGCATCCTGCAAGTGTACACACTGTTTAAAACCTTCCTCTTCGCCCTTGCCATTCATGGATTACAGGGCAATCCTGTTACAGTGCAGTCATCTGTGTCCAAAAATTCAGAGACTGCTTAATGTACATTGTGAAAAAAATGTCAACTCCCAGGTGGTCAGGTCACCTTTGGGGTCACTTCCTGCATGCTGTGCGCACACCTGCAATGTGCAGGAAGCGCCCCAGACAAATTCAACCAATCGAGGAGGGTACTGGGGTGACAATATTTTTTCACAGCACTTTGCCATTTCATTCACATTGGAATTTCAGAATTTTGCATGTTTGAATTCCAATATTAGTTTGATCATAAATCTCAATGAAATTTGTTATCTGAAATGGATAAAAGAAAGTAAAATGCAAAACTTTTGGGGCTTTATCATGTGCCAATCACTAGTACTGTACTATCATTCCTTTTTTATGCATTAAAATGAAATCCCATCTCACGATATGTCACCAAAGGATCATTCACATTTGTGATCAGTATTGCGATAGACCCTGGTGAAAAACAACTAGCTATTAATAATCTGATAAAATACCTGGCTACTCTGCCTCTCTCATTGTAAAATATCAATCAAATCAATCAAATTGAGATGAGTTACAATCGTGCAATTACGCTCACATATAAAAGAAAATTCATCAAAAATATTTTGTGGAAAAATTTGAATATTGCCTTGAGCTCATAGTCTTAGTTTACACTCTAGTGCAGTGTTTGAGAAGCAGGAGATTATCGAAGGTAGATCAGATGAGTCACTAAACCAAGGTATTGTCTTCCTGTTTTAATAAAAATGCTACTAGCACTACTAATAATGATGCTTGTATTTGTATAACACCTTAGTATGCCGTTGAGATATCTCAAAGTGCTTCACAGGATATACCGTAAAGTGGATTGACTGTATTTTTGTGGACAAATTATGTGAATGTTAAAAATCCTAGGACAATATATGAAAAGAGAAGGGAGTTTCGATAGTATTCTGGCCAACAATCTCTTCCACATGAGTTAGTCATTTATCTCATGGCTGTTTGTAAGACCCTGCTATTCATAAATGGCTTCTAGACTTCCCAACAAAAATAGTCACTACATTTGATAGTATGTAATTGTGAAGTGTTTTTGAGATAGTTCAGCATGATCAGATAATATAAAGCCTTAAAATTGACATCCTTTAGCCATTACTCTCATTAACAACTCTACTGTGGATATTAACTTAAATTGTATAACTAATGCCTATTAAACGATATTATCATGATTGTAGTATCTTTGATCTATCTGGCTCTCTGAATGCACTTCGAGTCTGTGTGCTCCTTGCTGTAATTAGTTTAAAGATAATCATCTTTAAACTTTTAGTGCATGAAGTTCAGACCTTTCTCTGATTCCAAAAAACGCACAGGGTTGAAGTTGTCGTATGATTCCTGAGCCCACCTTGTCCACGGTATTCAACTGTTCAATTAATGTGAGGGTTAAATCATTCATTGGCTTTGGGATTGTTCATTAATATCTTGGCCAAATTATAATCTTGAACACAGGACCAGCTATTCTGTTAGTAGTTAAATGTATCATCTTTGATCTTTAGGGATACGATGGAAACATTTCATTCTAAAAACACTGCAATGTGTTAATTAAGCAACCTTAATTAGTTAGAACATTGACTGATCCCGTGGTGTGGTGTACTGAAGACAGAGCTCCACCCCCTTAACATTCTCAATGGTCACATCCGAGACCTGATGGCTGTCTGGCCTGTTTCTGCATTGTAATATTCTACGGTTCCAAGACAGGGCTCTTTTCAGCCTCAATTTTTTTTTAAGCGCGAGTTGAGCCTGCAAACCAGTACTCCAATCCATGGGCAGGCTTGTCCGATGATCGCTGAAAGTGGTTTGCAAACATTGAGAACCACTGTGACAGAGCCAGGGGAGTAGATCGGTCCATACCTGTGGAGCAGTGAATGTCTTCAATTACTGACACACTGACAACCTTTATTAACAATGTGATAATGATCACTAGTGATAATTAATACTATGAGCGCCAACATTTCTGCTCCTACATTCCTAATTACATTTTGAGAGGAATGGGCATTTTGCCATGTTGTATATCAGATGCCAAAGAATGGTGGGATGTGAATTCAATCTCCTATACTGACCTAAGACTCATCCCAGTGGATAGGCTCCAACGAAGCTAAGTATATCTCTCAGGAAGAGAGGAAGAATTTGAAGCCAGTCCCATCACTGCACCTCTGAGTTCAAGAGCAATAAAGGGTAAGGGCCTTTTCAGCAGGCTGCCCATGCATCTTCTCACTGCAACAGCAGCAAACACTGTAGGTGATGGAGGGAGAAAGCACGTAGAAAAATGTCAAGAGCATATTCACATATTGAAATTGTAACGCACTGGTATTTAGCACAGATTGTTTTGGGCAAAGAAGACCCTTCTGCCCACATGATCTAATCTTTCTGGAACACACACCCTACCATGCTCCATCACAGTGGAAAGCTGTTTTTGAAATGGATCCAGTGTCCTGACCTCAACCATTCTTCCTGGTAACCTGTTCCAGTTGTCAATTACCCTCCGGGTAAAGAAATATCTCCTAATGTCTGTCCTGAAATTGCCCTTTGCATCCTTAAACCCGTGTCCTCTTGTTCTACTGTTTTGACCTATCCAAAAGTATTGTTCTGGGTTCACTTTCTCAATTCCATTTAAAATCTTAAATATCTCTATGAGGTCCCCTTTGAGAAATCGCCTTTCTTCAACAAGAAGCAGACAGTTGTCACCTTCTGAAATACTGGAGTGATAAGAAGACAGAACACCCTTTAATTTTCATATACTTTAGTTTATTTAAAGCAAATTAAAAAGCCTAAGGCATGATCTGAATATGCAGCAACTGCAAAAAGTGAAAAAATATTCTCACTGTTGGTTTAGGCTCAACTGAGTGAGGCATCTTCCTTACATTTTACCATCTCCATGGTACAGCTCTGCCCAGGGGCTTAATAAAGCAGCCTTTTGCACTGCACAGCATCTCATTTGAAGCAGCTTGCCCTGAATACTGTGATATCTTGAAAGGATGGTATCACAATTCACTGACATTTTTAAGGAACTTCAGACCTAAAGCGAAGGATTTAAAAAAATTAAATCTGCAATTTTCTGCTCTGTGGGTGTTGCATCTGTGGGTGTTGTAAATAAAATACACTTTTGTGCCATTTTAAAAATATTCCTCACAGCCTAAACACAGTTTCTCCCGTATGGTGCTAAATCGTTGGATGTTACATTGCAAAAACTTCAATCATAAAAATCATGTCAGTTCGATTTCTAGTAGATTATGAAGAATAAAAAAGTTGTTACATTTTAATGATAACAAATATTGCCGCAACACTCTTTATTACACATGGAGGTCTCTTTTGCAATATTCACAAATTGGACTTGCTGTGTTAATTGCAACTTCCGGTGGGCGAATAGCAGATCGTCAAAATCGCATCTGGTAAATCCTAAATCAGCAAAGAAAGAAAGACCAGTGCTTTGGTTGCACGCCTTTGTTGATCTGGGATATTCAATTTACTGTCATCGATTCATGATCAGATATTTACAAACAGTCACAATTAGTCATATAGAATTACACAGAATGTTACAGCACGGAAACTAGTTCATGCCGATGTTTATACTTCATATAAGCCTGCACCCCTTGTAATCCCATCTCCCTTATCTCTCTATTCCCTTCTCCCTTAGGTATACATTAAGTTTCCTCTTAAGTACTTTGATGATACACATTTATTGTGACTTTGAGTCAACAGCCTTGTTTTATCCTTTACTGCTTAATTTTATGAATATTGCAAATTAGATCCCATGGTGCTACAAAACAATAGCTGCCGTACTCAGTAATATTATAACACATAAATACATGAACAATCCACAGAGCTTTCCGTGATATCTCAAATTAGATGCTACAAATTATAAACTGAAAACCAGAGGAGCATAATGCGGAAATAAGGTAGAAATCTCAAACTGCAAGTCTCCTAGGCACTGCTTGGATTGTCCGTCACATCAACTAAAAACTGCAGGTAACCTTTAATCAATGCATTTTACAAATGCATCACTGTCAATTATATATCTTATTTATTCAATGGAAATACCATAACTACCAAATGAAGAACCATGAGGGTTTTTTTGTAAAGGAACACTAAAGGTTAAGCTATGTGCTGCTAGCCTTAACTAGTCTCCCATTGCTACTTCTGTATAGCGTGCCGAGCTCTTGAATAATTTATACCCATCTACTGTACTGAGGAAGGTTCAAGGTCTGTGCAGTACTGTTGTTATTTTTCAACCTAAATGGATTATCATGGTTGCATTTGGTGCATCTCCAATCTGGTCTACTGACGCACACATCATAAATTCAGTAGTTTACAGCAAATTACAGTTAGAGCCATTTGTTTTTTTTTAAACAAATGAAATGTGTGTCTGTCGTTTCTTTTAGAAAAGTATTAATATTCAAGGGAATGTTTCCACAGCAACTCTAGTTTCTCATAAGGGTTTTACACAGCACAGACACTGATGGGTTAAACCTGCACCTGCGCAGCTGACTGTAAGAATGGAAACCTTACTAACCATCTGCGAGATGGTGCCTTGCCTAGTAAACACACTCTCAATCAACAGCCCATCCAACAGGGCGCTGTCATTTCTGAGGCTGATGGAGCTAAATTGAAGGAAACTATTCACAAGCAGTTGGTTGTGTCTTGCTTTCTTTCTTTCAAATAAAAAATACTTCTTTCAAATACAACAATGGTAACAAAGAGAAAAAGTGCATCGCAGGATTCATATAAAATATTGTTGAGAATTAAGGTTCCATAAACACAGATTCTTCTTCATTTCAGAGTTTTCAAATAATGTTACACAACCAAAGGAATGTTCTATTACTCATAAACCACAGCTGGTAAATGTCACCACCCCCTGAATCCCAAGATAAAAACAAAACAAAAGGGAACCAAGTCTGAACGCAAGAACACAAAATATTGTCTGGGACATAAAAGACAAAAGCAGAAATGGTAACGTTAACCATTGACCCCAAGCTTGCAATACCAATAGACCAAAGTATGAGGAGTACACACAGCAGAACTTGGGAATGCAAAGCCAATTTGTGGTGAAATTATTTCCAAAAACATTTCCAGACATTCCAGTGCAATTGTGCTTTTTGTATCCAGTAACTTAGAATCATAGAATCTTACGAGGGAAGGCCATTACAAAGGAGGCCATTCAGCCCATCGTGCCTTTGCCAGCTCATTGGAAGAGCTATCCAACTAGTCCCACATAGAATCATAGAACTTATATACTTCTGGAGGTTATGTAATTTAGAGATTTCCACTTTTTGAGAAGGATTATACAGATAGGACCAATGACATTCTGTCAGGACTTGACAATCTGTGATTCAGAAGGCGAGCAAAGTTATGGTTGCATCAATTGTCAAGGATCCCTCTCCAGTACAACTCTCCAGATCTTAATTCTATTTGAAAGTACAAGCAAAAAAATATATATATTTTACATATCTACTATTTGTGTGTAAAATAATATTTAGATTGTCTTAAGGACTTCCAAATTTGTATCTATCAATTATTTAATTACAGTTAATAAAAGCTAATTTAGAGTCACTTGTAATTATTTTTATTGACTGTGTGCATAAATTAATGAAGGCTGCAAATTGCTCAGTGCACAAGCGTTTGCACATGGTTAAGCACAAACCTAATAACATGGGTTCTTAACCCAGTATCTTAAATAGCCAGTACATATCTACATGTTTTCCCTTTCAACATGTCAAAGCCCGAGATCGTTTCATCCCCTTACTTATTTTGTATGTCTCTCATCACCAGTAATGGTCTGACAGGGTGACCAAGCCTGGGGTTCTGCATCTGCCTTAAATTGTATGAAGACAATGACAGTGTTAACCAATTCCAACCATTTCCCAATAATTTAATAAAATCTACAGCAAAACAGGGCCTCCACATCTTGTTACATTCAGTTACATTACTAGTTCTAATTAATTTTTAATTAATAATTTATTTTTACTCTTCACATGCACAAATCCTTTACAGATTTACATAGAATACGGCACTGAAACTAGTCTGTGCCAGTGTTTATACTCCACACAGACTCTCACCTCTCGTATTCGCCTCACCTATAAACCTCCATATACTCATGAAGTTTTCTTTTAAACACATTGATGCTATTTGTGTCCACCATAGCTTGCTGCAGTGATCCTAACAACTGTTTGTGCAACTGAGCTATGTACTCAACAGTGATAAATTGTATTACAATAATACTCCACACGCATCTAAGTGTTTAAAAGTGTCTAGATTACAAGACAAATTAGATTTTATTTTGTTTTATCGTGACCAGCAGAGATCATCCTCTGGCCTTAAATTACACACTGGTTAAAATATATTTAAAATAAATCTATTGCACAATAGCAGATAATACAATCACAAAGTTGAAGGTGTCACTTAAAAATGTAACATTTTTAATTACCAGATTTTCCAGGGTTCAAAATTCTCAGTGTCCACATACTCCAGGGAAATTATTATTATTAATAATATGTGCATTCATAAATAATCCTTATCTGGCTCCAGGGGTACATACAATAGATTGCTGCTGGAGTCCCTCATTCAAGTGGCCCTGCCTCCCCAGTCCAATTGCCAAAGTTGTCCTCTGAGAGAGAAGCTCAGCGCTAAGACACCGAAGTTTGTTGGTAACAAGAGATAATGGGACATTATCCGGGTAAACATGGCCGCAAATATATTACTTCCTAAAGGAAGTAGAGCCATTTATGTAAATAGTTTCTGGGGAATGAGTGCTAGCGGTAAACTAATAAAGAGAATGCTCTTGAAGGAATGACTGTCATGAAGGATTGGCAATTACTCCATTATCATGAGAAATCACTTGCGCTGCTGTTTTTAATTTTAAAAAGATTTGGAGGTGGTGGAAAGGAATGCATGATATATTTTTCTTTTACGTCTCAAGACAACATTCTCAGCCAAGAAGGCAGTTAGATGGATAACCAGCTAGTTCCTCTGATCCCATATGTGCACCTGCCCCTTTGGAACCTCTCCTCCCCCACCCTACCACCAATGTGCCTTTCCATCTTTAGTAGCTGCTGAGTCTCATTCAATAATCCCAGTGAAGACATTGTGGAGGAACAGGAGTTTATTATGCTGAGCAGTGAAACTCACCATGTTCTACCATTTTGTGTTACCCCAATGGAACATTATGAAGCTGCACTGCTTTTATATTTATATCAGGAATATGTACGTTGGGAGCCAGAACCTCAATTTCAGAGTAGTTTTGAGAACCAGATATGGTGCTGTGTACTCAAAGATTACGACATGACTTTGACCTCATAACCACCAAGATTTTGAAATTTACTGCATTGTTTATTAAATCATAATACTGTGCAGTACATAAAAGTTTAAAGGTAGGGTGGAGCAAGCCCGCGGAGGACTTTAAAGGTGAGATCAAGGATCTTGAACTTGATCCTCTGGGGGATGGGGAGCCAGTGGAGACGGGCGAGGATAGGGGTGATCGGCTCACGAAGCTTAGTGCAGGAGAGGACACAAGCTGCAGAGTTCTGAATAATCTGCACTTTGTGGAGAGAAGAGTTGGGGAATCTGGCAAACGGGGAGTTGCCGTACTCGAGCTTGGACATAATGGAAGTGTGGATGAGGGTATTAGCAGTCTGAGGGGAGAGACAGTGGTAGAGGCAGGCAATGTTGCGAAGGTGGGGGAAGGCAGAATGGGTAATGGCACAGATTTGGGGATTAAAAGATAGTTGAAGGTTGAACAAGACACCAAGGTGGCTCAGCGAGGTGGAGAAAGCATCCACTAATAGTGATCTTGTCAACGCCTGAGGTGAGGAGGCGCTCATAAGAGCTAAGGAGGAGGACCTCTATCTTTTCGACATTCAACAGTAGGAAATTAACTCTCATTGAGGACTCAATGTTGGACAAGACAATCCAGCAGGACAGCAGTGGTGCTGGGGTCGAGGATGGAGGCAGAAAGATAGATTTGGGTATCATCTGCGTACATGTTGAAGTTGGAGGGTTATGACTAAGAACTGTCAAAATGCTTTTAAGATCTGCAATGTTTTTGGCGGATTCCAGGAATCACCATCAATCTTGACATTGTCACAGGAATTGATGACAGACCAATGTGGCTAATAACCAGCCACTATTTCATTTGAAAACCAAGAACTTTGAATGAACAGAACTGAACTACATGCTGGAAGGACAATTGCCATAGATATCAGTCCCCTAACATTACCTAAGTCAAACTCCCCTTTGGGTGGGAAACTTTACCCATTTTCTCGTGCAGCAAAGCTCCACCCTTGGGTCAGTGAATCCTTCTGGAGGGGGAAATCTGGATAACATTGTGCCAGTTTCTAATTCCACCGGTTCTCTGGCGGGGCTGCTGCAACCTAATCTTCTGAGGTTGACCCAACCACTGGGGGGGATCGAGAAGCTGGTATATTTTCGCATCAAGATAATTTCCCACAACCTCGGATGTCTCCTCCATGGTTCAACTCCTTATGCAGGTTGCAATATACCATGCTTTGAGATGTCTTCCTGATGTGAAATGTGCTATATCATTTGGAAGCATCATTGTTGCTACATTATTATTATTATGCTAAGGAGAAGCTGCATACCGTTTCTGTATCTCAAGGTCCATATTTGTATGTGTGAATCTGAGAGAGATGAAAGAGCACAGTGTTATGAGCTGCACAAACTGGAACTAGAAGTGGAAAAGGCACAGAGATTGCATGATTTTGAAGTGCAGAAGTTTCAGAAAGGGATTAGGAGCCAGAAAAGGAGAAGGGAAGAGAGTTTGGGCTCAAGATTGGCCTGGCAAAAATTGGCACAATCTCTTTCAAATCAGTGATCTAGACATGTTAACTAGACATCTGTAAACTCCACCTTAATCACAAGTTTCAATAAGAGATAATGAGACACGTGGATTTTCAAGGGGGCTTGAATTATGAGTAATCCAGTACAATTGGACCCAATCTATCCAAGTAGAATATTTAGTACCATCTGGTAAACAGTAACATTTATCATATTGTAAGTAGATCATTTTGTTTCCTCAGATCTGGTGCCTGAAGTATATAGCCTTAAGTTTGTTATTTCAGAAAAGGAATTGTAAGACGCTTGAAACAGATATGTGACATATATGGAACAAATGGAAAAATAAATGCTGACCAAATATTTGAACTGATGCAAACAGCTAATTTTATTATTAGTGCGTGTAGTTATTAAGCTACATGATTCTAGAGCGGGTGACTTAATTGCAGAAGAATAGGTGGATGAGGCTTTGCATTATCTGGTAGGTGACCGAGACACTGAGCACCTTAAACTGGTACTCTGGTCATAGAAGACTGGCCATTGAGAACGCATATCTTTCAATTGTGTTAAGATGTGATATCATTGAAATAACTATTGTGAGAAGAAAAGATCTGGGATATTCATGGAGACAGAACAGAAGCATCGTTGTTGCTACATTATTATTATTATTACACTAAGGAGAATCTGCATACCATTTCTTATCTCAAGGTCCATATTTGTATGTGTGAATCTGAGCAAAAATGATGCCCATCTCGACATTGCAGTGTAAGACATCTCAGAGACATAGAACACACACACACACTTCAATAAAATGGTGACTAGCATACATGTAGATTGTATTTAATCATCTATGCTTAAACTTATAGCGTTCAGTCTGTTTCATAACCTGAGACGAAAAAAAATTCATGGCCTCCATTGTCTTAACATTTGATTCTGAGTTATGTAGAATTTTGAAGAAAAGTCACACTTAATTTGGAAGTCAACACTCTTAAAGTTTAGACCATGATATCTATCCAGCTACTTTTTTTAAAAAAAAGTTGGACACAATTTTATTGATTCCTTTCAGTAAGTGTGTGGAACGCATATCCACTGCTCTACAGTGAAATTAAAAAAATTGAGGGCGCACAAGAGATGTCAGCTGCATAATTCCAATCCCTTTGCTGCTTGGATCTATTTCCTGCTGTACAGGGTCAATGCTGATAGCCCATAATAGAGGACGACCCAGACAAGAACAGATGCCGACGGGACCAGTAAGTTATTGCGTTCTTGCATTACATTTTGAACAAAAAGGTCATTTTATTTTAAACAAAAATCTCTCCCGCAAGCAAATAGCCAGAGATGGTGAAGTGCTGTAAATAGGGAAAATATAATTTTTCATGAAAAATCATGAAATATAAAACCTCAAGGTCACTCCTTTCACAGTATCACTGCAGTAAAGACAAAGTCCCCTTGTAGATTTACAATTCATGGATTCATCCAACAAACCACCAATACTCTGACCTATGTGCCCAGTCTGTTTTGCAGTCCAGACTGACAGAATCTATATAGGATTTCATAATGTACTTTCATGCAGCTGGTTTCTTTCGGTTAGTTATACAGTAGTTCTTTTTTTTGATAGAAGGGAAAAAAGTAGCAATGCAGCAGTGTTTCCAATACTGGTGCATTGCTACTTTCCAATATATTTTCCAAAACTGTATTCACAACTCTGGAAAATCACATTCACATCTTCTTAAAATACAAGAAACCAGACAAAAGGTACAGTCCAATTCCTAAAACAAATACATCTGGAAACAACTATGGCAGACAGACAAGTCATGGAATCCCAGCATTCTTGCATTAATGGCAATTCAGTAAAGAAAACAGAGCAAGTGATTTACAAACCCAGTGTAGAGTTAAATTTGCTGAGGACACCAAATTGGGAACAACTGTGGAATTAGAAAAGGTTGCAAAAGGTCCTATATGTAGCTCGTGGCGCTATGGTTCGACAATGCTACCCTATCGGATGTGAGTACCAAGACTATTGTAGCCAGAATCATGCATTATGATTATAGTGACATTGGGAATGGAACTTATACAGTGCACATAGGGAGAACGTATCAAACTGCTTTACAAAGATGTCGTGAAACCCAAGCTAAGTTGATGGCTGAAGGTGTAGTAAAAGATAGGTCTTTAGATGTGTTTTTAAAGCAGAGAGAGCAAACAAGGCAGAGAGATGTTGAAAGAGTTCCAGAGGCGAAGCAAGCAGGGAGGGCAGGCTAGAGTGAAGAAATGAAGAGTGTGGATGGGGTGTAAGGTCACAAGAGATCACAGAGGTGGGGTGTGGTAGGGTGTAGCAGTACCTCAAAAGCATTTGAGAAAAAAAACTAGTCAATTCATTGGTGCACAGGGAGCCAGTGGAGCCTGGTGAGGATGATGTGATGGAATCACAATGCTTAGTGTGGAAGAAGATGTGAGTTGAAGCCCTCATGAACACGGCACATGGCTGCAGGGGCAGAGGAGAAGCCATTAGAAGAGACAAGAAGACACTTGAGAAGGTAGGAGTAAAACAAAGAAACTGAAAAGCCACAGTGGTATATAAAGGAGGAGAAATGTTTCAGGATGAAATGGTCAACAGGGTCCAAGGCAATAGTGATCAGGGGAAAGGAGGTACAGGGGGTTCTGGTTGCAGATGGCGTAGATGTAGTTTGTAACTTGTAGGTTACATGTAAGTTTGTAACTTACATATAACTTGTAAGTTTGTAGTTTGTTGAGAGCTGTCTCAATTCTGTGAGCAGGATAGAAGGTAGATTGCAGGGAAATGTACTGGGAATCGTAGGAGAAGAAGGAGGGAAGTTGGAAAGCAACTTTGAGGAAGAACAGGTTGGAGAAGGAGTGATAAGTAAAGTGTTTGGAGGGGTTCAGTGGATTTTTTTTAAGAAAACTGCCAGTCATAACTTGACAACCGTGCCAGTAAAAAAAACTATCAATACTGCCCTCAAATCTCTATCAGTGATAATTTCAAAAGACATCCACTCCTTTAAGATTTGTGGATGCATATTGCCTGGATCAGGAAACTTATTTTAAGATTTTCCATTTGACTATAATCTGGTTAAACATGACCTCCCTTTCTTGAATCCATGCTTACTTCCAACCAGAGTTTTTCCAAATGTTTGTCAACTAGATCTTTCAAAATTATTTCAATGATTTTTTCCATATTTCATTTCATCTACAGTTCCAGGTTTTTCTTATACCTTTTAAAAAATAACAAATAACAGAACAATATTAATTACCATCCAATCCTCCGGAAACTACCCAATGCAACAAAGATACAAAATTGTGAGTTAAAGTCAATTTCACTCCTTAAGTCCTTTAAGACTTGTGGATGCAAGTTGCCTGAATCAGGAAATGTATTTTAAGATTTTCCATTTAACCATAATTGGTCAGAATGTGTATATTGTTCTCCTCTGCCTTTCCTGGAAATGACTGAAGGAAAATCTAAGTTAAAATATATTACAAGCTTTAAGGCCAGCATATTATAAAAAATAAGAATTAAACAAACGTTAGATCGAACTTTACTAATTCCAATCGGTTCTTTTATGATTTTTTTTCTTCCCTTCAGGCCATGATAAATACCCCTTCCCCATTCTAGTCAGCTTAATACAAGATGTAGCCTAAGCTTTGCTGCACAATGTAAGCATAGAACCATTCCTCCAGGGAATTGCTATATGCAAAATACTGGTCCTTTGTGAGAATAAAAAAATGTACACGACTCTCCTCTAACTGCTTATCTACAGCAAAGAATATTTCATAGGAGCTATTTTCCGCTGTACCTTTTTCAGAATTCACTGGCAGTACCAAACAACAATACCTGCCTGGCTTTTCAATTCTGTCCTGTATTGATTTTTAAAAAAAAATTGATTTCAAGTTCTGTGTGAAGAAGGCTGAACATTTTGTAAATGTAGACAGGTGGAGACTGTGTGTCTCCAATACATCATTTCCTTTTCTTCTCCACTTCTAGTACTGCAATCAGTTTCACATCTAGACATTTAATAGCCTGACAAACACATGCAACAAAACCTGGTTCGTGGATAAATAGTCGCAAATCACAAGCAGCACTGGCACAAACCACAGCTTTAGTACTCAAAATCTGAGTAAGTTGTATTCAGATTCACACTTTCTACTGATACTGTAGAAAGAGATTGAAAAATGTTCCCTGAAGTCAATTGATTTGTTTTCCACAAACAAATGCACTCAAAATCCTGCACTAAAATACAAGGTTGTAAAAAAAACAGGGTCACTTATAACTTGGAACAAGTTATTTTCTTTCCTCATTGCAGTTCACTCACACAAATAAAAAATTATAGTGCAAAACAGATCTACCCTTTCAGAATTAATTCCAACCATCTTAGCTTAATATAGGCTTTCTTTTAACAAAAGTTTATTTTTTCGATACATATATATATATATATATATATAAATGTTTGTGTTTTTGTGCTTATGAGACAATTGGATGTCACTGTTGCAGAATAACAATTATACCTCTCTGGGTAGCAAGGGTCAGTATCAGGCACTCTCAGATTTAGAGTAAAGTTCCCCTTCATCTCCACCTACAAAAGGGGAGAAATTTCACCTGGGTCCAGATTTCCTCAATTTATGTAGCATTTGGTAAGTCAATCAGCCTCAACTCTGAATCTGTTTTTCCGCCATTCTTAAAAGAACTTACAGAAAACCAGCTTCAAAATTAAGACTGTAGAGAAGAATTTGCCAAATTCTGGACACTGAAATAATAATAATAAACCTTGCATTTGATGTAGGGCCTTATCATGCTAAGAAAATGGAGTATATCTAGACCCAGGTGGAATTTCTCCCCAATGTGCTTTAACCTCAACCTCATGGCCTCTCTGAATGAGTCTGCATTATGCCCTTAATTATAGGCAGCTTTGTCCCGTGGGCCTTGGTCCATAAAGCATTGATTAAGATTGCCTCAAATTTATTTCACAAGTAGGACCCTTACAATGAAAAGCAACATTCTTCCTATCATTCTGAGCTAATTTCAACAACAACAACAACAACAAGATTCCATTTATAAAGCGCCTTTCACGTCAGGAGGACGTCCCAAGGCGCTGCACAGTTGGGTCATGACCCGAGCAAGGGGGAAATGGTCAGGGTGAGGGGAGGGAAGGGAGGGAGCAAGGAGGGGGGAAATGGTCAGGGTGAGGGGAGGGAAGGGAGGGAGCGAGGAGGGGGAAGAGAGTCGAGAGGGGAGCTGAAGGCTCGGTCAAAGAGAAAGGTTTTGAGACCGGCCTTGAAGGAGGAAAGGGAGGAGGCGGCGAAGGCACTGGGGGATGGAGTTCCAGAGCCTGGGGGCTGAGAGGCTGAAGGCCCGACCACCGATGGTAGGGCGGTTGGGGCGGGGGACGTGGAGCAGACCAGAGCCAGAGGAACGGAGGGTACGGGCAGGTAGGTAGGGGGATAGTAGGTTGGAGAGGTCAAATTTCAAATTTCAAATCCAAATTGCAGATATGAAAGATATGAAAGATCATATGAAAGAAAGTTAAACCACTGGGTGACCCAATCTACTCAGTCAATGTAAGACAGATATCACAGATAACAATTCAACAACAACTTTAAAGAAATTTATTAATGCTGCTTTGTTTTTAAATATCATTGTACTCTTCAAAGGCCTGACATTCCCCAGGTTGTAGGCTGATTTAAGATACTTATGTCAAATTTAAAATTTTGCAAATAAAAACTTGCAAAAAGTTAGCTTCCAAATTAAGACAGATTAATTCAATAATTTTCACAAACTCTCAAAATGCAATGTTAAGATAATTGTCTTCAAGCTAAGAGCGTAAGAAATTTGGACTCTGATTGGAAAGGCATGGAAAGGCTGAAGGAATTCTGAAGATAAAAGCTATCTTCCTTCTGGTTTTAAGTTAAAATTCTCATTTTTTTAATACCTTGGAGCACATTCTGTTTGTCGGTGCATAAAACTGCTGACTTAAGCTCCTCTCTCCCAATTTACAAACATTGACCAAAGGTTTGTGAGGATTTGGGGGGGTTAAAATTCTTCTTTGCTGAAAAATGATCATCTAAGGTAAACAGCATTTAACTTGCCAAGCAAGAGGGAAAAATCAGAAACTATGAAACTGCCAGGCAAAATCACAAGGCAGTATGGTAAGAAATGTGTTGGAGCATATTAAACATTGCATAATTGCTATAAGTGCAGCTTCTGCCATTAAACTGACCGTATGTGGTATATTCCATTTATGGCTACATAATTCACATGTCATTTCCATTTTTCATCACCATTATTTGTGCTAGTAAACAAATCATTTATGTTCTAGAAAAACTCACTGAAATTTGCTTAATGACCAGACGATTCATTGTTTATCAAATACTGCATTAGAAAACTACATTTCAAAGAATCCCCTCAATGCAGCTTATTTTCTAGCATGCACAGTTGTTTCAATACTTTTTTGGGCAAAATCGTCTTATTAAGTATGTAAAAGTGCTCCCTCATGAGTTATGTTCACATTTAAAATATTTACTCGTTGCATGCAGCATTTGTGAATTTAAAGTAACATCTTTACACAATTATGAAAATACTCCTCAATATTATTGTACAATTAGAATAAAGGGTTCTGCTTTAGTTCCTACTCAAATATATGTATAATCTGTGCAGAACCAATCAGTACTGCTGCTTTAAATAACATACGCTACGCACATTACGAAAACTTAATTAGTAAAGTAAAATGCAGAAAAGGAAGCAACACGAGGTAAACATCTATTAATCGCAAAAACCCATGATGCACATTTTAGTTATAATAATAATAATCCTTGCATTTGATATAGTGTCTTATCATATCGTTGAGACATCTCAAAGCTCTTCATAGAATATATTGTAAAGTGTATTTTGTGGTTAAAACTCAGCAGCCAATTGAGTGACCAAATCTTTTGGGGGGGGGAAGAGATTATTACCCCCAGCAAGCAATCTGCCAATCGACTAACAACCAGTTTCCTACTTATTGCTAAGTAAAGAGAGGCATGTGGAGTAAGGAAACTTGTCTACGGTTTCGTCCTAGGAATCGCACCCGGATCCTCTCGCTTGCGAGGCGATTATGGTGCGCTAACCACTACCATACGGGACATTTTCCACTTTGCATTGTATTGAATTGAATAAAACTACAAGCAGATGATGATGACCAAATTGCAAAGGAGATTCTACACAAATGTTTACACAGACCAGTTCCATGAACATAAATGTGATGTAATTTCTGAAGCATTCAGTACCTCTCAGCACAAAATAGAGATTGTGTGTCCTGCTGCTACAATGAGGTATGAAACATAACATTTGCACCACTGCATTTGACACATTAATGGGATTCTCCAGCTTGTGAATATCGAATTGCGAAAATCTCAACAAGCAAAACACACGCAGCTTCCCATCGGTGTTTTGCTCACCAGGCTTATTTTCTGCGATTTCTTGCTCACAAATTTCACAATCTGATGTTCACATACCAGAAGCAATTAATACAAAAGAAGTACAGTGTGCATTTTGGGTCCCATAATGTACACTGGATAGTTACTACAAATCTATGGGAGTATGTAGTATAATAACCGATGAAAACAACCATGGTAAAGCTCTGTACAGTTGGTAGGTTTTGAATCTTAACTAGATGCTCGGAAATTAAGAATCTGATTTACACTTGTAATGCAAATTAGGATCTTTTTTTCTCTGTTATTACTTTGAACTCCAAGAACTGCAAAATCCCCAGACATCATTATCTTGCTCTTCTGCAATCAGGCCTTTACAACAGCAATACAGTTTATGTTGAATTTCTTTTAAAAAGATTATTACATATACAGAAACAGGAAGCATCTCTGAAGCAGAGTTCTGACTCACTACGCTTCGCACACAATATAAAATGAAAAAAAGATTAACCCCCTGTAGTCCAGTTAGACAGGGTAAAACCATTTCTTCAGAATAAACATTATACTTTATCTCAGTTTTTACTAAGTTTAGGAAAAACAAGTCCGATAGTGTAGTGCTTAGTGAATTCGCCTCGCAAGGGAGAGGAACCTGGGTTCAATTTCCGAGCAGGACAAAATTTTAAGCAAGATTCCTTACTCCACACGCCTCCGTTTACCTAGCAGTAAGTAGGAACCTGGTTCTTAACCGATTGGCAGATCGTTTTCCAGGGGTAATGATCTCTCAAAAAAATTATTTTGTCACTCAATCCATGACTGTTTGAGGGACAATGCTGCCCACAAAATATAGTCAATCCATTTTACAGTATATTTTGTGAAGGGCTTTGAGACATCTCAATGATGTAATAAGACGCTATATCAAATACAAGGATTATTATTATTAAACTAACAATGGGTAAACTCTACTCAGGCCACAGAGTGATTCCAATATACTGCCCAATATGCAACTCAGCTATACAGAGTAGAAAGTGCATTAAATCCGGTGCTCTCAACAGGAATGGTGGAACTTACTCTTAGATCTCCTGAGTTAAACAGGAAAACGTAAAGCAGGGCCTCTGGTCATGATAATTATCTGAAGCCTGGAAACATCAAACAAGGGCAGGCTGAAGTGGACACTTAATGGTATTGGCACAAAAGAACAATTTGAATAACAGCCAGATCAGGTTCACGTCTCCCACCCCTTTCCCCATTTGTCTCAGATTTTTGACGAACTCCAAGATTAGTATAATGGCCCACAGCTCCAATCTGTTTTCTGTGCCATTTGAACTTGGAAGGACTCCAAATGCCCTGGATCCTTTAGCTTTGTGAATGCTTCAATGCTATAAGACAGGATTGAATTCAGCTGACATACCTTTCCATGGTCAAACAGTCTGCCAAGGTTCTCTCTCTAGGCACAGGCATAATAAATGGCAACTTGGCTTAAGTAATGGAGGACAGCTGGCACTGTACTCCAGCATAGCTCAGTGCCTTGTGGACAAGAGGCAGAAAATTAGTGGGGAGGAAAGGGGTAATTTATTTTTGTCATATGGGATAACTGGGAGAAGGTTCCTGGTTCAATCGCTAATACCTGGCCCAACTGGTCATTATTCATGGACAAGCCTCAACAATTAAATTAACATGTAGATGGGACTATCGGTAGATGGGAAATATTCCAGCCAATGTGCCCCTCACAGGTGTACTCACAAATACGTGCATGCTCAACACACACATACACACACTCCATGTAGGTATTTAACAACTTACAGGCATACCCCAAACCACACACCCATAAAATATACACACATATACAGCCAGTGATCAGGAGCAGTATTGGCAGATTTTTCACCTTTTTAATCTGAGAACACTGCAGCCAATTGTATTGCCAATACCACTGCTTCCACTGAGATGAGTTGTCAGCACAGACCAGGTACCAAACAATTTTGCCTGGATATTTTAGTTAGTTGTCTCAAAAATGTTTACTGCTGGCCTTTTCTCACACTCTCCTGGTGTGGGATTCTGCATTTTTTTTTCAAATTTGGCACGATTTTCAAAATTGTATATTTGCAACTGGAATTAATGGAACTTTGCTTATATTATAATTTTAGGCCTGGATAAAAGCATCCAGGTGAAAGCAGGAAGAAAAACTTGTTGCGTTGTATAAGCTATTGAAACTTGTGTGAGATAAAAGTATAGTTATACTAATGTGGGAACTCCAACTGGCCCCAAATAAACTGGAAATGCCAAGAGGCAAAGACTCTTGAAGATTGTCAGCGAGTCAGTTAGTGTGTCAGCTGACTGACACACTGGCTGATTTGATAGTGTTGTGATCCCGTTTCATAAATAAAATTGTGAATATATATTAACTAATGTAGTTGAAAGAATTATTTTAATGAATAGCTTGAAATGCTTATGTTGAAAGTGCTGGTATAATTAATGGTTACAAATGCTTATGTAGGCTAGAAAAATTTCAGGATGACTTGTTTATTACAGCTGAAGTTTGTTGAAGATGTTTTTCCATAACAAATTCAAAGATGTTTTCTATAACAATTCAAATTTTATAACAATTCTGCAGATTTATAGCCTTAGGAAGATGTTCTTCTATAACAATAACAATTCTGCAGGTGTAGTAACAATTCTGCAGATTATATTTTATTATTATTTTATGTGAGATAATTGCTTCATGTACAAGAGAATGGAAAGATTTTCCATTCCCATCCTGACAGTGGAAAATCGATTATAAAAGATGTATGGTTGAACTATAATTTGTTCAGCCTAGGACAGAGCATATCAGGTGCTGTCCACACAAGAGCCATCTTTCATGTGGTGATATGAAATGGTGAAGCAAATGTGTTGTCTTCAGGGTTAAAATCCATCAGACTTGGACTGTTCCATCGTTTCATCAACTTGATTCCAGCAATTTCAAGAGGAAAGAAAGCTAACATAACTACAGGACGGCTGAAAGCGTTTGGAAAGCAATAGGAGAAGAATAACAACGAAAAACTGCAAAGTAAAGTATACAACTCAGCTGTACACCATTGAAGATTCAACATTGACTTCATCATAATGAACCCAAGGAAGAGGTTTCTGGTCTGAAGCAAGAGACTTTCTGCTCTTTCTCTGCTCTTTTTAAATTTACCAACTATCTCTACCCAAGAAGCACAGATTTGAAGATTTTATGGAGTGACCAACTGCTGATTCTGTTACTTTGATATGGACGTTTGTCTATTCTATGGACCTGTCTGATGTATTTCTCATAATTGAACTGACAAATTTTACCTTTCTTATTCAGTAAAGAAATTTTCAAAGCATGAGTTGCTGAGTATCTGTTCCTCTGTTCTTGGGTCCTTAAATAAAAGAGGGCTAGAGAGAATAAACTGGTCTTACTTTGTTCATTGCCCAGAACCCAACAGTAGCATTCTCACCTCTAAATCAAAAGGTTGTGGGACTAAGCCCCACGTCAGGACTTTGAGCTCATACTCTAGGCTGACACCTCTTGGCTAGAGGAGGATTCCATTGTTGGTTGTGCCGTCACTTCTGACATTAAACCAACGTCCTATTTGCCTGATCAGGTGAACGTTAAAGATTCCATGACACTATTTGAAAAAGAGAACAGTTTCTTCCAGTGTCCTGGCCAACAATCCCCCAGATAAAATTAGTCATTCACTTCATGCCTGTTTGTAGGACAATGCTGCGTGTGCAAATTGGCTGCCACATTCACAAAAACACAATCAGTAAAAATCAAACTTTCAGTAAAAAAATCTTGTGCACCATCTCGAGACATTTGCGGATGTGATAAGGTGCTATATCAAATGCAAGTATTATTATTTCCATCCATGAAGAGTGAGGAAATGGCACCCCAACTGGAAAAATAACATATTATATTTTCATCAACAAGTCACTTTCTAAGCAGGAATTGTACAAGTCTGTGAACATTTTCAAAATAATATATTTGCTTCAAAATAAATAATAGATATATTGATAAAGGATGAGCAATTGCCTAAAATATTTTGCGCTTAAATCAGGGTTTCTACGAAGTGTGGCTACAAATCAAGCAATTGGCTAATCTTCACAGAGCAATCTGTTTAAATCACTTGTTCTGTAATTCCATCTAAACAGGATCAGAACACACTTTAAAACATATTTTACACAAAGCTGATTAGATTGCTATCATGTAGTGCTGTCTCCAGGTGAAAATGTGTCAGTGTCTTGAAGGTGCTTAATGCACCAAGCATTGCAAATCAGGTAATTGGGAAACATTTCATGATCAGATTGAGATTTTATGTCTGAAGGTTAATCTTGGTTATGTAAGAGCTTGGAGGCAGCTGTGTGCGCTAGGGTGGAATTATCTATTTGCAGAGGAACTGGAGTCATTTATCTGGAGTAGCTGTCTTGAAGGGAGAAAGTGCAGTGAATTCCTTGGATCCTTAGCAACTTCTGCACTCATGCCTATTCAGAATACTGTTTTGAGAAGAGGGGAGACACCGGTGCTTTCTTCAGAATAATCATAGATTAATGACAGTAATTGCTCCCACTTTCACAGACTCTCCCAAAGTGAGCAACTGCTCCTGATCATAAAAGCTAGCTTAGCTTCTGGTTCAAGTTCAGTAAATAAACTCAGTTAGTCAGGTTTCTCTAAACCCATGTCCTCTTGTTTTACTGTCTTGGTACATCCTAAAGTATTGATCGGGGTTTAGTTTATGAAGCCCATTTAAAATTTTAATGATCAGTTGTGATTCTGAATCTTCTTCTCTCAAGACTAAAGAGCCCAAACTTGTCTAATCACACGTGATAGCTCATTCCTCTAACATTGGAACTCATGCTTGTTGCTCTGCTCCAAAGACCAGAGCAGCCCGATTATGACATCTGGGGATCTATTCCTATCGTCTGATTAATTGTGTGCACTATTTGCTTATCCACAATGGGGCTGGTCCCAATTATTGAGGATAATTGGCTCCCTCCTGTACTTAGCTCTCTGTTAAATGAGCGCACAGCAGCTTATTGTTTAGCAATTTCCAAATAACATTATCCTCCTTGTACAGGGAAATCTCATTATAATGCAGCCTTCTGGATCCAATGTCTCAAAACCTGCATTATCGTCAAAATGGGGAAAAATAGCCAACTTCTGGGATGTCAGGGGGCTGCTGACATCACTTCCTGCACATAGGCGCCACTGACACCACTTCTGAGCATTGTGTGCAAGAAGTGCTGTTAACATCACTTCCTTCATGAAGTGACCAACATTCATGAAAGTACCTTCACCTAAAAGTGACGTCAATTGTATGGTGACCTGACAATCCATAAGTGTGCCATTTTTTAGTGAAAACCAACTAGTGAGTGCCAGAAGCTGGATATCATGGTCCTGAGGACACCAGCATTAAAAGTGAGGCTGCATTATCTCCAGAGAAGGGAATGGGGGTATGGGAGAGGGGATTAGGAGGATTGAATCCTCTTGTGGAGTATAAACACTGGTAAACACTAGTTTGGCTGAATAGCCTGTTTTTGTGCTGTAACACTGTAATGTAATGTCCCCCAGTAATACATAATTCCATGTATCACTGGGGGACATTATAATAGAGCTGCCTTGTACTCTGCAGTGAACCATATGACTTCACAAATATGATTCCTGCTGTAATTCTTCCTTTGGCCTAGATGGACTTTCCTTTGAGATTCATGATTAAGTGCGGAAATCAAAGTGTAATTGTTCATTCATTGTACCAAATTTGACAAACAAGGGTCAAGCCAATAGCATCTGTAATTACACTAGTTCAATTTCCTTTTTTTTAAAAAAAGAGTAACTTCAGATATTTAGAGAATTCTCTGTGGTCAGTCAACTGCTTCAGAAGCTGTTTACCTCAGTGATTGTGTTACATTATCTACGAGATACTTCTGAGGCACACAAGATCCTGTTCTGAATTGTTGCAAGCTTTGAAGTAATTCAGATTCTCAAAGAGGATAGCTACAGGGTAAAGTCAATTTGTAGATAATGTGTGCTGAATGTAAACTCATCTGTGATCAGCACCGGATTATTGCTTAATCAACCTGACGTAATATCATCCCAAACCATTAGCGCTCTCTGTGAACATCGCTACATGTCAAGTATATGTTGNAAAAAAATGGTGGCAACTGAGCTCCAGGCTGTAAACTAATCATGGGCTTCGGATCATAAACCACGGCTTATGAGGTTCTCTGAACACCTTGTGTGTCACAGTGATAACATGATTCACTCAGGTTATAGTTTGTCATTAAGCTTGAATTTTGAGGTCTAACCTCAGTGAGTGGATGATGGCACTCTGCACTTCACATTTATTCTAATTTGTGAGTAATACATTTAAGAATATCCAAAGCAGGAACATTTGGTGCACCTGAGAGGCAACATTGAACTCATTTTAAGTGCAAGAACATCTCCATCAGTTTATCATTATACAACAAAGCAGTTCCAGGTAAGATGCGTTACACACTATCTAGATGCTGTTTGAAATTCCAACCAGTTGAGTATCTCTGCTGACAGACAATGACCATTTAGACTGGACACCTCACAAGGTTGATTTCCCACCCTCCCTCTGGATATTTTGAGCATCTCATATTTTCTCCCTTCAGCACGATCAGAGGATGCTAACAGTGTGCGGATCCTGCTTTTGACTTTGGGCTCTGCAACCTGGTCCCACCCAAAGTTATCTCTATTTTTCATTCAAATAGATACAGGACAACACTGTTATAATGTGTCTTGCATTCCAGGATATATTGTAAAGTGCCGTGATTCATATTTTGTGGACAAGCACTGTAGCCAATTTGCACATAGTAATGTCCCACGAACCTCCATGGCCTGAATGACTAATTTTATTTGGCCAGGACACTAGAGAAACTCCCTTTTCCTTTTGAATAGTGCCATGGGACCTTTAAAGTACACCTGAACAGGCATTGGTTGTCTAATCCAAAGGATGGCAACATCTCCAGCATTTGAGGGTCCCTTGCACCCTCTACCCCACATTGGAGGTGGCGCTTTCAGCCACTACGCCCCGAAACTCCAGAACAATCTCCCTCAGTCCCCCAGCCTTGTCCCCTCTCTCCCCTTTTTCAAATCCTGCCTGAAAACCTTCCTTTACCACCTTCCCCCCCCCCCACCCCTGGCTCAGAGTCAGCTCTGAGACGCTATCCTGAGTGGAGGGTGCTATATAAGTGAAAGTTGTTGTTGTTGTAGTAGTACATAGTTGTGACAAAGCTGTGTTTTTTCAGCAATTTATTATTTATTGACAGACTATTTTGGAGTCCCTCAACCTCATTCCCTCCTCTCCACCTTCAAAACCCACCCTAAAGCCTATTTCTTTTCCCCTCCCAGCACCCTCTCCCCGCCCTCCCACTTAGGTTTCCAGTCAATTTACTGTTTATCTGAAGAAGAGGCAGTCAAAGCATAGGATTAACATTTCATCCTAAAAATTACACCTCTGTCAATGCAGCATCATTTTAGGAATGCACTGGGCACAATACGGGGCTTGAACCCACAACCCAGAGTTTTTTGTTCATCAAAGTGGAGTCCTGTAGCTCAGTGGTTAGAGCACTCACTTCGCAAGTGAGAGACCTGGCTTCAATTTCCGGCAGGGCAAAACCTTGGGCAAGTTTCCTTACTCCACATGCCTAATAATAATCCCTCAAAAAAAATAATAAAATTGGTCACTTCAATCCACGACTGTTTGTGGGACATTGCTGTGCGCAATTGGCTGCCGCTTTTTGCCCACAAATATACAGTCAATTCACTTTACAGTGTATTCTGTGAAGCGCTTCGAGATGTCTAGGAGACGTGAAAAGCACTATATCAAATAGAAGGATTATTATTATTAAAGTGAAACAAGAGTGTTTTGCATCCAATGTTTTCCACTCAGAGCATTCAGTGTCAGAGTGAACATGCCTATCTATGGCAGGTTAACGTAGCCTCTACATTGCCCATTAACGTCCCCTCATCCCAGTCTGAGCAGACCAGACCAGTGTGGAACGTTCTGACGTCTGACACCAGCTACCATCATGCGCATGAATGAAATGACCAATTTGTGACAAAATGTACAAGAATGGGTTTACCTAGTGCTGGGTTCAGACTGTCCAAACTCACACTAGCAGCAGATGTGACTTTTATCAAACAGTCTACGTTGACTTCAAACCTGGGTCTTGGAAATGAAAAGAAACAGAGAACTTATTTTTACAGGTGGCTTATCATGTTGTAACATCTCAAACTGCTTAACAGGTGATTACTTGCTGCTGTTGCTGCTTGCCATATGCTACTGTTGCTTCTTGTTGCTTACACTGCACTCCTCTATCCCTCGTCCCCTCCGCTCCACCATTAGCGGACGTACTTTCAGCCACTATGCCCCTAGACTACGGACCTCTATGCCTCAATCCCTCCACTTTGCCTCCTCCTTGCCCATCTTCAGATCACACCTGAAGACCTTTCTCTTTGAGTTTGACCATGCTTTGGTCACTTCCCCCTCTCTCTGGCTCGGCGTCAAGCTCCGCCACTGTTAAGTGCTTAGAGACACTACCTCAGGTGAAGGGTGTATAAATGCAAGTTGTTATTTTTGTTAATCTTTGAAGCCCTGAAGTTTAGTGACTGCAAAGTCCAATAACCACTGAATGACCCATGAATGACTAATTTATCTGGACGATTCCTAGCCAGAATACAGGGAAAAAACTGCTTCTTTTGACCAGACTTCATGGCCCATCACCAACCACCATCTTCACTCGGCTTTACTGGCTGCCCATTCCTCAATGGATTGAATTCAAGATTCTCATTGTCACCCTCTTTGAAATGTCTCCACAGCCTTCCCTACCCTACCACTGCATTCTCCGAAACCCTGGCCATTCCCTGCTCTGAACAAGCATCGGCCTGTTTCACATGTCCCACCCCAACTCTCCACATCCTTCAGCCATTCTGACCCTGCTCTCTGGAGTCCCTCACCTCATCCCCTCCTCTCCACCTTCAAAACCCAACTGCAATCCTATTCCTTTGGCCACCTTTACCCTCTCCAGCACCCTCTCCTCACCCCCTCTCCCCAGTCATTTGGGACATTCTCCAGATGAGAAAGGCACTATACCAATGTAAACTGTTGCTTTTGTTGCCTTTTTGTATACTGTATTACCACAGGATCTTTAACGTTCATCTGAAGAAGAGGCAGTCAAAGCATAGGATTAACATTTCATCCTAAAGATTACACTTCTGTCAATGCAGCATCATCTCAAGACTGCACTGGGCACGACACAGGGCTTGAACCCGCAACTTTGTGACCCAGAGTTGAGTACGCTAACAAGGAAGCCAAGCTGTGCACACAGTACCATTTAGTCCCTTGACAGCATTACAATATGGCATTTCACAGATCATGCAATACCCAAAATATATATGTAACAATACAATTTCTGCTCTGGTTGCGATGTCCTTGTGTTGAAAAGTGAAATTACATTATTCATCTGCAGGCACTCCTCGGAGATTGTAAGGTAATCAGTACGTTTCCATTCACATTCCTTATTCAGCAGGTCTGGGAACTATGCAAAACAAACTGGAGCAGGTTACCTGAAGAAACACCACAAGCCTGCAGTCCAGTTATACTATATATTAATATACGATTATATTTTTTTCTATTTAATAAGAAGCCTCAGTATTTTAAATACTGAGGCATCTTATTAAATAGAAAAAAATAATCTGGTAGAGAGGTTGAAATGACAACATAGATTGTGAAGCTCAAGCAGTTTATTATCATCTGAACCCTGAGATGAGATTAGTTTCATTCCAATCACTCCAGTGCGCCCATTATTTTTTATGTAAGTGTCTTGATGATGATAATATATAGCAGTCTTATTTTCGACAATGTAAATTAAGTCTAACCCATTGCTGGAAGGTGGAAACTCAGTGCATTAAAGCAAAGTTCAGAATAACACCACTTTCAGAGTTTGTTTCAGTTTTACTGCCACTTACTCAGTCCGTTCCAGCCTCCATACTGCTCTCCTATTTTAACATTCCTACTCTCTCGACCAGAGCCACTCTCTCTCTATCTCTCTTTCTTTAAGAAACAGTAGCTTGACTACATCAGAACTCTGTTATAACATACTTGGTTATAACCCAGGTTTACTTGTAAAGCAAGTGCCCTGTTGACACACTGCTGGCACCCTACTCTTGGCCGGGTTCCTGTGAGCTAAAAAACGAACAATTTCCAGGTTATCAGGTCTTCATGTCCTGGCAGTGACATCGACTGCGACCTAATGACCCTGAAGTCAGACATTTTTTAAGCACAGGAAGCTGGCCAGCTTTCTGCACACATGCACAGTGATGGCACGGGTCAATAATCTTTGCTGTCACAATGTGGAAGCGCTGATAGCGCTTGCACCCCATTATAAGGTGGTTGGAATTTTATGGACCCCAAGAACAGCATCCCCGGCAGGGAGAAACAATAGGCAAGTTTCCTTACTCGACACGCCTATGTTTACCTAGCAGTAAGTAGAACCCAGTTGTTAGTCGATTGGCAGATTGCTTTTCCAGGGGTAATAATAATTCCGTCAAAAACAAATAATAATAATAGTAATAATTCTTGCATTTGATATAACGCTTTTCACGTCAGGAGGACGTCCCAAAGCGCTTCACAGAACACACTGTAAAGTGAATTGACTGTATATTTGTGGGGGAACGCGACAACCAATTGCGCACAGCAGTGTCCCACAAACAGTCGTAGATTGAAAATGACCAATTTATTATTGTTTTTGGTTTTGGAGGGATTATTATTAGGCTCTGTGTGGAGTAAGGAAACTTGCCCAAGGTTTCGCCCTCTGCCTGGAATTGAACTCAGGTCTCTCGCTTGCAAAGCGAGTGCTCTAACCACTGAGCTACAGGACTCCACATAATAATAAATTGGTCACTCAATCTGAGACTGTTTGTGGGAGGGACACTGCTATACGCATTTTGCCCACAAATTACACTTTACAATATATTCTGTGAAGCACTTTCAGATGTCTCGAAAACGTGATTAGGGGCTATATCAAATGCAAGGATTATTATTGTCACAATATGGTTCTACTGTATCTCGGGTGAGGGGAACCAATCAAATGACTTATTAGCCGGGACCTTCCTCTTCAGTGCTAACTATTTGGGGGAGAAGCAGCTCCTTCAAGAACATTGTTTATGGAAAGCCAAGGTTTAAATAGGCCAGAAAACTTTTTCCCCCTTAATTCCTTCTTAGGTTTGAACATTAATATTGCTGCCCGGGTATCTCTGGAGAGAGATGAGAAGAGAGAGAACACTTCCATGACCTAATGGAGGGTTTCCCAGGGGATATTTGAATCATAACAGCCCAAGCTATTTAAACATATACAGTTGTTCAAAAACAATCTTAAACATATACACTTCGCTGGATGCCGGTTAACCTCTGACGCCGGGTAAATGAAACAAAATACCCGGCCCCGATTACCCTGTATTCTTACCTGTTTCAAATATTATGGTTCAATCAGACGAAAACCCGCTTACTCCGGGCAAAATGCCGCACTGGTCACCACTGGATGCACTCACTTGGCCTTCAGTGTGTCCAGCGGCTCCATTTGTGGGGTCCTGTGGCTCTCGCTTTGCTAGCGAGAGACCTGAGTTCAATTCCAGGCAGGGCGAAACCTTGGGCAAGTTTCCTTACTCCACACGCCTAATAATAATCCCTCCAAAACAAAAAAAACAATAATAAATTGGTCATTTTCAATCTACGGCTGTTTGTGGGACACTCCTGTGCGCAATTGGCTGCCGCGTTCGCCCACAAATATACAGTCAATTCACTTTACAGTCTATTCTGTGAAGCACTTTGGGACGTCCTCCCGATGTGAAAAGCGCGATATCAAATGCAAGGATTATTATTATTATTCAGCCACGAGGGGCTCTGGGATGTAAATGGGAGGAGTCAAACTGCGATTGACAGCGGACTCCAACCATTCACAAGAGGTTGGAGTTGGGCTGTCAATCAGTGAAGGGGCGGAGAAACAGGGCAGCACAAGGGAGGGAACTCATGATTGATTGACAGCTGGGTCACTTGTGAATGAGTGGAGCCCAAACATTCACAAGCGGCTGCAGGATGTCAATCACCTCAACGCTGCCGGTAATTGGTCCCCTTCCCATCCAGTGGAAACAGCAGTCGGAGGGAGAAAGCGCCGCCCCTGTGCTGGGCAGAAAGTAGTGTATTGTATTTTGCAGCCAAACAAAGTATTCTCTAAGAGTATTTTCACTGTAACTGGTCAGTTAGCATTGCTTCAAGCAAAACAACATTATTACATATCATTAAACAGTGTGGGCGGGGCTCCTCTGCTGGGTCGGAATGGTATTTCGATTAACCGCGGACACTTCTTAAGCCAGACGAAAAGGCCGTCCCCAATGTGTCTGGCTTAACCAGCTTCCACTATATTAGAATACAAAATGCAGCATAAACAGCGCAGAATAAACCACATGTAAAATGAGGAAGCGGGATTGTCATCAACTTCAGGGCACAGTTCCTGCAATTGGAATCTAGAATGCTGGCTGCTGGTTTCCATCTACATTAAATTGGATGAAACCGGAAGCTGTTTGCAGGCTTGGAACTCAAGAATGCAGCTCTTGCTGTGAACTCTAAAAACTGGAAGGCTCAATTATGGTATTACTAAACATATTCCTTTCGTTAGTTGAGGAATGGTGTGAAAATATTTTGAAATAAGCCCCTTCCTCACTAATGAATAACGGGAGCACCCAAACCCAAGATGCTGCCAGTGCGTAGATTCTAGTTTTCTGACTCTCGCAAACTGCAATCAAGACTTCACTTAAATCTTTGCCCCCCTCCCCACTCCCCCCTCCCCCTCTCCCCCTTCTTCTCCCTTCCCCCCCACCCGAAACAAATTTATTGACTTTGAGTGCTTTTATTTTCTTGCTAGCTTTTTGGGAGTAGGAAGTTTGAATGTGAATTATTCTTGTGTGTGAGACTGGCTCGGTTGTTAGCACTGCGGCTTTGATGTTAGAATGTTATGAATTCAAGCACCACGTCGAGACTTGGAATTCATAGTCTAGGATGACACTCCAGCTCAGGGCTGGGTATGTGCTGTATGGTTGGAGGTTCCATCCTACGGATGAGACATTAAATCGTGATCCCATTTACCCATTCTTGTGGGTGTTAAAGACCCTATGGCACTACACTACACTTCATAATAAATCCAGTGAAAAGCTTTGAGACGTTTTCACCACCTGATAAGGTACTACATCAAATGCTGATATTATTATTTATGAATTATTCTGTATCAGGATTGAAATTTAGTTTTTTTTAAAAAATTTGATTAGTGATCACGAAACCATATTTTCACCCGAATACAAAAAGGCATTAAAACTGCATTTGTCTTCATATCAGTTTTCTCTTATGCTCTTTGTCATGGTTACATAAAGCAGAGACAGACTGTGCAACCAAATGACCCAAAGAACAGGGACTCCTTTTTTGGCACAAACACTGCCGACATGGATTTGTTCCACATGCAGGATCACTGCAGACATCGCCTTGCACGGTTCAAGATCAGGTCAGGATAAATGGGGAACTAAGTGTCGGAGTGCTGCCAGAAAACACTTCACGTGTGTTTGACTAAATCATCAGAGCCTGAGCATTTTATGCACATTTTATTATTTTTCCATTTTGCATGTGTGCAACAAACTTTAGAGGATAAATGCATGCTCCTTCCAGTTCACCCACACTGGACTCCATGGAGAAAATGGTTGCTTATTAAGTGTTAAATCCAGAGCATTGCTGAGCTGCAGACTCACGTCGCTGGGCTGAAACTGACTGCCACAACTCGTTTCATTTGTGACCCTTCAGAGAGATGAGACCTGCATCTCCAGTGTGAAATTGATTTCAAACCCAGCTCCCCCTCGTGACAGCGCTACGTTCTTCCATCCTGGCAAGCAGTCCTTCATTCCTTTTCCGCTCTCCTAGGAAGCTTTATTACTTTTAATAATAATAATCCATGCATTTGATATAGCGCCTTATCACATCTTCAAGACGTCTCAAAGCGCTTCACAGAATATAATGTATATTTTGTGGGTGAGATAATGGCAGCCAATTGCACCAGCAGTGTCCCACAAACAGTCGTGGATTAAGTGACCAAATTATTATTTAGTTATTTATTTTTGAAGGAATTATTACCCCCGGAAAGCAATCTGCCAATCGACTAACAACCGGTATCTTTTTAAAAATTTTAATTTCTTTAAGTATCTTTCATCGGCATTTTTAATATTGTTGCAATATTGTAATCAAAACTGCTTCACCTGAAAAAAAAACTAAAATCCTAACATAGATCCAATTTGTTCAGTGACATTGATTTCAATTGCGGAAAAAATCTTCACCAGAATTATTCACTACCAGTCACATATTTCAGTTACCACTCCATCAGCTTTCACCCATATGGTGAGCTCCTAATTTCAAATGATATCACGGGGGACATTTGACAACAGAACCCAACAATATTCATGGCTCTATAGCAATAGAACCCTTTCACTTGCTTTATGGAAGCTGTTATGTCCACTGGGTGTCCAACACATGTGGAAACTTGTCAATATGCTTATGAGTATCCAAACCACACCTAGTTCCACATATGTATGTCATCTACGCATAGAAACGTCCCTGTGTCTGGAAAGGAATGTGCACTCTCTCACATCCAGAGATGATTAGACACAGGTTGGCAATTGACTTTCTAGACAGAAAGTCAGAGAATGAATACCCAGAGGCATGTGGACCAACAAATTAGCTGAGCACCATAGACCAAAGGAAGGAGGATTCCCCCCCACCCCATTATGATGAGAATCATCAGACTGAAGTCACTGTGGCTCCCCAAAATAATCACTGCTATCTAATGTCACAGGGTGGCTTCCACAATTTTCGAAAAAGATCATATTGTCTATGGTTAGTGGCCACTACACCATCATCCAGCACCTTTGGACATCCTCTTGACATGAAAGACGCTATACAAATGCAATTTGTTGTTAATTTGTTGTTGTCTATAAACCAATTTGAAAACTATTTTGAATTTTGGCTTCTTGTAAGCAGCGACAGAACAAAGAGGAGTCGTGCAAACATTTTTGGACTGCTTGTGGCCTTAACAATGTAATTCAATCTCAAATGACCTTCATGGTTAATCTTGCCCCGGAGGAGAGTTTCTCCATTGGGTTATCGAGGAAGGAAAGGGTAAAACAGATTGAGGTGGAGTCCTTCCTCGCTTAACTGAAGCCTGGCTGCTGGTAGGATGAATAAGGCACAGGACAATGCTTATGGACAGAACTGTAGGATTATGGATCTTCATCTTTAGCTTTGGGCAGGAAAATCTTGCCAATCTCTGCTCTGCCTTTCCTCATCCACATACCTTTGAAGGTTGCAGTTTTAAAAGTGTTGATGGGTGTGGTGGCAATAAGCAAGATTGAAGAGGTAGACTTTAAGGCAGGACTTAAAGATGTATAGTGAGGGAGGAGAGAGGAAAGACTGAACAGAATGAATGAGCAAAATATAAATGTTACAGTTGCATTCACTATTAAGACATGTTCACAGTCACATAAAACATTCAGCCTGCAACATTTAAGTTCCCAATACTGTAACTTGTCAAAGGAATACAAAGACAATTAACAATTAATGACTGATATGCTATTTGATAAGCACAATGAGCCCTGATATTGTTTCATCCACATTCAGCCGCCTACTTAATGGTGATTTGGGTAATTTGAGATAATTAGGTGCTTTGTTACTAAAGACAAATTTTCTGTTGCACAGATCCCTGACAAGTGACAACAACAACCTTCAAAACTCCGGGTGCAATTTATACAATTGTACAAGTGTGCTCAACAATTGCTCCTACCCTTTAAAGTGATGTGCCTTCCTTAGCCCTTTCCCCAGCTCAGGCTCCCAATCAGTTTTGTGAAGCACCTTCAGATGTCCTCCTGATGTAAAAGAAGCTATATAAATGTAAATTGTTGTTGTTGCCCTTTGAGACATGCTATATCAAATACAAGTGTTTTTGTATTTTTTGGCTCAGTAGAAATATGATATACCGAGTAGATGAATAGAAAGAAAGCTACCATTTTTACTGTGGCCATCTTTCTCCCACCTCTATACCCATCCCCAGCTCAGCTGACCAGCCAGCATTGTCAAGTCATTTGAGATGTCCTACTGACATGAAATGTGCTCTATAGTGGTAAACTGTATTCTATTTGAAAGATTTATGCTGTTCATGCCCTGCTTGATCCTGGACTTTGCTAATGGGTCGGAGGAAGCCTCTGCTGCACTGAGGTGGATTTGTGGTGAACACAGGAATTGGTTGCAGGGAGGGAGGGCTCTTGCCAACACTGACCTGTCACTAAGCACCCTGGAGGCAGAGGTGACTTCACAGTGGGCATGTCTATTTGCCAAAGCTCCTCGCATGAGGACAACAACAACTACAGCATCCTCCACGCAGGGTCGTGTTTCAGAGCGCTTAATAGTGGCCTGACTTCAAGCCGGGGGGGGAGGAGGTGAAGTGGCTTTAAGCACGGTCGAAGAACAAGGTTTTAAGGTGGGACCTGAAAGAGGGGAGAGAGGGGACAAGGCGGAGGGATTGAGGGAGAGTGTTTTAGAGTTTCGGGGCATAGTGGCTGAAAGCGCAACCTCTGATGGTGGGGTAGAAGGCACAATGGATGAGCAGGAGGCCGATGCCAGTCGAGTGGAGGTGCCGGATGGTGAACTGTGGATTGAGGCGGACGGAGAGGTAGCGAGGTGCCAGGGAGTGAATAGAGGTGCCAGGGAGTGAATGGAGGTGCCAAGGACCTGGATTAAGCAGCTGGTCCTGAACAAGGCTGGTATCTGGCATTGGACTTGGACCTCGAGAAGATCAAGGTGGCTGGCACGTCACAAGCTGTCCTGTAAAGGTCCTCCCACCACACTGAAGGCAGATGCCTGCCAAATAACTGATGAGGAATCTCTGAACCTTGGGGCGACAGCTACTGGAAGGTGCTCCTGGAATCTGAGTTCATGAACACATGTTCGTATATCCGGTGCCTGGAATCCACCTTGGTTGGCCTGCAGAGAGGCAAGCCGCCGCTGCTTAAACACCACATCTCCAATTGGTGGAACCAGCGCTCAATGGGAAGAGCGTAGCACTGCTCTCATGCATTTCATGCTGAGCTGTGTTTCTCACCAGGAAGTTCACGTGGAGTTCCTGGTACCTACCATCCACCTAATGAGAGCTCAAACCCACGCTTGGCGGATGTCAAATGACCAACTAGTGACTGTCCTCTGGGAGAGCGGGGGAGGTATCCCTGGGAGCTGAACTGGCTCTAAGGTGTCATGTTTGACAACGGAGTGTTGGAATCGAGTCAACCCTCTGTGGTGGTCTCGCTAATCCGTTCCTGAGCCGGGCAGATCCACAGTATTCCGGGACACGGCTGATGACAGCACAGCCAGCCCAGATCATCGGCAGGACTTTCTGGATTTAGGTAAGCATGACATGTCCCTCCAGGGAGAGAGTGTGCATTCCATTCCAATAAACATCTCTGGAATTTCCAGAGATTTCCATGCATGGAAATCTCACCTTGGTTTGGATACTCTTAAGCATGGTGATGGGTTTTGGCATGTGTCAGAACCCGGCTGAACAAAAATACACATTCCCTGCTTTAAGGAACAAACAAAAATATTGCCTTCTTGTGCAGTAAACATCTTAATTTACCAAGTTCATCCAGCAGTTCTTTTCTCTCTCTCTCTCTCTCTCTCTCTCTCTCACTCTTTCTCCTCCTCCCACCCAACACCCCTCCTCCTTGGGTCTGCGAATTCTTCTTAATAACGGAGAATAACCTTGCATATACACATGACACAGAATATAAACGTTGATGTTTTGGGGATGAAGAGGTCGTCAGCATTCAAGTGATTTTATAGTTCTGTGAAGAAACTCTGCCCTTCCACTCGTAAAGAGGCCACAATAAGTTAAAAGGAGAAAGCCATTTGCTAAAATCCAACGGCATCAAAATATCCAGGCTTGACTCATCTCCGAGCAGCATACCATATTCTTAGATGTGCTGTAGTCATGGCAACTGCAATTCAGTGACCTCGTTATTTCAACCTAATCCTGGTTTGAAATTACAGTTGCTCCTCCCTTTTGCCTGGCTAGCCTGATAACATAATCATTGCAAATTAGTATGGAAAAACCCAGCAGGATTTGTTCTGTGAGTGGCATAGGACTGGTCAAGCTGAAGAAAGTGTATCAAAACACTGGCTTTATCAGAGAAATAATATACAAACGGAACAGCAATAAACCCAGCTGGAACACAGTTTGAATTCACAAGTCTGACAGCTCCTTTCTCCGTACACATCATTTGAACAAGATTTTAAGCCTTTAAACCCACTTTTTTTAAAAAAACTCAATTTTAAGCCGTCAGTTTTCTACTTCAGTAATTCCCTGCTTTGTTACAGAATTAATTGGTTTCAGTGAAAGCCTTTCCCTATAGTATGTCACACTGCACGTCCTACGGGGCTGGTACACTAACCTCAGTGCAGTACATATTCCTCTGGTGCACAACTGACTCAATGCACCTAGGATATGCCAGTGCCTCCGAGGATCTTCTTAAAATTCCATTAAATCATATCCCCAAATTAAAACTAAGCAGTGTGCTTCGGAACTTTCAACTTTAAAACTTTGCTTTTCCCTTTGCTCAGGCAAAGATCAGGCAATGGCAGAAATGGTATGTGAACCAAATCCAACTTAGAGTCACAGAATTTTACCAGACAGATGCAGGCTACTCAGTTCATTCGGTCAGCAATGGAGTCTTGAAGCGTAGTGGTAACGGCACTCGCCTCGCAAGCAAGAGGACCTGGGTTTCATTCTTGGGCAGGGTGAAACCTTAGTTTCCTTACTCCACACACCTCTATTTACCTAGCAGTAAGTAGGAACTCGGTGATTAGTCGTTTGGCGGATCGTTTTCCAGGTGTAATGACCCTTAAAAAATATTTGGTCACTCAATCCACAATTGTTTATGGGACACTGCTGTGTGCAATTGGCTGCCACATTTCGCCCACAAAATACAATCAATTCCCTTTACAGTGAAGTGCTTTGAGACATCTCAACGATGTAATAAGGTGCTATATTAAATGCAAGGATTATTATTATTTTTCTCCATTCGAACCACTTGTTTTGCTCACTTCCCACACCCTTTAATGCTACTCTTTAACAATGCTCTTCTTGTATTTTATTTTGGCATTCAACAATACTGATCAATTTTGACTATGGGATTCAAAACACTTTGGTAACAAATGCAATTGCAGCAAGTCTTAAACAGTTAAGATAACCACACAAAGTACAGCACAGTTAATCTGCAAGTGAAAGATTGGCAGCACCAACTATGTAAGCAACCATACCCTAAAGAAATGCAATTCTGAAAGTAATTTTTTTTGTCGGTGATGTTTAAATAGCCGTATCGGGATACAAGCGTAACCTTTCGCATGCAATAGCGATTGACTAAGTCACTCCACTCTAATTCTTCGGACAGTGTGAATCTCTTTTCCAAGGTGAATGATTTTTAACAAATCATAAAGCAAATGTACTGCACCAAGTGAACAAAAACAGTGTGCTCTCCACTTCAATTAACAGCCCATACCAGGAGAGGCAACTTTCCCTGCATTTAAGAAGGAATATTTCAGCTTCGGGCTCACTTTGACAACCTTAACTCTCATAACCATCTTCCCAACATACATGTTATTACAATGCCTTCAAGAACAATGGATGCCCCGTAGCCCTCCTCCTTCCCCTCTCATATAATGAATATCAAATCTCTACAGCACAAATCATCCAGTCTATGCCATTTTGCTTCCAGTCAAAAGACAACTACAGGTATATAGGTGGAAAACAATCTGAATGTCAAAAGTGAAGAAGCTGAACAGCAAGATTTGAGGAGGAATCAGTACATTATTTGAGTATTTTCAATTTGATCTTAGAACTAAATAAAAACAATAGAACTGTCAACCTCAAATCCAGAGAGTGTGACACTAGAATTCTATACAAATCCTCTTAAGTACTGTATAACGTCACCTTTATTAAACAATTTAAACAATCTGGTTGAGAACTTAACATCTCTTAAAACATCGCTTTCAGTAACACAGTAATTAGGGTACTTCCCACTTTCATCAAGAGCTCAGGAGGAATCTGCACATGTGCAACAAAGGGCAAAGGGAAAGTGGGGCTAAGAGACGCCGAATAGCAGTTACATGTTTTCCTGTGTTTAAGCCAGGAATGCGACTGGCTCTTTAAGGACAATAAAAAGGTTAAAGGAGATCTAATTGCCCCCCCCTAGCCATTTTAAACATTTTTTTAAAAAGTCTGAAAGTTTGCTTGAAACTGGTTGCATAAAATCTGATTTCTGAACCCATCTGGTGAGGAGCTAGACTGTGAAATATGCTCCATAATGTGCAAGTTGTTGGGTTGAGCTTAGCACCTAATCGATACCACTCAAACCAGATCAACCTTGCACTATTACTACTGTTTCAATGAGGAAGCTAACTTAAAACAATACTAATTTTCCAGTATGAATTGGATATTCAATGCATTCATTTATGTTTAAAGTTTACAAAACTAGTGAACATTTGCCATTCGGGTGCTAAGGTATTAACAAAATAAATTGTGTTAAATCTACACGTTTAAGAAATCTGAGATGGCAGTTATCTTGAGCAGCCCTGTACTTCCCCTGATGTTGAAAAGTGAAGGGAATCTTGCAGTTATCAGCATCCTTGCAATAAACAATCAACAAGCTCACTACAACAACAACAACAAAATTACATTTATAGAGCGCCTTTCACGTCGGGAGGACGTCCCAAAGCGCTGAACAGTCAGGTGTCGGGGCCTGAGCATGGGGGAGGGATGGTATAGGGGTGAGGGAAGGCAGAGAGGTGGGAGGGAGACCAAAGGCACGATCGAAGAGAAGGATCTTGAGGCCGGCCTTGAAGGAGGCAAGGGAGGAAGCGAGGTGAAAGGACCATGGGATGGAGTTCCAGAGTGTGGGGGCAGAGAGGCTGAAAACCCGGCCACCAATGGTTGGGCAGGTCGAGCGGGAGACGTGGAGCAGGCCAGAGCCCGCTGAACGGAGGGAGCGGGCAGGTTGGTAGGGAGTCAGCAGGTCAGAGAGGTAGGAGGGGGCAAGTCCATGGATGGCCTTAACGGTGAGGACGAGGATCTTGAATTCGATCCTCTGGGGGATGGGGAGCCAGTGGAGTCGGGCGAGGGTGGGAGTGATGGGGTCGCGGAGCCTGGTGCGTGAGAGTACACAAGCTCCAGAGTTTTGGATGATCTGCAGCTTGTGAAGGGAAGAGTTGGGTGATGGGTCATGGGAAGATTTCTTCAAGGTGGGGGTGATAGTGGCTGTTACTGCACATATAAAGGGAGAGGTGAAGAAATATGCGTGGATTTGGAGAATATCACCCCTAATGGTTTGCAGAACCCAGTTCATCATAACTCCATTAGGAAATCATCTCAAATGGATGTGAGAGTTATTTTAAAAAATGGTCACTCAATCCACAACTATTTGTGGGGCACTGCTGTGCACAATTGGCTGCTGCGATTCACCCACAAAATACACAGTCACTACACTTTACAATGTTTTGGGAAGCGCTTATAGAAGTCTCAACATGTGATAAGGCAATGCAAGTATCTAATGCAAGGATTATTATTATTAATCGGAAAACATACACTCCTGAAATGCTGCAGTTTGGGATTGATGGTTTGGGAGGATAATGACTCCCATTGAGAGGCAGCTGGTACCCTTGATTTGGCTACCGATGACTGCTTGTTTACCTTTGTGCTGCCTGTCCCATGGGTGACAAGTCTCAAAGTTGCCATCTGTTTCCAGTACAGTTAATTCTACTGATCCTTACACAATGATTTGGGGGCAGTGGATTGCACGTCCATCTCTCCAGAGCAAAATGATCACAGTGGGATTAGTTTCCTTGCTCTTTCTCTCTCTAGTTTTCTGGCTAGGTAATCACCACGGGGTCATAGAGGAAACAAATCAACCAAAACCAAGCCAAAACCAGACTAACAGCATTGTCTCTTCGACCGATTTACAATACTCCAACACAATCACTCTTAAAAACAAAGGGGCTGGCAACATAAAGGGAAATCTTGAGATGCAGGCATTAATTCTCAAGGCATTATAACTCAACCCCACAAACATACATTTCCCCTATTACACTGAGAATGCATTTCGCAAACTGAGGAAAATAAGCTTCTAAATTAAGAATGAAGTTAGGAATATTCTCAAATTTTAATGCCATAGTTTTGAGGCAAAAGCCATAAGATATATGGAGCTCTGAACTCCATGTCAGTTCGTCCTTGGATCCAGCGTTTTGGGTCGTCCTCTCAATGTGAAAGGCACTATATAAATGTAATTTTGTATTGTATTGGTTCTCTGTATATGCAATGTGTGCATTTATTCACTTTCCACACATTCCTCCATATAACATCATCACTTTTGAATCTTTTGAATGCATGTTATACTGTTTTTTTACAGTTATACATATTAAGGGTTATATTCATTGGAATCTGCAGATGCAAATACTGCACAATGTAGACAATGGATGGTTGTCTACCTTGTACAGAAGGTTGAGCTATGAGGAGCGATTCGGCTAAGGCTCTGCAGCCTTGAAATTAGATATCTCAGAAAAGACTTTACAGAGATATACGAGATGTTAAACGGGATAGTGAAAGTAAAGCTCAACAATACTTTCAGATCCGCCAAGGCAGCAGGATAAGAGGCACTAGTTCAGGGTTGTGAACAGCAATTTTAAGACAGATGCCAAGATGTCTTTCTTAACACAAATGGAGCTCAACACCTGGAAAGGGCTACCAGGAAATGTGGTTGAGCGAGAATATCAAACTCAAGACAAAGGTTCTTAAGAAACACTCAAATGTTTGTTCACCAGTCAGGGCCTTTAACTTGTCCAAGTTCAGTTATTGGCCAGCTGCAACACTGAAGTGACCTCTCGAGATATGAAAAGTAAAAAAAAGATGAGTGAGGCACCTAAAGTGAAATTAGATATCTCAGAAAGGACTTTACAGAAAGAGGCACCTAAAGTTCCTCACACAGTTAGTAACAAAATCAACATCAACTTGCACTTATATAGTGCCCTCCACTTAGGGTAGCGTCTCAGAGCACTTAACAGTGGTAGAGCCGGACTCCAAAAGCACGGTCAAAGAGGAAAGTCTTCAGTTGGGACTTGAAAGAGGGGAGAGAGGGGGCAAGGCAGAGGGATTGAGGGAGAGTGTTCCAGAGTTTTGGGGTGCAGTGGCTGAAAGCACAACCTCCGATGGTGGGGCGGAGGGTGCGAGTGATGAGCAGGAAGCTAATGCCAGTCAAGCGGAGGTGCCGGGTGGTGGATTGGGGAGTGAGGAGGTCGGAGAGGTAGGGAGGTGCCAGGGAGTGAATGGATTTGAACATGAGTGTGAGGATCTTGAAATCGATCCGTTCGGTGATGGGGAGCCAGTGGAGCCTGGCCAGAACTGATGAGATGTGGGTACAGAGTTTGGTCCGGGTCAGTATGTGGGCAGCACAGTTCTGAATGAGCAGGATCTTTTGAATGGAGGAGCTGGGGAGACTGTCGAGGAAAATCACTGAAGTGCCTGAGTTGATGTCCATCTCTCCATTTGAGTGAACTCAGCACCGTCACGCTGACAGTTTCAGTACATCTTTTAAGCCAGTTCATTCAATTAAGTTATTGTCTTTAGTTTAAACAAAAATATGTCCCTTTAAAATCAACAAAGAGGAAGAAACAAAGACCAAATTTTGGATTTGATATAACGTTTAATACATGAAGATTTCTCAAAGCACTTCATTATGATGTGTTACTTTTCACTGTTGTTAGTAAGTAAACTCAGAAGCTAACTTGGACCAACAACATCCCATAAACAGCATTGAGATGAATCAAATTGGACAGCACACTAGGAGAACTCCTGAACGTTTTCTTTTTCAAAGCAATGCCATCTACCTCAACAACCAGACAGATCCCTGGTTTAATGTCTCATTTACAGAACAATATCAGTAACAATGCAGTAATCTCTCAGTACTGTATTGGAGGTGTCAGCCAAGAATGTGAGCTCAAAACCTTGAGAGAGGCTCAAACGATTTGACCCAGGGGCAATATTGAGCTAAATAGTCATGGGTACTAAAGAGAATTGTAATTCAATGTGATTTTTAAAAAAGGTGTATTCCAACAACAACAAGATTACATTTGTATAGCGCCTTTCACGTCAGGAGGACGTCCCAAGGTGCTGGACAGAGTACAGCATTTCAGACCCAAGCTGGGGTCAGAGGGGGGAGAAGGGAAGGGGGGTGACCAATGGCATGTCAAAGAGGAGGGCCTTGAGGTGGGACTTGAAAGAGGGGGGAAGGTGGAATGACTGAGGTATGGAATTCCAGAGGTTAGGGGCAGAGTGGCTGAAGGCTCTCCCGCCAATAGTGGGGCATGTGGGTCGGGGGACGTGGAGCAGGCCCTAGCCGGCTGAGCGGAGGGAACGGGTGGGTTGGTAGAGGGTTAGGAGGTCACAGAGGTAGGGTGGGGTGAGGCCATGGAGGATTTTGTATGAACAACAACAACAACTTGCATATGTGTAGTGCCCCTCATACAGGATAGCATCCCAGATCGCTTGACAGTGGCAGAGCATGACGCTGAACTGGGGGGAGGGGGAGGTGAACGGAGGCATGGTCGAACAGGAAGGTCTTTAGGTGCGATTGAAAGTGTGGCCAATGCTGGTGGAACGAAGAGCACGAGGGACATCAGAAGGCTGGAGCCAGTGGGAATGGGTTGGGGGGTAAGCAGGTCGGAGAGATAGGGAGTTGTCAGGGCATGAAGGGATTTGAAGATGAGTGTGAGGATCTTGAAATCCATTCGATGATAGGGAGCCAGTAAAGCCTGGCTAGAGTTGGTGTGATGGGGTTACTGAGTTTAATACTGCTTTGTTTCAGGACCATAAACAGGGCGCATAGCCAAAATGGCCACCAAGATGTCACTTCCTGGGTATTGCCAATGTTTATGACATGGAAGGGGCATGGCTGGTGTCATTTGCTAAAAAACACGCATCATTGATATCTCTTCCTCCGTGCTGTGCTTGCACACAGTGCACAGGAAATCTGGCAACTGTCTTCATAGGTCCAAAGGACAACCACATTACAGCCAAACAGCGAGGCACGTCATAAAGGAGTTGGTTGTCCTCTATTAGGGATCTAGCCTCAGGGACTTAAGATTTCATGATGCTGAAAAACAACTTGTTATCTTGTTATTCGACAATGTAGTCTTCTTCAATCCTTTTCAGAAATTCTTTCTGGATGATAATTCAGAACATCTAGAAAGGTGTTCTGCATCAATGTGTCAGAAACAACCTGATAATCAATGCCTGCATGAAGAACATTTATCTTCCCCCCAACAATCTGGATAATTCTAATCTGTAGCCTAGGATAGATCAGTGTGAAGGGACACTGCAGATGTAACATAAACCAGCTTTTGTGAATAATTTGTTCACATATTTGGGAAAGTTCCCTATGTGGCATTAAAAGATTAAATAAATTTTTGTTTAATACAGCTCTAAAAACAGTTTCAATAACTAAATTTATAGACATTTGGAAATGTTGCTTTGCAAGGAATAAGTCAGTCGGAATAAACATTTCAAACACAATTTAAACTGACATTTTTGATGTTTATTTTTCCAGGTCAAAATTCTAATCACCATATGTTTTCTCTCAAATGCCCTCTGAAAAGCCAAACAACTTTTGAGAGGCAGACTGAAAGAGAAACATCTAGAATTATGAACAACATTATGATGAATGAAAGCATAAAGCGTAGCATTAACCAACCATACAAATAAAAAGATGTTTCAGAACAATTCAATCTATTTTTAAAAATAGTGTGGGGAGGGCGGAGTGGAGTGTGTGGAGACTGTAAGATATAAAAGTTTATTTAGTACACTATCCTTTCACCTCTCAGACTTGGGGAGTTTGAATCCAGCACCAACCTGTAACCCAAAATTCCAGCCAAGTCTTTGCCTGCTATTTTCGCTTGCCCAAATTTGTGAAAAATTCTTATGTTCAGTGTTAATTTGGAAGCTTGTCTTTGTTAAGCGTGATGGAAAAGAGGGTTCCCAATTAAGACTTTGTTCCCCACAATTCAGCCAAAATTAAATCTTAAAGATAAAATAGACTTTCAGCTAAGACTAGTTGTACTTCTTGTGGGATGCTGCATATTACAATGTTTCCCAACATGATGCACCAAGAGGTACCTCCAGCAAGGACAAGTGTCTCACAAGGTTGACTCTGATATTTGCTTCAGCACACAAAGACCAAGACCTGAAATTCCTCAGGCTTAAGATCAGTCTTCAAATTTATAATCACATTGAATTTTGGAAAATTGTTAAATTTCGTGTTAAGTGATCAGGGCCTACCACAGTTGTTTGTAACCAGCTACCCAATTAAGACCAAATTCAAGCTTTACCCAAAGTTCAGCACAATCTTAGATTTTAATATAATGGTATTAGAACGAATACCATGAGAAATCTTCGGTCTCAGAAACACAGTGACTTGTGGTATCAGTGGCTGCTGCTATAGTACTCCTATGGACTAATGCATGCTTCAACAAGGAATGATTGGTCTGCAATTGAACTGTATGAATTGGATAAAAGGGGCAGAGGTCCAGATGCAACTAGGGGAAGCTACAGTAAAATCTTGCCAGAAGTTTCCACCCCACCTTTCTGGACTGATTGTACTGCAATTGTTCTTGTGCTTCTGGCATAAACATTTGAGCTCTGGCATAAGTCCAAATGATTCTTGTCAGTAATTCTGTTCCAGTGATAATACTGTGGAGATCCGACAGTCTGGCCTTCTCTCTAACAATGTGGAGAGCAAACTCTGGGATTGAGTAAACCACCCTCTTCCAGTTCACTGGTCTAAATAGGTCTGGTACGTGCTCCGCCCAGCAGCAAACAGATGGGTTTTTAGCTGCAGCGGCCAATTGCAGTTAAAAGTAAACACTGGCAGATACAGAGACTGTGGAACAGAAAAAGTTGCTGACTGTGACAAATACAGCCAAGCTTCCTTCACAATTCCTATTCTGCAACTATATTCCTGCCATTTCAATTTTTTTAGCTTCAGTGTAGCGTGGTTTTGATAATCAAAAAAAAAGGTGAATGCTTATAACAGAAGAGAGCTCAGCACCTTCGTAACAGCCAAGGGCCTCCTCTGTGCTGTAGGATTCTATATGGGCGGTTATCAGAGTCTTTTTCACTGGAGCTACAGGTTTTGACCCCTAAATTAACACACCTTTTTTAGCCCACAGTTTGATTTTGTCTCAATTTAATCTCTGACTTTGTGCATGCCTTTCAGAAGGTTGGTTAGCCATTCTATAGAAGCTGATGTTATCACCATAATAATGCCACACTAATAATTGCCATCACTTTTGCAGAAAATTATTAGAGTGTGGATGAAAATGAGGAACGGAGTGGGCCAAATATTAAGCCCTGAGGAACTCCTAGGTAAATGTTGCAATAAGATAGTGAATGTCCATTTATTATGACCTAATGGCTAAGGAAGTCATGTAACCAACTTAATATCTCAAAGATATGCCACAAGAGGCCAGTTCATCACTGAGGTTGGGATGACATACCTGTATGAAGGCTCTAGAAATGTCGAAGGTGCTATTCTGACAATTGAAATGGAAGAACCAGAGGTACAAAAAAAATCCTTTAGGTCCATTGTCTTCAAATTTCAGAATGCACAGAATTTTGAAAAATTCTTAAATTTAATTTTTTTAAAGAAATATGGAAAGCCAGCTTCCTGGTTAACATTGAATTGAAGAATTTTCCAAAACTCTGCACAATCTGAAATCTGAAGACAATGGTATTTAGGCTAACGCTAAAGGAATGCTGAGGCTCTGAAGAAATGTCATTCAGATGAGGCTTTGATAACATAAGCTTTTGTACCTTCTGGGATTTCCATTAATTGCTCAATTGTCCACAAAATCTTCTCTCCATCAAAAATAATCAGAGACACGTGTACATACAAAACAGTTCCTGGAAATGACAAGGATTCAGGGTTTTGATGAGATCAGATGAGAAGTTGAATGTGAAGATTAAGTGGACCATTGGTCTATTCCCGTCCTGAAACTGTCAATATATTAATACACACACAAACAATCGAATTTGAAATAGTTGCTCAATATAAACAACAACAACAACTTGGATTTATATAGCGTCCTCCACGCCGGACAGCGTCTCGGAGCACTTCACAATAACGGATCCCGGGGCCAAGCCAGGGGGAGGGGAAGGAAGGTGACCAAAGATGCGGTCAAAAAGAAAGGTGAGTCCTGAAAATGGGAAGGGAGGGAGCGAGACGAAGGGAGTGAGGAAGGCAGTTCCAGAGCTTCGGGGCATAGTGGCTGAAGGCACGGCTGCCGAGGGTGGAGTGGAGGACTCGGGGGACAAGGAGGAGGCCAGACCCGGAGGAACAAAGGCAACGGGTGCTGTTTTGAGGAGAGAGGAGGTCAGAGAGGTAGGGGGGTGCAGAGAAGTGCAGGGACTTGAATACGAAGGTGAGGATCTTGAAGTCGATCCTCTCTGGGATAGGCAGCCAGTGCAGTCTGGCAAGGACTGGGGTGATCAGGGAGCGGAGTTTTGTGCGGGTGAGAATGCGGGCGGCAGAGTTCTGAATGAGTTGGATTTTATGGATGGTAGTGGATGGGAGACCGGTGAGGAGGGCGTTGGAGTAGTCCAGCTGAGAGGTGACAAAGGCATGGACCAGAGTTTCAGTGCCTTTTGGGCAGAGGTATTTGTGGAGACGGGCACTCCGACGGAGGTGGAAAAAGGCGGTGCTGGTAAGGGACTGGATGTGGGGGAGGAAGGATAATTGGGGGTCGAACCTGACGCCTAGGTTGCGTACGGGTTTGGAGAGTTCTAGGGGGAGGTAAGGTAGGTGGAGATGAGAACCGTGAGATTTTAGACGTTGACGAGAGCCGAAGAGTATGGCTTCCGTCTTGTCAACGTTCATCTGAAGGAAGTTTGCTCTCATCCAGCGCAAACTAGGTTTACCTTTCATACAAATCAGTGACTTTTTAAACCTTTTAACATCATGTTTGAATGTATTTTGCTGCTGCCCTTTCTGTCTCTCCACCTTATCCATCATTTCACAGCCAAGAGAGTAGGAGACAATCTGAATCTCCTCCTCTGGCTGAGTCCAGCCTTAGTATACCACCATGCGTTCTATCAAAGAGCCCAGGTTGAAATGACTGCGTTGTAAAGTGCCCAGCTTCATCTGGCACAATCCACACATAAAAACATAACTCGTATTGTATAACTCTTTATTACAGTGGAGAGCTGACTGCCCACACTGAGATTGGCCTCATTTGCAGTAGTCAAGAATGGAAAGAGTTTCTCCGAGTGTCCTAGAATCTTTTTAACATTTACCTAAACAGGCAGACAGGACCTCAATTTAACATTGCATCCAAAACACCAAGTCTTAAGAATGCATCGCTCCTCAACGCTGTATTGCAGTGGACTGTGAGTTTAAAGCCTGGAATAGAGCTTGAACTCACAATCTTCTGACTCAAGAGACATGAGTGCAAGCAATTAAGCCAGGTTAACACCAAAAATGGCAGGGATATACACCAGCGCAGCCTGACAACCAACCATGTCGTAAATAATCAATGAATATGGAGGATTGTTGACCAGCACATCAGAAATTCCATTCCTTTTTCCAATTTAATTGCAATATAGCATATTCTTGCAGTTTTTAAAGAAAGGAGTAAATAGTTTTTTAAAACTTATTTTGTAAACCTATTTGTTTGGGATGCAAGCCCCACAGTGGAACGTCAATTAACTGCAGGAACTTTGTGGTAAATGGGACAGGTAGGATTGTTAAATAACAAACAAAATGCAAAATACTGCAGAAGCTGGAGATCTGAAAACAAAAACAGACGTCGCTGGGAACACTCTGCAGGTCAGGCAGCATCTATGGAGAAAGGAAAGTGAGTCAACGTTTCGGGACCACGACCCTTCGTAATTCTTTTGGCTCAAAGGGTTTCACAGGAATTTACTGTGAAGTGACTGTGTATTTTTGTAAGCAAACACAACAGCCAATTTGGACAATTTTATCTGAGGAATTGTTGGCTAGGACATTGGGAGAAACTACTGTAGCTTCTCTTTCGAATAGTGCCATGGGATATCAAACATCCAACTGAACAGGCAGATGGGACCTCAGTTTAATGTGTCATCCGAAGGATGGCATCTCCACCAATTTAGCACACACTGATTGGAGTGTCAGCCTAGACGATGTGGGAGTAAAGTACTGACATCGGGCTTAAAGCCACAGACTTCTCACTCATAGGTGAGAGTCCTATCAACTGAGGCAGGTTAATCCATTATATGGGAACATAGAAACACACAGGACTGGAAATTACCACTGCATACCATCTGAGCATTCCAAAGTTTGACGAATAACATACTCTAATTTCTTATATTATTCAATTATTTCTTTCCTTAAAAACCTAGCTAGCACCCTCTTCAAATCTGCTTGCACTGCTCATCTGCACTCTCCCTGGCAATGTACTCCATGGTTGGAGCCCAAATTGGAATCAGTGACATAGTCTTAACCCTTTGTGATAGCAATTGCCCACTAATTTGAACACAGAACAAAATACACTCACAATAATCGAACACCATTTCTCTGCTCCAATTTAAAGTAACAAGAATGTTACTGAATACTGTATGTGGTTTTATGCAGTTACGTGACAGAGAGCATCTGTGTTTTAATGATTCCCTGGGGGTGCAATGAACATTCCTGATTTACTGCAGCAGTTTTGACTCATTTACTTGTGGATTTCTCGTCCCAGTACAGTTGACATCGTCATTGCTTTGTTGATCAGATGAAGAGCGTTAATTTTATTGTCAAACCAATCATCCCTATTAGTCAAAACAGACTGGAAACAGGTCAATCAGGAACAAAAGAGGATTTGGAGCAATACTGAGATGGCTCTTTCATGTGATCAGCCATTGTACAATGAATAAGTCAGGAAAATAAATAACTTTAAAAACATACATGGAAAGAAATTCCACCTGGGTCTAGATTTACGCATTGGGTAGCATTTTAGACTATCCAGAATTTGGCAAATTGTTTAACTTGTAAGCTGGTTCAGACCATATCTCTCACGCTGCCTCCACTTCATCTCCACAAATGGTTTCTCCTCTAGCCCCCGCACCATTCCTCAGGGCTCTGTCCTTGGTCCCCTCCTCTTCAATATCTATATGCTCCCTCTTGGTGACACCATCCGCAGGCATGAGGTCAACTTCCACATGTATGCGGATGACACCCAACTATACCTCTCTGCCTCCACCCATGACTCCAGGACGCCTGCTGTCCTGACAGAATGTCTGTCGGACATCAAGTCCTGGATAAGAGCTAACTTTCTTCAGTTGAACGTCAACAAGACCGAGGCTCTCCTGATTGACTCCCGTCAGCACCTCCTCACCTCAGGTGCTGACAGCATCACCATCCATGGTTGCAAGCTCCACCTTGCTAAGCCAGTCCAGAACCTTGACATCTTGTTTGATCCTCAATTATCCTTTCTACCCCACATCTGCGCCATGACCCGCTCTGCCTTCCCCCACCTCCGCAACATCGCCCGGCTCCGCCACTGTCTCATCGAGGTTTGACTATGCAAATTCATTGCTTGTCGAACTCCCCAATTCCTCCCTCCACAGGCTGCAGATCATCCAGAACTCTGCAGCCCGTGTCATCTCCCGCACTAGGCGCCGCGATCCTATCACCTCCATTCTTGCCCAACTCCACTAGTATCACACAGAGGATACATTCAAGATCCTGGTCCTCACCTTCAAAGCCCTCCGTGGTCTTGCTCCCCCCTACCTCTGTGACCTGCTAACCCCTTACCATCTTGCTCGCTCCCTCCGATCAGCGGGCTCTGGCCTATTTCATGTCCCCTGCCTCGCTCGCCACACTATTGGCAGGTGGGCCTTCTGCCACTCTGCCCCCACCCTCTGGAACTCCATCCCGCAGTCCCTCCCCCTCCCTCGCCCCCTCCCTCTCCACCTTCAAGACCCATCTCAAGACCCTCCTCTTCGACCGTGCCTCCGATCTCCCTGCTTCCCCCCCCTGCCCTCCACCCTCCCTGACCCCGACCCTTAGCTCGGGTCTGAAACTCTGTCTGTCCAGCACCTTAGGATGTCCTCCCAACGTGAAAGTCGCTATACAAATGTAATTTTGTTGTTTTTTTGTGGTTCTTAAAAGAACTTATGAACTTGTGTTCTTCAACTGATGTGAGAATTAACGTCTCATTGGGAACCTCAATTATTCATCTATTTCAATTACTCACAAAATGAGTTGTATTCTTCTATTACAAAATATTATTCAGATATACCATATTACAATAATAACAGTTTGAGAGTTGTAGCCCACAAAATGCAACACACACATTAAAATGTTAAAAGAAACAATCTTATTCACATGAAGGCTTGTTAAACAATAGAACTACTCACCAGAACACACCCAATATCTGAATTAAAAACATGGATTTTCATTGCTCTCTTATAATATTGCAAACAAAAATCAACTTGGAATGACCATACAGATTTCCAACAACCATGTGTAAATGAGTAGCTCTTCACCAGAATATACTGCAATTTCTGAATTAAAACCATGGCTTTTTATTTCCTCCTTGTAATGCAATAAAAAATGTCTCGAGGTTTTCAAAAAACAACTGCAAATTAGTGTAACTTCTCTCAGTCACTTCTCTAATTCTTTGATGACTAGTTTACCTCCATAGTCCTTAGCTGAAGTAAACATTTATGCAATGCAAAGTGAATGAATGTATACAGAGGTATACAGAGGTAAGAGCATTTCTGTGCACACCAAGGTCTGTGCTTAGGAAACTCGGTTTCTACCATATTCCTGTCTTCCTCATTGTGGGAAGCAATGCCAGTCTGGCCTCAATGACCCCACACCCTTGGGTTTTTCCTGAAGTTTGGATTGAATTACATTTGAAACCCAAGCAGATATTACAGTATCACCAATGAATTAAGGTGTCCAGGAACAATTTTCACACAGCACTCAGTAGTGATGATAAGGAAATGCTGTTTTATTACTGTTATTATAATACACTTCAGTGGAGGCTTCTACTTTTAAACTTTTGGGTTTAAACTGATGACCAAAAGTATATCCAGTTATTTGCCTTCATGTGATCCACAGTGATTATCTATACATGACTAATTCTGCTCATGGGTTTATGTTATAATAATAATATTATTATTAATATATGTTGATGTATGTATGCTGTTCTACAACCATTCCCGTGCTTCTGGAAGTTATAATATGTACTCGCAGTAACTCTTAATTCAGCATGCAGTAATTAATTCTTAAAAGAAATACAAAACAATCCAAATACTCATAACTGGCCTTTTTTATAAGCAAATTGAATTTTAAATAAACAAGATTTGTCAGTCTGAAACTGCAGTGGTTGGAATATAAACAGACAAAATCTGGATCACCATTTCCATCTAGTGGCTCATAGCTGTATCCGCAATAACAATGATTCCACTTAAAAATGCTCAAGTTTGGGAAAAAATTCCACTTGGAATTTACTCTATATTGGAGCAAAATAATAATAATAATTATTTGGTCACTTAATCCATAACTGTTTGTGGGACACTGCTGTGCGTAATTGGCTGCCGTGTTTCGCCCACAAAATATCCTGTCTCAATTCACTCTACAGTACATTCTGTGAAGCGCTTTGAGATGTCTCAAAGACGTGATAAGGCAAAACATCCAATGCAAGAATTATTATTATCTTAAAGTGTGCAGAATTTGAAAAATTGTTCAATTCAGTTTTAACCTTTTCTGTAGTTCTTAAAAGAACGTATAGTCAAGCGGCTTGAGAATTAAATAATTAAATTGAAGAATTTTACAAATTCTCAAATGTTCTAATTGGGGTTGAATTTCCATATGTAAATAAAATGACTAACATAATTTGGGAAGTTAAGGGGAAAACAACACCACCACCATTGTATTCACATGCCATCTTTCACATCAGACAAACATCCCAAGGCACTATTTGCATACGAGCTGGGAGTTTGATTCAAGAGGGGTGGAGGGTAAGAGGGTGGAGGGTGACTGAAAGCACAGTCAAAGAGGAAAGTGTTGAGACGGTCCTTGAAAGGAGGCAAGGGAAGGGGCGTGGTGGAGGGATCTTGGGATGGAGTTCCAGAGGGTGGGGGCAGAAAATCCGAAGACCCGACCGCCAATGGTGGGACAGGCAGGGTACATGAAGCAGGCCAGTGCCTGCCAAGCAGAAGGAGCAAATAAATTGATATGGTGTTAATAGGCCGCGAAAGTAGGGAGGAGCAAACCGTGGAGAGCTTTAAAAGTGAGAACGAGGATTTTAAGCTTGATCCAGTGGAACAGGTCGAAGATCAGTGTGATCACTTCACAGAGCTTTGTATGGGAGAGGATAGCATTCTGAATAATCTCCAGCTTGTGGAGGGAAGAGTTATAATAATAATCCTTGTTTTTGATATAACATCTTCATGTCGTTGAGACGTTTCAAAGTGCTTCACAGAATATACTGTAAAGTGAATTGACTGTATATTTTGTTGTTGTTGTCCTGCCCAACTGATCGCTAAGGTCATCACAAAGTTTAATTCCGCAGTCTTGACCAGAAAATCAGCCTCTGGTAACTTATTGCTCCAAGAAAAACAATTAGAACATGGAAACCTGAAGTTGCTTGACCTCCTAGTGCAGTGCTCAGTCAAGAGATGAGCTGACATGCAGGCTGAAAAAAAATCAGCTTTAGATCAGGTTGAATGATTACAGTCTAATATTGGAGTGAATATGCCACTGCCAGAGGGTGATTGACAACCTGGCAGGGACAGTCCGTGCCATCTTGATGTTTGATGCACTTCATTGCTGCTCCATTATCAGAATGAAGTACTGTATCACTAACTGAGCTATCACCACAGCTCTGAAGTGCGACACTTCAGGTTCACTGTAAACAATTCCAAAACATAGATGTAAAACGTCAACTTTGCTCACACACCACCAGTATGAGGCAAGCCTCTAAATCAGTGCTCCTCTTATTCCACTTTACAAGGCTACAATGTTGGCCGTGTTCTCTGAAGGGACACAGCAGGGTTTGTCCCTCTGGAGAGAGAGTGTGCATTTCATTCCAGACATGGGAATTTCCATAAGTAGATGGAATTCAATGAAATCTCAATTTGGTTTGGATACATTTAAGTATGGTGCTGAGTTTCTGCACCTGTGAGACACCCAGCTGAACAAAAAAAGGCCGTAATATTTTGATATGCTGATGGATTTCCTCAGGAGGGGAAGTCAGCAGATAAGTTACCTCTTAGGATCTACGTTGAGAGGAGCAAAGGCTCAATAAGGAGATCACTCACTGACCCCAATAGAGCTGAGGAGTTGCAAATGGAATGTGAAGACCTATAAACTTGTATAAACAGTAAATGCTGATACTGTATTGTGCTCCAAAATCCTCGCTGAAATGCTTAGATTTTCTGATAAGTAACTCTAACTCTTAGTTAGTTCAACACAGAAACTAGCAGTCCAATCACCATAGCTTTACCCCAAACCCCAACTCCTCTGATGAAGTCAAGCACGTGGTTAATACAATGCACCACGGTCCTCAACTATACATATATAGGTAATGAATCCGTACAAGTACCACTTCTCAAACACACTATTACGGACTTGTCTCCATTCGTCAGGACAATTTTAACTTTGGCAATAAGAATGTATCATTCACCTCTTGCTTCTTGGCAGTGGAAACTCAGACCACAAAATTCAGTAAGTTTACCGACAAGCAGATGAGACATCCACCCTTTCATGCTAGGTGGATGTCTCAAAGCGCTTCACAGGATTTACTATAATTTGTAGTGACTGTATTTTATAATGTTCCACAAACAGCCGTAAAGTGAGTGACCAATTTTGTCTGGGGGATTGTTGGCCAGGACACTGGGAGAAACTCCCTCTCTTTTCGAATAGTGCCTTGGGATTTTTAACATCGGTCCACCTGAGGTTGAGCTTCCATTCATCCATTCCTCTTAAAAAAGATGACAACTGTTAAAATACAGGGTGACCAAAATGTTGTGATATCTACCTTAAAAAGAAAAGGTGGAAAATGAATCCCTTCATACTCATTAGAAGTTACCATTGAGCTTTTCTTTGCTGGCTATAAGAGTCCTGTGTAAAATGAGTGCATATTCAACCCATATTCCCACAAGGGGGAATAGGTCCACAACACAAAACTGCCGTCAAATTGGCACAAAATTGATCTTCTCACTCAGAGAGGTCACAAAACTGGCTGCTGTGAAAACAGAAAAAGTCAAGATGGGCGCAAACGGGGACTGCTCTACTGAGATTGGGGCAGGGCAGAATGGAGCTGCACTCTACATCTGGCTGCATTCTACCTGACCTAGGAAGCTGACACTATGTGATAGGAATGCAAGGATGTTTCATTCCCCAGGACTGGTAACTCTGACCTTGGTAAGCACAAGACAGACCAAAAGTATCACAATGAGGAACATCAGAATGAGGAAGAGCAGAACTGAGGCAGAAGAGAGCTTTTTTGGTGAATTCTCACTTTTTGGAAGCACACTGAATTGAAATCAGCGATATTATGAATTATGCATTAGGTTTCAAATGCTGCTAAACTCTACCCAATCAAGATATTCTTTTTTACAACAACAACAAAATTACATTTGTATAGGACCTTTTATGTCGGGAGGACGTCCCAAGGTGTTGGCCAAATCAGTTTGAGATCCGAGCTGGGGATCTGGATTGGGGAGGGCGGAGGGCAGGGGCAGAAGAAAGGTGATTGGAAGCAGGGTCGAAAACAAAAGTCTTGAGATGGGTCTTGAAGGAGGCAAGGAAGGGGGCGAGGGGATGGACTGCGGGATGGAGTTCCAGAGGGTGGGGGCAGAGTGGCAGAATGCCCACCCGCTGATGATGGGGCAGGCGAGGCAGGGACGTGAAGCAGGCCGGAGCCCGCTGAGCAGAGGGAACGGGCAGGGTCGTAGGGGTTTAGGAGGTTACAAAGGTAGAGGGGAGCAAGGCCATGGAGGGCTTTGAAGGGGAGGACCAGGATCTTGAACCGTATCCTCTGTGTGACGGGAAGCAAGTGGAGTTGGGCAAGGATGGGGGTGATAGGGTCGTGGAGCCTAGTGCGGGAGAGGACACCGGCTTCAGGATTCTGGATGGTCTGCAGCCTGTGGAGGGAGTAGTTGGGGAGGTTGACAAGCAAGGAATTTGCATAGTCAAGCCTCGATGTAATGAATACGTGTTCTAATCTCATAGGCCTTCCCAGAAGATGAATTCAAATAGTATTCCCACTAGGATCATACAATTCTTTGAAATCTTCAGAAAAATCAAAGTGACTATTTTATATGGGTATTAGTATTTGGAATTGCATGTACGGATCGGATAAGCCACAATTTCTTGTGACGCACAACAGATAAACAGAAGTCACCAATGTGGGAGCTAAGGAGATGAAGAAAAGAAATGCTTTTCTTCACCTCAGCCACATCGCTTACCTCTTCGCTAATCAAACAATAATATATGTAGGTTCAATCTCCCCAATGGGACTTTGAGCTCCTACTCTAGGTAGAAACTCCACCGCAATACTGGAGAGTGTTGCATGGATGCTGTGCTTCAGATGAAATGTTAAATCGAGGTTCCATCTGCCTGTTCAGGTGGTTGTTAATGATCCCTTGACATTTTTCAAGAAGACAAGGGAGTTTCTCCTAGTGTCCTGACCGATAATTCTTCAGATAAATTGGGCATTCACTTTGTGGCTGTTTCTGGACATTGTTGTGCACAAATTAGCTGCCGTATTATGTCAAATACAAGATTATTTATGATAACATAATTTGAGGGGAGAAATTCCATCTGGATCTAGATTTACTGTATTCATGTAATATTTCAGATTGTGCAGATTTTTTGTAATCTCTTACAACCCTTCTTCCCTGGAAACTCCCTGAAATCTGCCAATCACAGCCTGTTCCATACCCCCTTCCTGTTCCACCCCATCGTTGGCAGGCACTTTACCTCTTCCATTTGGAACCCTCTCCCACAATTCCTCTGCCTCAATTATTTGCTTTCAGATCCTACCTGAAAATCTACCTCAGTGACTGCCTTTTGATCAGAGGATAATTGTTGACATTTTATTTTTCAGTGCGAGCAGTCTGCTTTACATGTGGGAGTCAATCAGTCAAGGACAAAAACTGGAAGGGAATCCAGGAAGGAATGCAACACCACATGTAAGGGCTGCAATACGGAAGGTTGTACAATGCAGTCAGAAAATGAAATATGAAGGAAGATAATTATGGTCTGATCTGCCAAGGATCAGCTATTCATGTCCAGTTATTCACGTTGCATGGTTTACCACAAAAGAAGATGCTTTATTATTTTTGCCCCTCACCATACCTGGGCAAGAGATTCAGAATGCAACCTACATCCAGATGGACCACTAAAGATTTTTTTCCAGTCCTGCACATTCCTATGTTCCCATGAGTTGTATAAAAGCAGCTTGGAGTGAGTTTCCATCCATTTTATTTTCTCTCCAGTGTATCCTCTCGGGAAGAAACTGACCTCTGATAATGTTGACACAAGATCCTCTTCTCTTCCCGACAAGCTTTCAGGCACTCTGCACACAGTGGAGCAGTAGAGAGTAGACACTGGACTCATTTAACAAACAACTCGATGATATACTGGAAAGCAGGATGGCTATTTTGGAAGGAATATCGTACTATAGCAACAACTCTATCATCTCGGATTCAGATTTCTTTCTTACTCATTCAACAGTTTTGTGTAGCGAGAGAGAATTGCATCCTGTAAAGCACTTTGAGACGTTTTGACAAAGTGATACGGTGCTTTATTAAACACAAGGATTATTATAATTTTTTTAGCAATTTTTTTTCAAAGCCAGTTGACTAGGAAATTAAAATGTTTAAAGTTAATTGTATCATTGTTGTCACAATATTGGTTCAGGTAGCGACAGCCCTTGAACTCATTTGACCATATTCTAACAGCATACTCCAACTACCATCTTCCTGTAACAGCAAGATCTTTCTTAAATTAATTTGCATCCTGGCCTCTGATACTCTTCCTAGTAAACGTTTAAATTTTTTAAATGTTCTCTTTGTGAAGACATACTTCCTGGTGTCTGTCTTGAAATTGGCCAGACACCAGGAAGGACATTCTTACTGGAGAAATTATATTTTTCAGTGCGAGCAGTCTGCTTTACATATGGGAGTCAGTCAGTCAGTTAAGGGTAAAAACTAGAAGGGAATGCATTGACAGCTGTAAGCCATCATTAAAAGATTTTCAGAAAACTATGAAATGCATTGTCCTTCATCCTGCACTTGGTCATGAGACAAATTTGTTCCTGTTTTCTTTTCACAAAACATCTCCTTAAAACTCCGAGCTAAACTTGGCTAAATGTGCTGCAGAACCAGCTGTCTTCCAACAAATGATGATCAAAACATTGACTCTCCATTCCCTTCTCTTCCTCCCCCACTCTCCCTTATGTCAAGTTTATATCCCCAGGGCTGCCTGACATGTGTTCGCTTCTTCGCAAGGGTTTTAGCTGTTCTCAGCATTGGCCACTGGGTGGAACACTTCACTCCATCCTTGATCATTTAAACAAGGGTATTGGGAACAATAGTCTATGGTTACTGTCCTGAGGGAAAAAACGTGAAGGCAAGAGGTTCCAAACAAACCCTGGAATATAATAACTTGCACCACCTCAGCCAAATGGGACAACATTTTCTAACATTCATCAACAGCATGGAACACCAAAATAGGATTACAATATCTCCTTCATTGAAGTTTTGCTCTTGTTTGAATAGGGTTCAGGAATTAACAAATATTACTATACTTATACAGCAATGAATCAATAATGGCATTCAGTCAATCTCATTCAAGAAGGAAAGGCCAGTTCAATGGGATAGCAATGCTACATACTCACAAATATACGCGTATAAACCTAAGCGTATAGATTTAATCAGAGAGCATTATGCACAAGATAAAATGTTCATAGTAAGTAGATGACTGCACCTTACCCCATATCTGGTTCTGTGAAGGATGATGGATATGCAGGACTGAATGACAATGAGAAAAACACATAATTACAAACATATGCAATAAATAACCCAGCTAACAATGCATAAAACATGAACAGCTTTGTATTTTGAAACTATAAAATCCCATTGGTACTAGCAGCATTGTGGAGAAAAATCACCAAATTCATTTTATTTTAGATACATTTCTATGTTTGTGCATGGTTTTGACTTACTCCGATGGTAGCTTTGGGATGCTACCCTGGGTGAGGGACCTATATAAATGCAAGTTGTTGTTACTCCACAGTTCAACATTTCCAGCTTTAAGGTCAAACCATTCTTCAGCATTAGATCTAAGATTTTAAATGTGATGCTGCAGCGAGTAAACTAAAGGTAAAATCGATTAAAAACAAATAACCTCGGTAGCCAAACCTTAAAGCAAAGGTTTATATGGGACAAGGTCAGGCGACACACAGGGAGTTTATTGTGCTGACATAGTTTTTCCATACCCAGAGCGGCTTAAGCAACTAAGAAAAGTTACAGACTATTGGTAAATCAGTTGTAGAATACACAACTTTGCAAAATGAAATCAAATCAAAACAATCTTGTGTGTCTTGGTCTAAACACAGATTAGAATATGGCCCAGGCATTAAATGCCATCAGAAATTCATTTTCAAAATCGCTGGTACCCAAATGTACAGATTATTATTATTCAAGTAATGGCAGTGGAGGCTGGAGAATGCATCTAAATATCAGACAGCTTTGCTCCCAGCCTTTTCCCAATTCCGTTCATATTATTTGGGCAGCGTAAATTGTAAACCATATATTTTAAATTGTTTTGATGCGCCCAAATGTCTTGTCATCACACTGCCTCGAGCAATGACATCTGGCATGACTCAGCACATCACTGGACGCACTTGCTCCTGCACTGGACTTTTCAATTATGAGTCAGATCTCCCATAAATGCTGAGGCAACAGGACATCTGACTGCAAATAATAATAATAATGATAATAATAATCCTTGCATTTGATATATAGCCCTTTAACCTTGTTGAGAAGTTTCAAAGCGCTTCACAGAATATACAGTAGAGTGAATTGACTGTATATTTTGTGGGAAATGCAGCAGCCAATTGTGCAAAGTAGTGTCCCACAAACAGTCGTGGATTTGGGTGAACAAATTATTATTATTTTTTAGGGATTATTACCCCTGGAAAACAATCTGCTAATAGACTAACAACCGGCGCATTACTGCTAGGTAAACAGACGTGTGAAGTAACGAAACTTGCCTCAGGTTTTGCCCTGCCAGGGAATCAAACCTGGGTCCTCTTACTTGCAAGACTCCAAACAGGGTTCTTCCAAATTTGCAGGCTTGCCTCAGGAGAGAAGCTGGTCACGTAAAAGCAGCACAGGAAAATTGCAATGGGCTGCATTCACTGAGCAACCTTCAATTAAACCTTCATTCTAGCAACTTCAAAACATTAGCACTGAACCTTTCTTTAAGGTGGTTAGAACCATTTTCAGAGCAGCCCTTCTGATTTATTTTAGGACAGAACTGTGGGCTTGGCCCTTTGTCTGAACCTAGATAAAGAGTTGCCCACAAAGCATTAACCTGTCTTTCCCCTGCAGAAGCTGGTTGACTAACTTCTTGTTGCAGCTTTTATTTTGGGCTTGCAATATTTTTACTTTATGTCTGCAAAGCAAATTTAAATGACTTGCTTCAAGCCAAAGCACAAACAAGCATCAAACTAGGGTTTGTGAAAACATTACACTTACCCCATGTCTCGATCCAACATAGTATTGGAGTTGAATGGGAAGGGAATCGGGAAGGTCGGTTGAAATTCTTGTGGTGAGTACAGTTTGGAAGGTTTCAATGGGTAATAGCCTGGAAAAGCAATAAAAGAATGACAATTTCAATCCATTTATAAACCTGAATGCCCGTCATGCCTACACCAAATGCTGCTGTTTCATGCAATCCACGGGCCTGTGCATCCACTTCATGCCCCAAGCCTTTTCTCCAAGGGAGCGAATACAACAGAACCCGGCTGGCTTTAAGAGAAACTGAACTTACTGTAAACCTGTCCAATGAAAGCAATGTCACACTGGCCTGAAAGGCACAATGAATGTACATCAAAAATGACGGTTTGAAATAAATCATCCTTGCTACACTGATGGGAGTATAAGCCTCCTTTTAAGATGTAATATCATAACTGGACCGTTCTCTTTTGTAAGAGAAATAAATGTATGTATCTGACGCTTCAAATAGGTGAATATTAAGCGACTGAATTATTTTCTTCTATGATTCAATGTGAGTTCTCACCATAGGTCAAAAGGGCAATGATTGCTATGATGATTGGGTGGAGGACTGAAAAGAAATCTTTGATTGCTTAAATTTCATGGCTCAGCTCACAATGGGGTGGGGGTGGGGGGGGGGGGGAGAAGGGGAGCTGGATCCTCAATGGGAATTCAGTTCTATCCGTTCTCAAGACAGAAATGAGCTGAAATCAACTTGTGCTGAACCTGTGCTGTGCAGATAAACGCACAGACGTCTCCACACTAACAATAATAATACAGTAATTGGGAAATATTCTACTCTTTTTTGTCCAGGGGCTCTAACGTTTCTAGCAAGTGGCTAATTTGGGGGTGGAGGAGCGAGGGTTAGAGATGGTTCTCGAATTAATGGTAATAAGGCAGGCAAATGATATTTCACTTACAACCCCTAAAGCAGACCTGCTGTAAACTCTACACTACTAAATATTCACAGTTAATTCAAATTCGCTAAAGAAATGGAAACATAAAAATGATTGCCTGCAGTAGTACATTTAATATTTCATAAGGTTATTAGGAACATAGGAACAGAAGTAGGCCATTCATCTCCTTGAGCTTGTTCCACCAATCAAAAAAGATCATGGCTGATCTGTACCTCAACTCCAATTACCCACCCTTGCCCCATATCCCTTGATAATCTTACCTAACAAGTATCTATCCATTTCAGTCTTGATAATTTGAATGGATCCAGCATCCACAGCCTTTTGGGGGAAAGTTCCAGATTTCCACTATCCTTTGGTTGAAAAACTGCCTCCTGCTTTCACTCCTAAATGGCCTAGCTCTAATTTTAAGATTATGACCCCCTTATTCTGGATTCCCCACCAGAGGAAATAGTTTATCTTTATCTACCCTATTGGATCCCTTTATTATTTTAAAAACCTCAATTAGATCACCCATCAACCTCCTCAAATCAAGAGAATAGAGACCAAGTTTATGCAACCTGTCCTCATAGTTCAACCCTTTAAGCCCTGGTATAATTCTGGTGAATCTGTGCTGCATCCCCTCCAGAGCCAATATATCCTTTCTGAGGTGTGGTGCCTAAAACTGAACACAGTACTCTAGATGGAGTCTGACCAAGGCCTATAAAGTTGAAGCATCATTTCCTCTTCTTTATATTGCAACCCCTTGTGATAAACGCCAACATCCCATCAGCCTTTTCGATAACTTTTTGCACCTGTGAGTTTGTTTTTAGTGATTTGTGTACGTGGACACCCAAACCCTTTGCTCCTCCACAGTTCTTAGCTTTGAAAATATTAGAAATATGCTGTTTTGGTATTTTGGGATCCATAGTGGATGTCAACACACTTCCCCACATTGAATTCCATCTTCCAAAGTTTTGCCCACTCACTTAATCTAAGTCCCTTTGTAACATCCTGCTCCCATCTACACAGTTTACTGTGCCTCCTAACTTTGTGCCATCTGCAGATTTTAATATAAAACTCTTTATTCCTTCATCCAAGTCATTTATATCATAGAATCATAGAATGTTACAGCACAGAAGGAAGCCATTCGGCCCATTGTGTCTGTGGCAGCTCTTTGAAAAGAGAATTCAATCCCACTCCCCCACTCTCTCCCCATACCCTGCAAACTTGTCCTCCCCAAATAATTATCCATATATATGGTGAAAAGCTGAGGCCCTAGTACAGAGACACCTGGGGCCACCACTTATCACGTCCCATCAATCAGAGAACCTTCCTTTTATCCCTACTCTCTGTTTCCTGCTTCCCAATCAATTACCAAGCAATGTTACCTCTGAATCCATCCGCTTTCATTTTTGCTAATAACCTCTTGTGTGGAACCTTATCAAATGCCTTCTGAAAGTCCATGTAGATGACATCCATAGACACTCTTGTCCACCATGTTAGTGACCTCCTCAAAAAATTCAATTAGATTCATCAGACATGACCTACACTTAATAAATCCATGCTGACTCTCTTTGATGAGCTCATACTTGTCCAAATGCTCAGTCACTCTGACCCTGATGAGAGATTTACCCACTAATCCATCATGCTTTCTATGCAGTTGTATCCAGCTAAGGTAGAGGTACTGGCTGTGTGTAGTCAAGGAACAATGAATGGAAAATTTGTAAAAGCAGGAATTTATTACTAGATGTTTGAGCAAAGCTCAAAAGTAATGGGATAAACATTGAAGAGCCACGATAGAAGATCAACTCATGTACATAAAAGAAGCAGTACACTTTACAGTAAATCCTGTGAAACATTTTGAGGCATCATGCCATTGAGAAAGGCGCTGCATCAAATGCAACAATTATTATTATAAAAAGGTACAACAACAATTTACATTTATTTAGTGCACTTCACACGTGGTAGAGTCTTGCAGCTCCAGAAGGGTAAGGGGAAAGTGAAAGGAATTAGATAGCTCCTCCAGAGAAGCGAGACTACGATGAGCCAAATGGCTTTTTTCTATGTTACAACATGTGATTGAATTCAATGAAACATTACAATCATAGGATTATCTCAATATACTACAATATTGTGGACAATCAATACAGAAGGTATTCCCTTCGGCAGTTTAACGGGGAACATGTTTTCTCAGAGGCTGTAAATGCTGTTAGGTAATAAAATTAGCAGAATGTGGCTGGAGATTGGGAAGAATACAGAAGGCCTATGCTGATTTTTAACACTCCTATCAGTGTACTGAGGTAGTTATGGAATATGGGATTGCATCTCATTACCTGCACTCCAAAATGCTATCCAGAGTGAAAAGCAATTTATGAATGCAAGTTGTTGTTGTTATTTATCAAGGCACATTTGGGAGGCTGGTTTGAGGGTGGCTCGGGAGGTGAGAGAGAATAAATTCAGGGTGTCTCAAATATTGTGCTATTCCTAAAGACAGTTAAAAAAAATTCTCACAGCATCATTTGGGCAACGCAATTCACGCAGCGGCTGAAATAAATGTTAAACACTGCAGTGGTCTCTAGTGGCAGAAGCTAGGTAGCACAAGCTTCTTATCAAACATTTTCCCCCTGCTTTTTCTTCCACTCTGACTAAGTACCTTTCTTCCTCATCTTCCCTGCCAAGAAAACACCTAAATCAAATCATAATTAAATTCTCAGCTCCGAACAACAGGAAAATATCTTTTAAATGAAATGAACTGAAATCAGATGCAAAATATATCACAGCTCCCTTTTTAGCTGCACTTCACACTTTGCAAATCATTCCAGTAACAAAATGCAGCTATAGATGTAAGTGCGATTTCAACTAGGATTTTCTTTTCTTATCTTTTCAATCAACATTCCTGCAAGAAAATCATCTGAAACACACTCAGATCTCAAGTGCTTCTGTGTGATGAAGGTGCATGCCTCCCAGAAGCTCACCAGATAGTGAATACAGGAACCCTGCAAATGCAGTACTGAATATATAAACACACATAGCAGCATATATATTCCACTTGTCATTCAAGATCAAAAGGAAAACATGACATAGAGGTGAAGCATTTCAAGTGCTTCAGAGGACAACAGAAGTGGAATGCAGCTCATACTGGAGGAGAATTACTTGGAAGCTGAGCATGTGAGTGTAACACAGCACCAAAGAGTTATCTCAACAACACAACAACCTGAATTTAATAGCGCCCTTCATGCAGGTAGCATCTCAGAGCGCTTTACAGCGGCGTGGTTTTGATGCCAACAATAATAATGCCTGAGTAGTTTGTTTAATAATAATAATAATCCTTGCATTTGATATAGCGCCTTAAAGTGCTTCACAGAATATCCTGTAAAGTGAATTATCTGAATATTTTTGTCAATTTAATTTTGTACATAAAATTTAATTATATGTGTAAAATTTTATTTTATATTTCAAAAATATCCAAGTTGCAAAGAGAGGGGAGATGAGGCCACGGTCAAAGAGGAAAGTCTACAGGGGGATTGCAAGCCGTGCTATAAGGGGTCAAGACAGAGAGATTGAGGCAGGGAGTTCCAGAAATTCATGGTACAGTGGCTGAAAGCACGACCACCAATGGTGGAGTGGAGAGGACAAGGGACGTGCAGAAAACCCGAGATCTCAGTCTGTTATTTTCATAGTAGTATTTTACCTGTATTTTACCTTGGCGTTTAATGTCTCCAACACCGAAAGGCCCTCAGAGGAACTGTGCAATCAGATCATAAATCAGCACATACTTTCTTTGAAAAGAAATGACAAATTGTTTTCAGTTCTCCAGCAAAGTGAAAACACTGCCATCTTTCTCACAGTGAGGACAGACACCGAGCAGCAGATATCCACCATGAGATTATTAAAATCCTTGCATTTGATATAGCGCCTTATCACGTCTTCGCGACATCTCAAAGCGCTTCACAGAATATACTGTAAAGTGAATTGACTGTATATTTTGTTTATAAAGGTATGAAAAACTCATTAATTACCATTAAGAAAATGTGAAGCATTTTGCCACAATCTTCAGAGAGATATGGACTGACTACCAGTTGTGTTTATTTTCCTTTTTTCTGCCTGGTCTTGGATCTTTGCAAAATTACCCGCTCACCATGGTTTTGAGCTCCAATACCTTCTCAAAGATTTTTCTTCCTCTCGATGTGGTTGGCACAGATATTGTCATTTTTTTAAAGTTACTTTCCGTTTTCTAATTTTCTCCCTAATAGCAGTCACTTTGCTCCTGGTTCCTAGCCTCTTCATGCTAAGGTGCAATTCCATGAGCACTATAGTACTCCACCAAAATCACCATTCTTCACCTGATAGCCTTGGCGGTGAGTGTCTGCAGGACACTGTGGAGAGCATCACAGTCAAGCCTGACCTCTCCTCACCCAACAGACACATGTACCCACCCTATCAGTGGAGGGACCAGGAGCAGGAACTCTGGTTGGGATTCCCCTCCTTAACCCCTGGGAGGGCTGGAACCAATCTATCCTCCCGCTACAACACAAGTTGAGACCAGCATACTCAGCAGGGACCAGAATTCAAACCAGTGAGCTCCTGGTTAATAATCATTTTTTTAAAGTTTACTAATAATAATCCTTGCATTTGATATAGCGCCTTATCACGTCTTCGAGACATCTCAAAGCACTTCACAGAATATACTGTAAAGTGAATTGACTGTATATTTGTGGGGGAAACGCGGCAGTCAATTGTGCACAAGCAGTGTCCCACAAACAGTCATGGATTGAAGTGACCAATTTATTATTTTTTTCTTGAAGGATTATTATCAGGCGTGTGGAGTAACAAAACTTGCCCAAGGTTTCACCCTGCTGGGAATCGAACCCAGGTCTCTCGTTTGTGAGGCTTGCGAGGCGAGTGCTCTAACCACTGAGCTATGGGACTCCACATATTCACTGCATCATCAGGACTGCCCAAGGCACCACAAAGTGGTGGTGGCAGAGTCCATTGTAGGTTTCAAGCAGGAATATATGACGGGTATGAAGGGTAGAGGCATGAAGGGGTATGGGGATAAGGCCAGTGGAATTGAAAGTGGAGCTGGTGCAGAATCAACTCTGCTTTCAACCCAGCTCTACTTTCAACCCAGAGACCTGGGTTCGATTCCCACACCAGGCTCCGTGACCCGATCACCCCCATCCTCGCCCGACTCCACTGACTTCCCATCACACAGAGGATACAGTTCAAGATCCTGGTCTTCACGTTCAAAGCCCTCCATGGTCTTGCTACCCTCTACCTCTGCGACCTCCTAACCCCCTACCAACCTGCCCGCTCCCTCTGCTCAGCAGGCTCTGGCCTGCTTCACGTGCTCCACCTCACCCGCCCCACGATTGGTGGGCAGGCCTTCTGCCCCTACCCTCTGGAACTCCATCTCAAGACCCTCCTCTTCAATCTTGCCTTCGGTCACCATCCTCCCACCTGCCCCCCAGCCTCCCTGATCCCGATCCAAAACATTGATTGTCGCTTTGCGATGTCCTCCTGACATGAAAGGCGTTATAAAAACCTGATGTCTCAATGTGCCAAATGGTCTCCTTCTGCTCTGTAAATTTCTACAATTCCATGATTTTTCCAATGATTGTTTTTGTCATCAAATGTAGTGGCACTAATTTGTTCTAATAGCAGCCATAAGGTGAATAACCAATTAATGTGGAGGATTATTGGCTAGGACATTCAGAGAAATTCCCTTCTCTTTTCAAAAATGCATCATGGTATCTTTAATATTCACTTGAACAGACAAAGAGAGCCTCACTTTAATGTTTCTTTTGAGATCAAGAACTCTATAGCACAGAACTGATGCTTTTCCAATCCCCGCAGGTCACCCATATGACCTCTCTGAGTGAGACTCCAATTTGTGTCAGAGAGAGTAGCTTGTGAGCTATGAGAATGTGTCAAGTACAAATTGGTTGAACCGTCCTAATTTTATTTCACATGGGATCCTGACACACTTCACTCCTCTGCGTTTTTATTTCAAGTTACATCCTTGACGCTTTTGCTATTCATACAATTACAAATGGTCCCGAGGAATGACTCGGAAGGCGAGGAAAAGGCAGCCACTGGGTGTAAGCAGGCAGATTTAATAATAACACAATAGAATATCACCGCACAGATACTCGGAGGGGGAAGGACAAAATAGCTCATGCAGGACAGTTGTTACTGTGAAAATAAATCTCAGGATTAGTGAGAAAACGGTTGATTTAAAAAAAGGCTCTCTCTGACTCAGTGGAGGATGCTAGTTGAAGTTCAAGATTTTTGTGTTGTTTCTTCCACAACCCCCCCCCCCCAACAACTCACATTTATATAGCGCCCCTCACACAGGGCAATGTCCCAGAGTGCTTGACAATGGCGGAGCACAATGCCAAGCCAGGGGGAATAGTGGAACGGAGGGCATGAGGGATAAGCAGGAGGCTGGAGCCAGTCGAACGGAGGCAACAGGTAGTGGGTTGGGAGTAAGCCGGTCGGAGAGGTAGGGAGGTGCCAGGTCATTAAAGGATTTGAAAATGAGTGTGAGGATCTTGAAATCGATCCGTTCGGCGATAGGGAGCAATCGGAGCCTGTGTGATTGGGGTATGCAATTTTGTACGGGTGAGTATGCGGGCGGCGGAGTTTTAGATCAGCTGGATCCTGTGCATGGTGAAGCTGGTTCAAGCTCCATGTTGGGCCTTTTATCTCACAGTCCAGGCTGACACTCCAACTCAGTGCTGGAGGTGTGCTGAATTATCGTGATTGCCTGTTCAGGTGGAAGCTAAAGTTCCTAAGGCACGATTCAAAAAGAAAAGGGAGTTTCTTCCAGTGTCCTGGCTAACAATCCCTCAGGTGAAATTGATCATTCACCTTATGGCTGTTGGTGGGGCATTGTTATCCACAAATTATCTACCACGTTTGCCTACAACCTTTACAGTATATCCTGTGAAATGCTTTGAGATGTCTTCTTGACGTGAAAGGTGCTATACAAAATGTAAGGATTATTCATTATTTTAAAACCTGAGCCTTGCTGTCCATAAACTTTGGCGATGGTTTTATGAACTTTCACAGCTGCTTTACAAACCTTTTCAGAAGCATTGGTTACGTTAGGTGTGTAAAAGTTGACAGTCCGCCAAGAAAACAAAATTCTCTTAATTTATCACACTGCTCATTCCCTGAATCATTGATGGTAAAGCATCCTTGTCTTAGGCAAGCAAAACTCATTCCGATGAGCTGTTGTTTTTACGCTGCTCTTTGTCACACTGACCAAAGAGTATAACAAGCTGAAAAAATCTTGAATGGAGGGAAAAATGTCTACATTCCTTTGCTCTTGGCTTAATTCTTAATCGAGTTCAAGATGGCTCTCTTGTCAACAAATCCCTTCACGCCCTGGCACCTCCCTACCTTTCTGACCTCCTTTCTCCTCATTCCATTACCCGCTGCCTCTGCTCGGCTGATTCTGGCCTCCTGTTTGTCCCTCGTCCCCTTTACTCCACCATCAGCAGCCGCGCTTTCAGCCACTACACTCCGAAGCTTTGGAACTCTCTCCTTCAACCCACCACCTTGTCCCCTCGCTCCCCTCTTTTGGATCACAATTAAAGACCTTCCTCTTCGACGGTGCTTAGGGTCACCTCCTCCCTGCCCCAGGCTCTGGGTCACTGTTAAGCGCTCCGAGACGCTGCCCGGCGTGAAAGGCGCAATATAAATGCATGTTATTGTTGAATGGCATCATCTATAAAAGTGTACAAGAGGGAACAAGTTGTTGAGTGCAGATTCTCCTGAAGCCCATGTTACGATCAAACAAATGACAGATTGTCAAAAGTAAAATATTCATAACAGCTACAAGCAAATGACATTAAAAGGAGCATTGGGATTCTCCTTGTCAGGTAACAATAACTAAATGCTCTAATTGTGCTGACGGCTGCCACCATTAGAGGAAGAATTGTACAGGCAAAAGCTTTCATTTTAAGTGCTATAATTGATGGAATTGTGTGTACATGCTTACTCATTCTTTTGCTATTACTTAATATAAATGGCGTCCCTTTTGGAAAAAAATATAAAGTATTTGCAACTTTGTAAACTTTTTGCATCCGGTAAATGATGCACGAGCAATTTCTGCAATACTGCACTGTATGAGAACATAAACTTCTGTATCAAGGATCTTAAAACACCATCCCTCACAATTCAAAATAAAAACGTAGCAAGGCAGAGTCACTCTGGAGAAATTGGAATGCTACATATGCATTACACATGCAAAGCCAAAAATGATTGTGAGGGTCTTTCTAAATCTGCAAAGTCACCAATAAACAATATGTTTATTTATACATATTTGGGGCAGCAAAGAAATCTGAAATACAATGCCATCGTGCACGTTTAACAGCAACTAATACATTTGTTCACTTTCAGGACGATCTATACTCGCATGTTCAAACCTACCAACACAATGAAGAATGTAACAGTCACCACATTACAAACTAATCAATGGAGAATATGGATGTTTAGAAATCAATTCCTCACAATAAATACATCACTGAGCACACTGACCTTTTAAATGCATCATTAATAGCCTCCCCCCATCCCAACCCCACACACACCTTGAATTCTGGACACCCTTTCAGCAGTCAGAAATAGGTACACAAACCAGCTTTGAGTTAGCAAGTTTCATTCAAAAATGTCCAGCAACTGTTCATGTAAAGGCCTGGACTTTGAAATGATTGTTTACCATATCTCACACAATACACACGCAGCTAAAGATAGCACTGCCATCAATCACTGGAGTTTACCTGATGCGCAGTTCTGTAATATCCACACACACACACACAATACACAGCAAAAATGTAAGATACATTATTCCCCACATGCTTTGAGTACAACTATAATTGGCATTTTTCAAAAATTAATCAGCCAGGGCATTGCTTCCACAGCCCAGTACATACAGCTACATCGTAAAGTCATAAGCAGCAAAACAACCCCGGCTGTACATATTCCATCATTACTCTACCTGAGTCTGTAAGACTAGAGCAGCAGTTCATGAACACAATGTCTTCCATCTCCAGAGGGAATGGACCTCAGATGATGAGGGGTGGACTGTGACCGGCAGAGGGGTGCGCTGTACTGAGGATGTAACCGAAGGCTGTGCAGTGTCAGTGAGTGGCTCAGCCTGCTCGAGCTGGGTTCATGCTGTGCCACTTGTGAGAGGATGGATGATATAATCTCTTGAATGAAAAAAATGTCTCTCAGGGGGCAGCCTCCCTTATACAGCATAATCCAGAACCCAAACAATTCATCAAACTTCACTCGACAGCCATTTGTGCAGACAATGGTGTTGCATTTTCTACTTTCTGCTCATTTAAGCCTATCTGCTGCTCTGGAGTTTGTGCCTGACATATTGATTTCTCCACTGTACATGTGACCCGTAGAGACACGCTGTGCACCGGAACCGCAGCCACTAAGTGAGGCTACACCAGAGCACAAACACGTAAAGCAAAACTCCGCCGCAAAGACAGTGTTACAAACTAGTTTGATTTATTTAATGCGTCAAACTGTCAGAACACTACAGTTTCTTGAATTCCCCTTTCTCTGGTGCGCGCACTCACTCACACTGTGAGTCTGTGCCCATGTATGGCCTGGGGCTCTGCACTGTCTATAATTACTGCTGTATAGAAAATGACAGCCACCAACTTATGATTCTCTACGAGTAGATGCAGAATGATAGGGGTTACAGTGACCTTTTACTAAACTGTACATGCCAGGAGTGAATACCGTTTTACTGTTTTCATCTGGTTCAATTAGCAACTGGCTCTCTCAGGACAACCAACAAGGCAGAACATTTCAATTTGTCTTTGTCCCTCACCTGTCAGAAGGGAAGTTTCCTTTCTCGCTCTCCTTTTGCCCTCTCCTCTTTCTGGGGAAGCTCACCCAATAACCAACATGAACCTCTTTAGACAGGGTTCATTCCAACAACCTCAACAACTTGCATTTATATAGCATCCTTCATGCAGGGTAGCGAACAGTGGTGGAGCCTGAAGCCAAGCCGGTGGGGGGAATGTGACTGTAAGTCCTATAGCTCAGTGGTTAGAGCACTCGCCTTGCAAGCGGGAGACCTGGTTTCGATTCCCAGCAGGGTGGAACATTGGGCAAGTTTCCTTACTTCACACGCCTCTGTTCACCTAGCAGTAAGTAGGAACGCAGTTGTAAGTCCATTAGGATCACCTTTCTGGGGGAGGATTAAACCGGAAACCCTTTCTCAACTGATTGCTTAGTTCTACACTGCATGGCACAACATGTGAACTTTCATTGCTACAATGACTTTTCACCCTTGTGTCAGCCTGGCTCAGTTGGTAGCGCTCTTACGTTTGAGTAAGAGGGTTGTGTATTCCAGCCCCGAGTGAGGATTTGGAACCCGTATAGTTCATGCTGACATTCCAATGCAATGCTGATGACGTGCTGTATTGTTTGAGGTGCCATCTTTCAGATGAGAAGTTAAACTGAGGTCCTGTTTGCCTGTCCAGATGAATATTAAAGATGCTATACACTATTTGACAAGAGGAGTTTCTCCTGCTGTCCTGGCCAGCAATCCTCCACATATCACTCACGATTGTTTGTGAGACATTGCTGTGTCCAAAATTGGCAGCTGCACACTGCCCATCAATTTACAGTATAGCATGTGAAGCACTTTGAGATGTCTCAATGACATAATAATAATAATAATAATAATCCTTGCATTTGAGCACATGTTAAGGTGCTATATCAAAATGCAAGGAATATTATGCAAAAACATTTAAAGCGCTTCAACAAGTAATTGCTGTCAGGTGTAGTGGCTGTTTTGCAGGTTAAATTGGCAGCCATTTGCACCAGCAAATTTGTACAGAATAGAGCCATGTGGTGAATGACCAATTAACTTGGATGATTATTGGCCAGAAAACTGGAGCAAATGTCTTTCTGTTTTTGAAATGTCATGAGATTTTTAACATCCATCCGAAGAACAGAGAGCCGGGAACTTTATAATAGTATAATCCTTGCATAATAGTAATAATAATAATAATTTTGCACCTTATCATATCATTGAGACATCTCAAAGTGCTTCAGAATATATTGTACATTTGTATATTGTATATTGATTGTATATTTTTTGGACGATTCGCAGCAGCCAGTGGCAAACAATGTCTTGGATTGATTGACCAAATTTTTGTTTATTATTACTGACGGAAAGGGATCCGCCAATGGACTAACAACCAGGTTCCTACTTACTGCTAGGTAAAAAGAGCCTTGTGGAGTAAGGAAACTTGCCTAAGGTTTTCCCTCGCTAACCACTATGCTATAGCATTGCACTATGAAATCTTAAACTTTTTATCTGAAAGATGTCACTTCTGACAATGCAGCACTCCCCCAGTACAACACTGGATTGTCAGTAGCTTTGCAAACAGAGCCATCAGTGGGAATTTTTATCTAGGTTATTTTAGTACTTTTCTCCGTGATCCTTTTGTTTGTTTTCACACATTCCACAATCTCCACAGCTAAGAGATGAGGGCAGGTAATCTTCTCCCAAGCCTTTGTTAATCCTGCTTTATAGCTAACTATCCTGCCATGAACCATTGCATCTCCAAAGATGAGACCAAACTTGATGAATTAAAAGCACAGATAGACACATATGGGTATGATCTAGTAGCCATCACTGAAACATGGTTACAAAGAGATCTAGGGTGGGAGTTAAATATTCCAGGGTTCTCAGTTTACAGGAAAGATAGGCACTGTGGGTAAAGAGGTGGGTGGGTAGGGTTAGCCCTGTTAATTAGGGATGAAATAAAAGCAGTGGAGAGGAAGGATCTGAAATCCGATGACCAGGAGGTCGAGACAATATGGGTGGAAATAAAAAATAATAAAGGGCAGAAAATATTAATGGGAGTGGTTTATAGACCCCAAACAGCGATCACAATATAGCACAGGATATCAATCAAGAAATCAGTGGAGCATGTAGGAAAGGTAAAGCGATAATAGTGGGTGATTTCAATCTCCACATAGATTGGAAAAACCAAATCGGCAAAAGTAGGTTAGAAGAAGAGTTCATTGAGTGTACGAGAGATAATTTTCTAGAGCAGCATGCAGAGGAACCAACTAGGGGACAGGCCATCCTAGACCCTGTTTTGTGTAACGAAACAGAGCAAGTTGGCAGTGTAGGTATTAAGAATCCTCTACAACAACAACAACAACAACAAGATTCCATTTATAAAGCGCCTTTCACGTCAGGAGGACGTCCCAAGGCGCTGCACAGTTGGGTCATGACCCGAGCAGGGGGGAAATGGTCAGGGTGAGGGGAGGGAAGGGAGGGAGCGAGGAGGGGGGAAATGGTCAGGGTGAGGGGAGGGATGGGAGGGAGCGAGAAGGGGGAAGAGAGTCGAGAGGGGAGCTGAAGGCTCGGTCACAGAGAAAGGTTTTGAGACCGGCCTTGAAGGAGGAGAGAGAGGAAGCAAGGCGAAGGCACTGGGGGATAGAGTTCCAGAGCCTCGGGGCTGAGAGGCTGAAGGCCCGACCACCGATGGTAGGGCGGTTGGGGCGGGGGACGTGGAGCAGACCGGAGCCGGAGGAACGGAGGGTACGGGCAGGTAGGTAGGGGGATAGTAGGTTGGAGAGGTAGGAGGGAGCAAGGCCGTGAATGGCCTTGTAGGTGAGGATGAGGATCTTGAAATCAATCCTCTGGGGGATGGGGAGCCAGTGGAGGCGAGCGAGGGTGGGAGTGATGTGGTCCCGAAGCCTGGTGCGGGACAGTACACGAGCTGCAGAGTTCTGAATGACCTGCAGCTTGTGGAGGGAGGTGGCGGGAAGGCCGGCGAGGAGAGAGTTCCCATAGTCCAGCCTTGAGGTGACAAAGGCGTGGACCAGGGTTTCAGCAGCGTGAGGGGTGAGGTAGTGCCGTAGTCTGGCGATGTTCCGGAGGTGATGGAAGGCGGTGCCAGTTGTGGTGCGGATGTGAGGGAGAAAGGACAGCTCAGGGTCGAACAAAACGCCGAGGTTCCTGACTGGCTTTGAGAGGTGGAGAGTGCAGCCTTGGATGCTGATGGTGTCGGCGCCTGAGGTGCGGAGGCGCTGACGTGAACCAATCAGGAGGGCCTCGGTTTTTCGCACGTTGAGCTGAAGAAAGTTGTCTCTCGTCCAGGACTCGATGTCGGACAGGCAGGCTGTCAGGACATCGGTGGTCGTGGAGTTGAGAGTAGAGGAGGAAAGGTAGAGTTGGGTGTCATCCGCATACATGTGGAAGTTAACTCCATGTCTGCGGATGATGTCACCAAGGGGGAGCATATAGAGGGTGAAGAGGAGGGGACCGAGGACAGAGCCCTGAGGGACACCACATGAGACAGTACGGGGGGTGGAGGAGAAGCCATTCGTCGAGACAAAGTGAAGACGGTGAGAAAGGTACGACCTAAACCATTCAAGGACAGTGCCTTGAAGGTTGAGGTGGGAGGACAAGCGGTGGAGTAGGATAGCGTGGTCGACCGTATCGAATGCTGCCGATAGGTCGAGGAGGACGAGGAGGCAGAGGGAGCCCTGGTCACAGATGGTCAGGATATCATTGGTGACCTTGACCAGGGCAGTTTCTGTGCTATGGGCAGCACGGAAACCTGACTGAAGGGGTTCGAAAAGAGAATGGGTGGAAAGGAAAGAGCGCAGTTGGGAGGCGACAACTCTTTCCAAGACCTTGGAGAGAAAGGGGAGGTTGGAGATGGGCCGGTAGCTTGATAGCTGCGACGCATCAAGGGAGGGTTTTTTCAGGGTGGGCGTGATGGTGGCAGTTTTTAAGGGAATGGGGACAGAGCCAGAGGAGAGGGACAGGTTGATGATGTCAGTGATATGTGGGGCAAGAAAGTGGAGCTGGGAGATAAGGAGTGGAGTGGGGATGGGGTCAAGGGAGCAGGTGGTTGGTTTTAGGGATAGGATGAGTTCAGTGACAGAGGGTGGGGAAACGGGTACAAAAGTGTGTAGGGGAGGATGGGTAGGAGTCGGAGTGTGGGAGTGAGGGGGTGGGGGTTGGTGGATGTTGGAGGGGAAGTGACCGCGGAGCGATTCCCTTGATCTTGGATTCAAGGAAATCCAGCATCTCCTCGCAGTGAAGGTTGGAGGAGATGACCTGCGCGGGGTGGCGGGGGGGACGGAGGAGTCGGGTTGTGGTGGAAAACAGTAGCCTGGGGTTGTTCTTCGCCTCCAGGATTATCCTGGAGTAGAAGGACGACTTGGCCGAGGCTAGAGTGGAGCGGTAAATTTTGAGGAGGTCCAGCCAGATTTGTCGGTGGACCGTTAGGCCAGATTTGGCACAGGTGCGTTCAGCAGCCCGCACCTGGCTCTTCAGTGAGCGGAGGTGGGTGGTGTACCAGGGGGAGGAGCGGGAGTAGGAGACAGTGCGGGAAGTGATGGGGGCAAGAGTATCGAGTGTGGAGGAGAGGGTATTGTGGAGGAGGGAGAGAGGAGAAGAGGGGTCGGTGAGGGTTGAAGGCCAGAGGGAGAGGAGTTCAGAGGACTCCAAGGCATCGGTTAGGGATTGTGGGGGTAACTTCTTCCAAGGGCGGTAGAAGATGGTGGTGGGTCTGGTGGAGGTGGGGAGGAGGGTGGAGGTGGTGAAGGAGATGAAGTAGTGGTCAGAGATGGCCTTGTCGGTAATAGTGACATCCGAGACACTGAGGCCCCGGGTGATCACCAAATCGAGTGGGTGGCCGTGACTGTGAGTGGGGGAGTTTATGTGTAAGGAGAGGTTGAGTGAGGAGAGCAGGGAAGAGAAGTCTGTGGAGATGGAGCAGGAGGGGGTGAAGTGTAGGTTAAAGTCGCCCAGGATGATGAGGCGATCAGAGCAGAGTGATCACAATATGATTGTATTCTGCATTAAGTTAGAGAGGGATATAGTTAAATCCGAGGCAAGTATTCTGAATTTAAATAGGGCTAATGTTGTAGGTATGAGGAAAGATTTAGGTAAAATAGACTGGAGAATAAGATTAAGAGGTAAAAATGTAGACCAACAGTGGCAAATATTTAAGGATGTAGTGCAACATTCTCAGCGGTCGCATATTCCCTTGCGGAATAAGAGTACCACAGGGAAAGCAATTCATCCGTGGCTAACTAGAGCAGTTAGGGAAAGCATCAAATTAAAAGAAAAAGCTTATAAAACTGCCAAGAAAGGCGGCAAATCTGAAGATTGGGAGAGTTTTAGAAACCAGCAAAATAAAACTAAAAAACTCAATAAGAGCGAGAAAAAGGGAGTAAGAGGGTAGGAACATTAAGTCTGATTGTAAAAGTTTTTACAAATATATTAAGAGGAATAGGCTAGTGAGGGTAAATGTAGGTCCACTTCAGTCAGAGATGGGAGAAGTTGTAATGGGGGACAAGGACATGGCAGAGTCCCTAAATGGGTACTTTGCATCTGTCTGCACCCTAGAAGACACAACAAGTCTACCAACAGTAGAAATGCACCAAAGGGATAAGGAAAGGGATAACTTAGGGAAATTTTCATTAGTAGAGAATTGGTGATTGGGAAACTGTTAGCACTAAAAAGTGACAAATCCCCTGGTCCGGATGGCTTGCATCCCAGGGTTTTAAAAGAGGTAGCTTATGAGATAGTGGAGGCCTTGTGTCTGATCTTCCAAAATTCCTTGGATTCTGGAACAGTCCCCATGGATTGGAAGATCGCAAATGTCACACCACTATTTAAAAAAGGTGGAAAGGAAAAGATGGGGAACTATAAGCCAGTTAGTCTCACATCAGTGATAGGAAACATTTTAGAATCATTAATTAAGGATGTGGTAGTGCAGTATTTAGGGAAGCACAATATAATTAGGCCAAGTCAACATGGCTTTACAAAAGGGAAGTCATGTTTGACAAATCTCATAGAGTTTTTTTAGGATATTTCCAGTAAACTAGATAAGGGTGAATCAGTGGATGTGGTCTATTTGGACTTCCAGAAGGCATTCGATAAGTTGCCACATAAAAGGTTAGTCCAAAACATAAGGGCCCATGGAATTGCGGGGAGCATATTAACGTGGATTGGGGAATGGTTAACGGGTAGGAAACAAAGAGTAGGGATAACGGGTCATTTTCAGATTGGCGGGATGTGACTAGTGGAGTGCCACAAGGATCAGTCCTTGGGCCTCAGCTATTTACATCTACATCAACGATCTAGATGAGGACATCGAAGTTAATATATCTAAATTTGCGGATGACACAAAACTAGGAGGAAGTGTCAACACAGAGGACGACATTAAAAAAATGCAATGAGACATAGATAGGTTAGGTGATTGGACAGGTAGGTGGCAGATGAAGTATAATGTAGGGAAGTGCGAAGTCATCCACCTAGGTAGCAAAAACAGTAGAGCGGGTTATATTTTTAGAAGGGGAGAGATTGGAATGTATTCGCGTCCAGAGGGACTTGGGAGTCCTTGTCCACCAATCACAGAAAGTTAGTCTACAGGTGCAGCAGCAATTAGGAAGGCGAACGTTATGTTAGCATTCATTATGAAAGGATTAGAGTATAAGAGTAGGGAAATCTTGCTGCAACTGTATAGGGCCTGTGTCCAGTTTTGGTCTCCTCATTTAAGGATGTAGGACAGTGGAGTCCTGTAGCTCAGTGGTTAGAGCACTCGCTTTGCAAGCGAGAGACCTGAGTTCAATTCCAGGCAGGGCGAAACCTTGGGCAAGTTTCCTTACTCCACACGCCTAATAATAATCCCTCCAAAACCAAAAACAATAATTAAATTGGTCATTTTCAATCTATGACTGTTTGTGGGACATTGCTGTGCGCAATTGGCTGCCGCGTTCGCCCACAAATATACAGTCAACTCACTTTACAGTATATTCTGTGAAGCGCTTTGGGACGTCCTCCCGACGTGAAAAGCGCTATATCAAATGCAAGGATTATTATTATTATTATTATTATTACTTGCCTTGGAGGGGGTGCAGCGTAGATTTACTAGGTTAGTACCAGGGATGAAGGGGTTGAGTTACGAAGATAGGCTGATCAATTTGGGCCTATATTCGCTGGAATATAAAAGAATTAGAGGGGATCTTATAGAAACCTATAAGATCATCAAAGGGCATGATAGAGTAGATAGTGGGAGGTTGTTTCCCCTGGTTGGAGAAACTAAAACCAGGGGTCACAACCTTAAAATCAGAGGCCAGCCCTTTCGCACTGAGTTGAGGAAGAACTTCTTCACTCAAAGGGTGGTTAATGTATGGAACTCACTACCCCAAAGGGCTGTTGACTCTCAGTCCTTGAACATATTCAAGACTGAGATAGATAGATTTCTTATTGCAAAAGGGATTAAGGGATATGGGGATAAGGCAGGATCAGGTTATTAGCTGGAGTTAGATTAGAAGATCAGCCAAGATTGAATGGCGGGGCAGGCTCGAAGGGCGAATGGCCTACTCCTGCTCCTACATGTTATGTTATGTTACTGCATAAATATGGTTCAATTTACTTTGCTAGAATGTATATGACTATATTATATTGGTGAATACAACAGCAAACACAGAATACCAATTCATTCAAGTCACTGAGATGCCACATACTGCAATAAAATACAAGTGTGCTTTTTAAGTATAGCAAACGCACACTAAGATTTTAGGTGTTTTTACATATGCAGTGGGAATTCTGGATGTTTTTATGAAAGCAGACAAGTATTTATTTATTTGCTCATTTTGCTTTTGTTAACTAGAAACAGTGACTAAAACAGACAGAACTCCTTGTATCTGCACGCTCCACTGCCCTAATGCTGGTCTAGGAATTATTTGGGACATTAACATCTTGTACATAATTAAAGCAGGTTCATATATGTTAAATGTAATTGGAGGTTCATAATCAGGACAAGAAGACAGTCTATTTCACATCATGAACACTTGAGTGGTTTGCACCATAATATAAGACTGGCTCTCACGGATATGCATATGTCACATAATTGCTGTGCCACTTTTCTGTATTTCCAACTAATTAAGCAGGCAGCCCACCAGATCCCAGTGAAACACACTCTTATATGAGGCGCTGCAAGCAGCACATGTTCACTTGCATTCCACTTTTTATAATAATAATCCTTACATTTGATGTCCCATCTTTCACATTGAGAGGATATACTGTGGATATACTGTAAAGTGTAAGACTGTGTTTCGTAGACAAATGTTGTAATTTTCTGCACTCCCCTCCATGGAGCACCTTGAGGTTGGAATCCAATCCTACTATTCCAGGACACAGCACATCAGCAGCCAATTTCTCTTCAAACACACAGTAATATTTTCAGGATGCGACAATGCTTGAAGCAGTAATTTATGAGCGTTTTCTGCCGAGTAAAATTGCTCGGCATCGAATATACGCAATTGGCAATCTAGGCAGAGTTCAAGTCTTAAAGAATTACTGCTGACTTAAGAGTATATTCTTTTCAGCAGATGGAGTTTGTCAGATTAAATTTGGATCGAACAGGACATTTTAGTGTCACTATTAGCTACTGCAGCTAGTAAAATATTCTTAGAGCCTTTTCAGAAAGTTTGAATTATTGCTCAGCAAAGGGATTCATGAAAATTATTTATTGGAACTGTTATGAGCCATCATTCACCCCACGCCCTGAGAGGAAATGCCACAAATCTAAAAAGTAATCTGCAATTTTTTTTGCAATGGCATTTTGTTGCAAACGCAAAATAAAACAATGTGAATGCACTATTGCTGACATGATGCATAATTATGTAAAGCACATTAATAGTTATAATTAACTGTGATATTTTTAAGTGTTGGAAAACATACAGAATGATAATACATAAAAATTACATTTGTATAGCGTCTTTCATGTCGGGAGGATGTTCCAAGGCGCTGGATGGTCAGGGATTTGGATCCGAGCATGGGGTTTGGGATCATGGAGGTTGGGGGGCAGATAGGGTAGGGGGTGTAGCTGAAGGCACAGTCGAAGAGGAAGTCTTGGTGCCTTGAAGGAGGCAAAGGAGGTAGCAAGGTGATGTGAATGTGGGATGGAGTTCCAAAGGGTGGGGATAGAGAGGCTGAAGGTTCAACCACTGTTAGTGGAGCACTTGATACAGCCCTCATCATATCATTGAGACGTCTCAGAGCGCTTCCCAGAATATTCTATAAAGTGAATTGATTATGTTTTGTGGGCAAAACGCAGCAGCTAATTGTGCATAGCAGTGTCCCACAAGCAGTCATGGATTGAATTATTTTTCTTTTTTTTTTTGATTTACAGGAACTTCAAGACTAGCATCAAACACCACTAAAATATGTCATTTTATGAACAACGCATTACAATACAACACTAATTTAGTGGAGTCAATGCAGTTTTTTTATGCTCATCAATGTGTGGGATGTCAGTGCTGGAAAATGGAACATTTTTCCACTCTTGGCCCCCATTATTGACACCCAGATCACATAAAGGGTAGGTTAACCGTAGAGTAACCCTTCCTCCACTCTCCCAATAATAAGCATCAAAGATGAGAATTTCCACAGCACAAGTCAATTGATTTTCTACTTCCTACCCAAGCTATCTTAAAGACTAAGCAAAACATATGTTATTGTTTTTTATGGTGAGCTACAATTGTTATTTAAGACACTGTAACACTGGAGCAAGGATCCAACCCCAGGTTCCATTGTGAAGACCATATGTTCCATTTTCCAGCACTGACATCCCACACATTGATGAGCATAAAAAAACTGCATTGACTCCACTAAATTTGTGTTGTATTCAAATCATCCTCTTCAATACTGCAGACAAATAGAAGATAGAAGAAAATTAAATAAATAGCAAACCTAAGTGAATTATTATAATTGTATTATTGTCATTATTTTTATAATAATTTCTTCTATATGAATTAGCTACCACATTCATCTGCAAAACACACCCAGTCACACCACTTTACAGTATATCCTGTGAATATACAGGATTATAATATATAATAGTATTCAAGGGCACTGCTGATGACAGCACAACCAGCCTGGCTCACTGGCTGGACCTGTCACTGGGGGCAGGGAGTCAACTCACTGGGCTACTGTTAACCCTACGAGCTTCCCGATGGACAACGCATCTCAGTATGAAATGCATGAGAGCATTGCCACCATCTTCCTGTCTGTAACTCAGGCACACGTCCCTTTCCATTGAGCGATGGTTCCACCAATTAGAGGTGCGGAGTTTAAGCAACAGATCTTTAGGCGGGACTTGAATGTGGGGAGGGAGAGGCACGGCGGAGAGATCGAGGGAATAAAATATTACAGTTATACAACGCCTTCCAAATTGGGAGGACGTCCCAAGGCGCCGAAGATGATAAGGAAATGATGCAAATTCACAATCTATTGCTAGGCCAAGCTCAGTTAGTAGCATTCCACTTCCGAGTCAGAAGGTTATAAGTTCAAACCCCACATCAGACTTTGAACTCATAGGAGGGCATTCGAATGCAATGCTGCGGGTATGCTGTATTGTGAAAGGTATTATCCTTCAGATGAGATATTAAACCAAAGTCCTGTTCAGTTGGTCTTTATCAAAATAAAATTGACCCCATGTAGAAGTTCTTTAAACCATCTTGTCCTGTTCCGGAAATCGTCAAGGCGTTGATTATTCTTGTGATGCACTGAAGGAGATGTAGATCGCCAGCATGGCTTGAGAAGGTAACAGAGCATGCTTAGTTTCCAGTTGTTTGCTCATTACTGGTTGGGTTTAATAACTGTGCTTCGGCCTTGAGTAGTTCCTCCCTATTGTGTAGTTGTAGGTGACAGGCGTTTGTTGATGGCACTAACTAGGCGGCCTATCACACATCAAACTGTGATTGGCTATGTCACGTTCCACTTGCTAGAAATTGCTAGGGAAGATTTACGCCATGGTTATTCATTTTAGGACTCGATACAATTTGGCTGAAATTCTAGTCGATGTTACCTGCAGAGACTTTGGCAATATGTATCTTCACCAAAGGTGCTCTGCGTAACATTGACTGGAAATTCAACCCAAATATCTTCCCACAATATTTATAAATCATGTTTTGTAAAATCGCAATGAGAGAAAGAAAATAATAACTCTTGCATTTGATATAGCATCTTATCACGTCTTCGAGACATCTCAAAGTGCTTCCCAGAATATACTGTAAAGTGAATTGACTGTACGTTTTGAAGGCGAAATGCAGCAGCCAATTGCACACAGCAGTGTCCTACAAACAGTTGTGGATTAAAGTGACCGATTTTTTTTTGGAAGGAATTATTGCCCCCAGAAAAGTGACCTGTCAATCGATTAACAACCAAGTTCCTACTTATTGCTAGGTAAACAGAGGCGTGTGGAGTAAGGAAACTTGCCTTACATTTCACCCTGCTGGGAATCAAACCAAGGTCTCTTGCTTACAAGGCGAGTGTTCTAACCACTGCGCAGGACTCCACTGCTGGTAAAATCAGATATTACCAGCAATTCAGAATCAATGATCTCAACATATACAACTGGTGGAATGTCCTCTTGCTCGCTACATTCTTACCTTAGAATTAAAGATATTAGATCATTATTTACTGCATTAAATTGCCTTCACTTTTCCAGCAGGTTTCTATGCTTGTCTTTTTCTAGTTCATCTTATTGTTAATGCTCTTCCTTACGTTTCTTCATACACTTTGGAAAACAGCTGCCTAAAACTTTACAAGAGGATCAGGTTTTCAATGCTTTTATGAGAGTATTGTACAATGAAGCGTTTTTACTGAATCTGTCGGGAACTTCAATGACATCGGCATAAAACTGAGTGAACCAATCTTGCTAAACGCTGACTGATCACCACCTCGGGACGTCCTCCCGACGAGAAAGGTTCTATACAAATACAACAAGATTCCACTTATAGAGCGCCTTTCACGTCAGGAGGACGTCCCAAGTTGGGTCAGGATATATAAATATAATGTGTTGTTGTTGTTGTTGTTAATAGCCAGACATTTCAAAAGGAACTAGACCAAATGCTATCAAACAAAACCATTGAGGGTGAGATTCAGACACGGTTGTACTGAAGGAACTCTTGGGGGAAGATTAGAAGGCCAGGCTAGAAGGAATGATGCTACTCTTGCCTGAAGTTACTACTATGAGGTGACAGTTACAATCTTTTTTTCATTAATTTGTTATATGAAATTCAAGTAGGGTCTAGACTTATTCTATTATAATAATCCCTGAATTTAATATAGTGCCTTATCATGTTGTTGAGCCGTCTCAAAGGACTTCACAGAATAATATAAAGTGTATATTTTGTGGATGAAATGCAGCAGCCAATTGCACACAGCAGTGTCACACAAACAGTCGTGGATTGAGTGACCAAATTATTAGCATTTTAAGGCAGCCAGAATTTGGTAAATTGTTGAATTCAGTCTTTGAATAAGACTTTTCTGTCCTCTTAGAGGAACTTATAGACAAAATGGACTTCAGAATTAAAGCTGTATTTAAGAATTTGTCAAATTCTGAATGCTCTAAAACACTACATAAATAGAGTCAATTCTAGGTTCAGGTGGAATTTCTACCCATTGATGTGCTGATTGAATCTGTCAAAAAAAATTATGACTTCTAGTCAATAACTGAAGAGAAGGTGTCACTGATAAGAAATTGCAATCTTTGTTAACAGATTCAATTTGTTAATCAACACTCATCGGAACATCAGAAATTTCACTCCCAGATTACTAATCTTTTTCACAGATGAACTCAAAGGACCGTAAATGTAACTTTCTGTTATTAATTTCCTTCCCTTTGCTTCACACATTTCTGAAATGTCTGAAATGAGCCAATAAGGTTACGTTTTGGTAGGTTTTTTTTTTACTTGGTATGATTTTTTTCCACAATTTTCTCAATTATAGAAATAAGACTGGAGTTAATGGATCATAGCACCCCCTTCCCACATATTCAGTTAATTGCTTTGGTACAAGGACTGCAGAAACCACGAGGCAATAGATATGAATTGTCTGAATGGTCCAGAGGAGGTGTCACTGCAGAAGTTAAAAAAAACCTGGCTTGTCAAGTTTACTGTAAGATACAACAACCTTATTACACGCACATACTTCTGTTCACCTAGCAGTAAGTAGGAACCCAGTTGTTCGGTGATTGGTGGATTGCTTTCCGGGTTAATAATCCCTTCAAAAAATAATAATATGGTCACTCAATCCACGACTGTTTGTGAGCCACTGCTGTGTGCAATTGGCTGCCACGTTTTGCCCACAAAATAATAATAATAATAATAATCCTTGCATTTGATATAGCGCATTTCACGTCGGGAGGACGTCCCAAAGCGCTTCACAGAATATACTGTAAAGTGAATTGACTGTATATTTGTGGGCGAACGCGGCAGCCAATTGCGCACAGCAATGTCCCACAAACAGTCGTGGATTGAAAATGACCAATTTATTATTGTTTTTGGTTTTGGAGGGATTATTATTAGGCTCTGGGTGGAGTAAGGAAACTTGCCCAAGGTTTCGCCCTGCCTGGAATTGAACTCAGGTCTCTCGCTTGCAAAGCGAGTGCTCTAACCAGTGAGCTACCGGACTCGTCACTACACTTTACAGTATAGTCTGTGAAGCACTTTGAGACGTCACTCAGAGGATACAGTTCAAGAACCTTCAAAGCCCTCCACCGCCTTGATCCTCCCTACCTCTATGAACTCCTAACTCCCTACCAACCTGTCTACTCCCTCTGCTCGCGGGCGGGTGGACGGGCCTTCAGCCTCTCCGCCTCCACCCTCTGGAACTCCATCTCACAGTCCCTTTGCCTCGCCCCTTCCCTTGCCTCCTTCAAGACCCGTCTGAAGACCCTCCTCTTCAACGTGCCTTCAGTCACCCTCCTACAACTACCCTCCCCACCTTCCACCCCTCTTGATCCCAACCAGCAGTTCGGGAGCAGATTCCTGACAGTCCAGTGCCTTGGGACATCCTCCTTATGTGAAAAGTGCTATACAATGTAATTTGTTGTTTTCTTGAAGACGTGATAAGGCGTTGTAACAAAAGCAAGGATTATTATTATTATCTACATCTTTCAGTAACACCAATACACAGTCGTATTTGATTAATAGTCTGAATCAAAAATAAATGATTCTGCAGATAAAGTGGGGGGGGGGGGAAGAGATAGAAAGAGATTTAACATTGGATAATGGATGATGTGTGATCTCATTCAGTTTGGCTGGAAATGTGTGAAGCGAAGGAAGGAAATTAATAACAGAAATCGGTAAGAGCAGCAGAACAAGAAGAGTTTCATAGAGAATGATTTGAAGAAAGAACAAGCGGGGGCCCCTTAAAGGTAAAGATGGTGGGAGAGAATTTCACTGCAGAAAATGCTGACATGCCTTTGCTGGTAATTGTATCAATATAAGATTTAAATGCAAATTCATGGTTGAAATGGGACTTTGTAAAGTAAGGATCGTCGAAACCTGGAGCATTTGGAGTGTTCACAAGACAAAGGGAAATGGTGAATTTATTCAAGAAAGCAGGTATTTAAGAAAATTAGATACAGGAAAGGAGGAGCTGTGCTGAAATGTTTGGAGACTCATTAAATATAGGTCGGGGGGATCAGACAATTGGAAAGGAGCTGAAATTGCTTCAATTTAAAAACAAGTCCTAAATGAGATTCTAGAAATTACAGCCTGCCAGTTTGACATCCATAGTGAGAGAAGCATTGGAGTCATTTATAAAAGAGGTAACTGAAGTATATTGAACAGGAGGAAAGTTAGGAAAGTAGAGAACCAAGGATTACGCAATGATATTCAGCTCAGGATTAAAAGTGCTTAAAAAGAATTGATTGTATTTTCATACAAATGTAAGTAATAATAATAATCCTATTTAATGTAGCACCTTATTACATAATTGAAACTTCTCAAAGCACTTCACAGGATTTACTGTAAGGTGTAGTGACTGTGTGTCTGTAGGCAGAGAATTAGGGGGAGTCCTTTGAAGTCCCCTTAATTTTTCTTCCCTTTTCATTTGCCTTTGTCAGCAATGAATAGCAAAAATGGTATTATTAAAAAGAAAAATGTGTGATATTCAATTGATTTGTTTCTAGTTTTAATGCCAGTTCTACATTGCTTACTTCACACTGTTTGAAATGCAGAGTACAAATATACTTATTTCCCCAAAACACACAGCTTCTCAATGCAGTTCTCAAAAGGAAGAAAGAGCCACCTGTTCAGCATATGGTACTGTATCTTGCTATAACAAACATAACACTGCATACACATTGTAAAGTCTTCATAAGCAGACAGGGTTACTGTGTTTGAGTGGACAACCACAAATAAAACCATACCTGCAACACTGAGCAGTAAAATTTGCCTACAGAAATCTGGCATAATACCAGTAACAGAATGAAGCAAAACTCATCTGTAAAATGAAGCTATAAAAGTACAGATTTACGTTAAGGTTGTTAATGTTTCAGTCTTAGGTTTTAAAGATACTAAAGTCAAACAGTACAACATTTGGTCTGTTCCACAGAACACACAGAGTTATGGAGCAGTCTGGGCATGAAACAGCGCAGTACAAACAGAGATTGTCAGCCAGCTGATTGACCTGAAAACCAAAATCATGTCATTTGATACTGTTTGAGAAACTGACAGGTTTTGTAATTCTACAATAACAATATCAAGAGAATATGTTTCCGCTGTGCTTAAAGCAACACCAGGCTACACCTCATCTGAAAGAGAAAAATCGTTCAATAATTCAATGTGACCCTCCATCAGAAGTGACCAATGAAACCCCTAACCATCATTCCACTGTCTCCAAATCAGCAGGAGAAACTAATACAGTATCAAACCACATATTTAATAATAATAATAATACTTGCATTTGATATAGAGCCTTATCACGACATTAAGGAGTCTCAAAGCGCTTGACAGAATATATTGTAAAGTGGATTGACTGCATATTTTGTGGGCGAAACATGACAGCCAAACAGTCATGGATTTAGTGACACTTTTTTTTGAGGGATTACCACCACTGGAAAGTGATCCGCCAATCGACTAGCAACCGGGTTCCGACTTACTGAATTACCAATTCAACAGCACAATGCACAACACCACAGCAAGTCTACTGCTCACTCACATACATGGCAAAGAGAAGCACAGGTCCACTTCAATTTATTTATTTCAGTAAATTGTTGGTAACAGAGTCACACGACCACAGTATTAACATCTACTAACAGCTTCAAATTAAGGCAAGCAGCGATTTGTCAAAACTGCCTCAGCGATGCCACCTGATAATTGACAAAGCTGTTTGCTGCCACTATTCAAAAGCAATAATCATTAACCTTTGTTATAACAATTACAATGTTGGTTTGTGTGCTTTTTTCACTCCTTACTGAATTTTTTTTCTGAAGGGATTATCAGAATAAATACCTTCCCATAATCGTTAGCCTCCAACTGAACCTGGCCTTAGTGCCCTGGATCAAAGGGAAATATTAACCAGGGTTCCTAATAAAGTAAATCTCTGCCCTGTGACCTTTGCTGGAAACAACAGATAATCATGGGTAAATCATAATAATGAATACATCTTTGAATTTGATATAGTGCCTTATCACATCATTGAATATACAGTAAAGTGAATTGGCAGTATATTTTGTGGGCAAAACACAGCAGCCAAATGCACACAGCAATGTCCCACTACTACTACTAATAATCCTTACATATGATATAGTGCCTTATCACATCTTTGAGACATCTCAAAACGCTTCACAGAATATTCTGTAAAGTGAATAGAATGTGTATTTTGTGGGCAGAACGCATTTATTATTATAAGTAATCATGAATTGAGCGATCAAATTATTATTATTTTTTTGCAAGGCATTATTGCCCCCAGAAAGCGATCCGTTAAATCATCTAACAACAGGTTCCTAGTTACAGAGAAGTGTGGAGTAAGGGAATTGGCTAAGGTTTCGCCCCGCCTGGGAATCAAACCTGGGTCCTCTTTCTTGCGAGACGAGTGTTCTAACCAATATGCTAAAGGACTAAGGCAAGTTAAGGCAAGGCAAGTTAAGTTAAATGGTAAATGGGACAGGTTCAGGCTTGATATTTGGCCTCCTGCTGTTTGATAATATTCTGATAGTCCCTATTTAGGGAACTAGATAGAGTAAAAATAAATAAAATAAGAGTAATTTGCAAGGGTATGAGCAAAAGGCTCGCTTTCAAAGAGCCCAATGGACCCAATGGGCTGAATAACCTTCTTCTGTGCTGTAATTTTCTATGGTTTTCTGTGTAGGCTCATACAGCAAAGATGCCACTTGTACATGGTACGAGATGGTTACTTGTGACTGCATCCCACTGAAGAGTAGAGGAGGAAATTGGCCAAAAAAAAGAACTCAGCTGTTAGAAATGTTACATTTCAGAGACAATGTGTCACAAGAAAGTGAGGTTGATAAACATTCCAGATGTCTTCCCCATCATATGTTAGGTAAAATGTATCATGCTTCAAAAGAAAACAGACAAAATATTATACAAATCAAAGATGTATCATTACCAAACTCCTAAAAACAAACTTACAAATCAGGAAACCACCAAAGCGCAATAGCAAGTCTCAATTTCAGTACAATTTCAATACGAAACAAAGCAACTGACTTCGCAAATTAAAGATTAGACAGGATCATGATGGGCATAATGGAAATTGTTTTATTTCCATAAACCTTCCATAATAATCCCTCCAAAACCAAAAACAATAATAAATTGGTCATTTTCAATCTACGACTGTTTGTGGGACATTGCTGTGCGCAATTGGCTGCCGCGTTCGCCCACAAATATACAGTCAATTCACTTTACAGTGTGTTCTGTGAAGCTCTTTGGGACGTCCTCCCGACGTGAAAAGCGCTATATCAAATGCAAGGATTATTATTATTATAAATGTAATCACTCATTTACAAGAAATGGCTCACACTTTGGAGCTGAGTGAGAAGAATCCTGTCCCTTGTCCCTCTTCCACTCCCCCAAGTTCAAGTGGTGAGCTCAGCAGCAGTGCCCTGGAGTACTTCAGATCTGCCTGACTCAGGTATTTGATAACTGAATACACCACAGAGATTTGACTCAACTTTCCTCCCTTTATCAGGTATCTCACCAAAGAGTCAACTCAACACTTCCATCTCCCCTCCAAGTACAGTGCACTAACTTATCCCAATGTGGAATAGTGGGATAGAATGCCTGACAGACAAAGTAAATGAGGACTTGTTGAAGGCCATCAACACTCTGCAGAGCTTATGTGCCTTAGACAACAAAAATGAAATGTACCCTAGGATTTCCCCCATGATTGCAAATGTAGATGAAGTGGGAGAGCAAAACATAAGACACCTTTAAATTCACAGAAAGTTTGAAGGGTCCAGGTCTGAGACTCAGTCTCATTTGGTATAGTGAATTATAATATTGGAAAGATGTCTCAAAGCGCTTCACAGGAATTACTGTGAAATGGAATAACTATATGCCAGCACAATTGCACCCAGAAATGTCCCACAAACAGCCATGGAGTGAGTGATCAATTCTATTTAGGGGATTGTTGTTCAGGACACCGGGAGAAATTCTCTTCTCTTTTCAAATAGTGCCATGACATCTTTTAACATCCACCTGAACAGGCAGATGGGACCTCGGTTTAACGTTTCATCCGAAGGACAGGTACAGAATATTATAGGCTTTAAGGTTGGTTAGAAACATATTAAAGAATTGATAATTCTTATATTTGATACAAAGTCATATCATATCATTGAGATATCTCAAAACACAGCATGGAATTTACTGTGAAGTACACCAACTGTGTATTTGTATGTGAAAGTCAATTTGTTCACAGCAATGTCCTACAAACAACCACAAAGTGAATAACCAATTTTATCTGGGGATTGTTGACCAGGACAATGTACATATAATCGTTTATACACTTATGTATTTGTAACCAGTACTAAATACTGGAAACCCCTCCTAGTTCACAGGAAACATTGTTTAGTCAGCCTTGTTAACTAAGAGGCAGCAGCATCTACTAAGCTGATAATGCTCTAAGAAAGTCAATCTCATTCCCATCTTCCTATATATGCTTAAGTGAGCGCTCAGTGATGTATAAAAACACATGAAAAAAAAATCCAAATCATTTGGGTTATGTTTTCACACACATGTGTCAGCTGCTCAGTTCACGCCAAAGCGAAGCCAAAGGCATATTGCAATTCCTAACATTCTTCTATGATGATAATATTCCATGCATTTGTTATAGCACCTTATCATAATATCAAACATCTCCAAGTGCTTCACGGAATTTTGTTGTGAACTGTAGTAGCTTTATTTTGCAGGCACACATAGCAGCCACTTTGCATGAAGCAATGTCCCACGAACACCCATGAAATGCATGACCAATTTTATCTGCAGGGTTGTTAGCAAGGACAAGGAGTAATTCCATTCACGTTTTGAATAGCACCATGGGATCATTAATGTCCTCTTGAACAGGTAGATGAGACCTTGCTTTATCATCTCATCTGTAGGATGGCACTCCAACAACGCAACTCTCCTCTAGCACATTGGAGCATCAGCTGAGGCAATAAACCCAAATAAACATTAATAATCCTTGAATTTGAGACAACGTCTTTCACATTAAGAGGGCATCTTAAAGCGTTTTACCCGATTTACTTTAAAGTGTGGTGACTGTATATTTTGTAGATAAACTGGAAATAGGCACCACAGCAGGCTGTTCATCTACAAATACATAGTCACTATACTTTACAGTAAATAAAGTGAAGTGATTTGAGACATTTCGACAATGTGATAAGGTGCTATATCAAATAGGTTTATCATTAGATTGTTGAATGATCTGCGATTTTAATAGATCATGGCAGATCTTTTAATCCCATGTTCCTATCTTGTCTACATATTTTTTAATAACCTTACTTTGTGAGTATATACTTATCTCTCTCCCACCATCCCCCCACTTTAAGAACGCCCTAATCAATTCTGCACCACAGCCTTCTGGGGCTTTGGATTCCCAATCCTTTGTGTGAAGAAATATTTTCTGATCCCATTTCTAAACAGTTTAGCTCTAATTTTGAAATCATGTTCCTTGTTTTGGATCGTTCCAACAGAGGGAAAAGAGGTCCCCTATCTCACTTTTCAAATCCCTTCATTATTTTAGACACCACAACCAGATCACCCCTTAACCTCCTGAGCTCTGGGGAATATAACCTAAATTCTGTTCTTATACAATGAACTAAAACCCAGACAAGAGTTTAACGTTTAATTGTTGATACAATATCTGAAATGTTTCACAGAATAAGAATTTGGTGAATAAATCCAATAAAAATGCAGAGTGGCAGATCATAAATATGCTGGCAGCCTTGGTAACTTGCTACAAAAAATGTGATTAATCAGCACAATATATCAGTACAATGTCAATAGATCAACACAATCACAAACACATACACATCTATGCAAGTTTAAATACAATACATTTATGGATTTCTATTTATTTTGTAGTAATTCTCTCTAAACAGTCGCACACAAACTGAGCTTTAAGATAAAAGCATAAAATAAACATTTTCTACAAGGATCCAAATCCAAATTAAAATGACTCTCTCCCCACCTCCAACACACAAACCTAAAATGGAGATAACTAAACTACTAGTGGCTAAGAGTCGTACAAAAGGTATTTTTGATATAAGTTCAACTGTTCCATTTTGATTACGAGACAGAGAAAAAAAAGGGTCAGTGGAGAAGTGTGTGGCAACCGCAACAACCTTAAAGTCGGCTTTTAAACTGACTTTAAGCTGGAGTCAGGCTCCACAACTGTTAACTGTTGAGACTCTACCCCATGCGAAGGGCACTACATAAATAATAATACTTGGATTTGATATATAGTGTCTTATCGCATCATTGAGACATCTCAAAGTGCTTGTCCAAGTAAAATGCAAGCTGTTTTCGTGAAACTTTGAATCACAGCAGAAGAGATTGGTTCTGCAATCTGAATTATAGCTTTAGAAAACTTTCCCCAACTGCTGCTGCCTGTTAAGTTGTAGCACCCACTCTTTCACTCACTCACTCACACACACACACACAGACACAGCAGTTTGAAGTCGATCTGCACGGATTTCAAGACAAAGCAACAAAAAAAAACACATCAAAGGCTTGAAGACACACACTTTGTGTCTCCGCATCACTTTCCTGGTTTCAACACCGAGAAAAGTTGGAGCCAGTGCACAAGTTTGCCATTAAAGTCAGACACAACCTGAGACGCACACATTGGTGGTGGGGGGGAACGCAAGGAGAATAAACCTTGGCTGACTGGGTGGGGGGAGAGAACAGGCAGTGAAACAAAAGGTGCTGCCAAATCCATTCATTCAATGATCCATATGTTCATCCTATCCATTCATTCATTCATTCCCCCACTCTCTCTCTCTCTCTCTCTCTCTCTGTGTTCCTGGGGACACAGCGCTACTCTCACTCACTCTCACACTCTCACTCACTCTCTCTCTCACACACTCTCATTCTCACACACTCACTCTCTCACACACTCACTCACACACACTCACTCTCTCACACACTCACACACACTCACTCACACACATTCTCACACTCACTCACTCTCACACACACACACTCACTCTCACACACACACACTCACTCTCACACACACTCACTCCCTCTCACTCTCACACACTCATACACACACTCACATACACACTCACATACACACACCCACTCTCACACATTCTCACACACTCACTCTCACACCCTTTCACTCACGCTCACTCTCTCTCACGCTCATTCACTCTTTCACACACTCACTCTCTCTCACGCACTCTCTCTGTCTCACTCTCACTCACTCACACACACACACACACACACACAGGGCGCCGCTCGCTCCGCTGTGTAAGAGGGCACCACTTTGTCCCACCCCAGAAGCCGGGCTCGGGGAGAGAGGGGGGAGAGGGGGGAGAGAGAGATGGTGATGGAGGGAGAGAGATGGTGACCGTGTATGTGAGTGCCAGGGCCCAGGGCTGAGCCTGGGAGTGCAGTTCTTAAGGGGAGTGTGTGAGAGGCTGTGCTGACCCCCTCCTCCTCTCCCCGGGCAGTGCTGCCCAGACACAGCCCCAGACACAGCCCCAGACACAGACACAGCCCCAGACACAGACTTACCAGCCGCTGCACAGGATGCAGAGCTGCTCTCAGGGTGTCCTCTCTCTCTCTCTCTCTCCTCAGTTCCAGGCTGCAGTTCTTCACCTGGAGCCCGGCATCAGCTGAGTGACAGGCCGCCAGCAGGCAAACAGGCAGCCAGGCAGCCAGGCAGGGGCGGGGGCTCCTCCAGAACAGGGGGCTCTCAGCCACCAACCAACCAGCACCACCCCCCCCCCCCCCACACACACACACACTACACCACACACAGAGTGGCCACTGCACAAACACACAGTGTCCACTACACACACAGTGTCCACACAAACACACAGTGTCCACTACACACACAGTGTCCACACACACACAGCCACACAGTGTCCACTACACACACAGTGTCCACACACACACAGTGTCCACTACACACACAGTGTCCACTACACACACAGCCACACAGTGTCCACTACACACACAGTGTCCACTACACACACAGCCACACAGTGTCCACTACACACACAGTGTCCACACACACACACAGCCACACAGTGTCCACTACACACACACTACACACACAGCCACACAACAACAACAACAACAAGATTCCATTTATAAAGCGCCTTTCACGTCAGGAGGACGTCCCAAGGCGCTGCACAGTTGGGTCAGGACCCGAGCAGGGGGGAAATGGTCAGGGTGAGGGGAGGGAAGGGAGGGAGCGAGGAGGGGGGAAATGGTCAGGGTGAGGGGAGGGAAGGGAGGGAGCGAGGAGGGGGGAAATGGTCAGGGTGAGGGGAGGGAAGGGAGGGAGCGAGGAGGGGGAAGAGAGTCGAGAGGGGAGCTGAAGGCTCGGTCAAAGACACACAGTGTCCACATACTACACACACAGCCACACAGTGTCCACTACACACACACACAGCCACACAGTGTCCACACACACACTACACACACAGCCACACAGTGTCCACTACACACACACGCAGTGTCCACTGCACACACAGTGTCCACACAGACTACACACACAGCCACACAGTGTCCACACACACACTACACACACAGCCACACAGTGTCCACATATTACTGTATTAAACACAGCCAAATAGTATCCACATGCAATATTCATAACTAAATAATGTCCAAATACAATATACCATATACCCAGCCAAATAATGTCCACGTACATTACACACTGCTAATTCATGTTCACATACATTCAACAACAAAAACTTGCATTTATATAGCACCCCTCACGCAGGGTAGTGTCCCAGAGCACATTCACACAGCTAAATAATGTAACAGAAATAAAATAATAAACACATTTCAATGCACACCCAAATAATTTAGAAATGTAATATACAGCTAAATGATGAAATATACAATAGTACACATAGCCAAATAATGTACTCAGAGGACTACATAATGTGCATATTTTTGTTAAAACAAAGTAAAGTTATTTACTTTAGGTATTAAGTATTATAGCCCTGAATTTGGTTAATAGACTGTACACACACAATAATACAGACAGCTAAATAATGTACAAATACAATAGTTATATATGCATATTTAATTCAAGAGATAGATATACTAACAAACGCACTATTTTGTTGTTAAAACAATGTGCATATATACAGACAGATCTAACTGATACAATAACACAATACGGTATAATGTGTTGTTGTATAAGGGTCTCAGTTTAGTAATACACAGGCATAAAATGTAAATATTCACTAACAAACAACCCTATGAGACAAAGGTGGTGAAGGCAGATTGCAGTAGCAAATTCAAGAAATAATTAGTTGTTTTGTTAATAAATTGATTGAGAGATATATGAGATAGAGTAATGGAGAATTATGTGTTTTACTTTGAGAGTGAACACTTGAATTTTATTGTTCCCTCCAAACCTGTATATTAAGTTCTTGTTACATGACAATTAGACTGTTAAGCCCTTTAATTACCTGTACTTTTTAACCAGGAGACTGCTGGAGAATCCTCTCACAGTTGATAATTTCTGTACATTTTCATCTAACTCACAATGAGTCTAAAATAAATATTGCAGTCATTAAACTTTTATAACAGTAGAATTGTGTAACTGTAATCTTAAATCTAACTTAAATACAAAAACAGTTTGAATTAAAAATAATATATTTTGAAAATAATGCGAGCTTCTTCTGCCATTATTTTTTCTCTTGTAGAACATTTTCTTGTCTTCCCTATCTCTTTATTTTAACCATCTGTTTCTGTTAACCATCTCTATGCTTGACCTATTTATAACTATAAAAACTATCATTCAGCTTTCACCATCCAACTTATTGGCTGACAAGTGACTTGATGGGTCTGTTTTGCAGTTTATGAAAACTTCAAAGATCAATGACTGGCAGGACTACATGACAGATGTAATCTTGTCAACTGCTGACATGAATTTTGTGCCTAAAAGAAAAAATGAGCACTGCGAGTGAGCATATTGGTTAGTGCCCCCTCTCTTTGTGGCAAATGTCATTGTGGCAAGATTTTAATTGTGGCACTCCAAGGGTTAATATTGTTCATACCTCTTTAGGTTACCTTTGACCTTATTCAGCTACAATGCTCAACATATCATCAATTTTATCCTGCAACATGTGTAAGCCTGCCTCAGTGGTAGCCTGTGACTCAGACCCTGTGTTCTGAACCTCAGATAGGGATTTGGAACTCACATAGGGTTAGACTCACATAGGCTGACACTCCAGTGCAGTGATGGGTGTGGTGTATTGTTGCAGATGACATGTTTCGGATGAGACGTTAAACTAAAATCCCATCTGCCTGCTCAGGTGGATGTTAAAGATACTATGGCACTATTTGAAAAGAGAAGGGAAATTTTCCTTGTGGCCCTGGAACAACAAGCCTCCAAATAAAATTGGTCATTCCCTTCAATAGCTTCTGTAGGACAAAACTGTGCACAAAATTGGCTGCTGCATTCATCTACAAATACATGGTGACTACATTGAACAATATATCCTGTGAATCACTTTGAGACGTCCTCCTGATGTGAAAGATGCAATACCAAATGTAAGAATTGATAGAACATGTCTCTCCTTCTCAGAGGGAAATATTTCCTTTCTATTTACAACATTAAATATGTTCGCTTTATTTTAATTTGCAAGTTATCAATTTCAAAATTATTATATAAATGCTAAGATGTTTTGATGTCATTGACTGAAAATCAAATGGCAAGTATGTGTAAGAGAAATGGATGGACACACCCAATTTGCATATTCACTTGCACTAAACTCCGAACCCCCATCCCCAGGATACACTGGAACCCATCGTCAAATCTGATCGATTTCAAGATCCTCACATTTCTTTTCAAAGCCATTCATGCCATAGTACCTCCCAACTGCCTTCGCTCGACTTGCTCCAGACTTCTGCATGTCCCTCGTGCCCTCTGTTCAACCATCGGCAGCCACACTTTCAGCCACTGTGCCCCAAAACTCTGGAACACTCTTCCTCTAACCCTCCACCTTACCCCTTCCTTCCCCATCTTCAGGTCGTGCCTGAAGACCGCCCCCTCCCACCGGTTTGGTGTCATGCTCAGCTACTGTCAAGCGCTCTAGGACGCTATATAAATGCATTTTGTTGTATAAATCACGTTACCATAAACCTCCCACATCATTGTAAATATAAATGTTCTTATTGTTTCAGTTATAGTCAGCTTTGCAATGTTATGGTACAAACATAGAATTAAAGGATACAACTATATCTACAAAATAAGCCTCAAGCAATGTTACTGATAAGGAGAACCTTTAGTCTCAAAGCTATGAAAATTTGCAACAGACATTTTGCAAAAGAAATTTATGCAGTCAATTAACTTAAAACATGTACTAGATAAAGATATGGAGATGGAATGAAAGCTATGGAACAAAAGCTATCCATTTTGATGATGGCCATGTATGATCAAATATTCCAGGGGAATATTATGGTCCTTATGCTGCTGCAAATGCTAAACAGATAGCTGTCCAGGAGGTTGAACAGCAGAGATGAGTTTGGATAACTATGATGATTATCTTTGGGAGGTTGGGGAGAAATTGTGTAGGGGTAGTTTTAGGTTGGTTGCTTCATGGAGGGTGAAGGTTAGATACCCCCAAAACACATCAGAGGTAATAAAAATATAAAATCAGCAGCTTGCCAGATAGTTAAAGGTATTGCCTGGTGTAGGCAACCATACAGATCAAAAAAGTTCAGCTCCTGGTCTTATGTCAAGTTAGGTTATCTCAATTAGTGTTCCTCTTTCTATTGCTATCTCATTTCTATTGACAGTCTTTGTAAATGTCCCCTTATAGTTAAACAGACGTGAAAAGCAATCTCTTGGCTCATACACAAAAGCTGAGACCCTTGAATTAGGTTTAGGAGGGTGCTAGTACCCTGTACCTGCACAACATCAATGATTCGGGTCCCGACCCCTGACTGTTCAGCGCTTTGGGACATCCTCCCGACGTGAAAGGCGCTCTATAAATGTAATTTTGTTGTTGTTGATTCAGTACTTCTGCAGAGGAACAGCAGGAGGCTAGAACAAAAATGGAACTAACAAGGATATATAACTTGCTTTAATTATGGCAGGCTGCAATGTTTGGATAGGGGCATCAATAACTTCTCATCTCCATTTTACACAACACATCCACACTTGTGTCAAGATAACATTACATTAAGTACAAAAATACATTTGTAAAAAGCAGCAAGATGTTCACACAAGGTACTGTGTTATGCAGAGAATCATCCATGATAGTTCATCACAGGCAGGTAAAGCATTCTACCTATTAAACTGGAACATTCAGAACAACATTTAAGTGAAAATGTACCACGAAACTGGCAACATGAACTGATGTTGCAACTGTTAAATTTGTAACACAAATGAGATCAAAGGAGTCAACAAACAGTTTTTCGAATGGAATGGGTAGATAGATACCAGTACTGAATGGAAAGAAATCATACACAAGTGGATTCAATGTGTCTCCTTGCTGCAACAAAAGAAACAGTTAATGTGGATAAAATAGACTGATTCTGGCAGAACTAGTGGTTTGCTGCCCTATTAAATGATCTATTGGTTGTATCTCATTTACATGATACAATTATATTTATCTTACTTTCTTGGGTTGCATTTAAATTTTCTTCTCATATTTTCAGTTTTCTCTCTTCATTTCTGGTTCCCAGTTGTCACACACTGCTTTGGGTTCCCGTATTAATAGTCTGAGGTAGAGAAGAAGGGCAGTGGGGAGGCTATGATTTCATCTCACTGTAGACCTTTACAGTCAGCAGGAGTCTTTCACCCTATCAGTTTGGAGTGGATTTAATTGAACTCTCTTTCTCTCCCTCCCTTAATTCCAGAAGTGAAAGGGCAGTGGTCTGACTCAGAAGAAGCCTCATTGTTTCCTCCGCTCAAACTCTGTTTGAATTCTGAATCCAATTGAATTTGATGCACCTTTCTACAGGAGGCAACTCACACTTTGCACTGTATTGAATTAGCAGTCCGTATGTGTGCCCATAGGAGGGGAGCAAGGATTCTCATCAGACGCCAAACACAAGTTTGAACTGAAGATCTGACTCAGAGCTTTTGAGCTTCCAGTGAGTGTTAAATTTCAGATTAAGTCCAGATGTAAATTTAAAATACTGTGATTTTAATTCTGAACATATCGCAGGTGACAATATTTCAAACAGGACATTGGAAAGGCAACTGTAGGACAAAACAGATTAATGTGTTGACTCTGAACCAGAGCTGATGATCACCACACAACATTACTATCTTCAGTTTCCAGATCATTAGAAGGAAGAGAAGGAAAAAAGGAATTATAGAAAGTCAAAAATTAGAAATACAAACCCAAGATGGGAAGAAAAAAGTAATGAAGGGATAGGTTCAAGCACAGAGAGGAGAAACAGTATACAGGAACTTGTCAGTGACAAATAATAATAATAATCCTTGCATTTGATATAGCGCTTTTCACGTCTTCTAGACGTCTCAAAGGGCTTCACAGAATATGTTGTAAAGTGAATTGACCGTATATTTGTGGGTGAAACGCGGCAGCCAATTGTGCACAGCAATGTCCCACAAACAGTCATGGATTGAAAATGACCAATTTATTATTGTTTTTTGGTTTTTGGAGGGATTATTATTAGGCGTGTGGAGTAAGGAAACTTGCCCAAGGTTTCGCCCTGCCTGGAATTGAACTCAGGTCTCTCACTTGCAAAGCGAGTGCTCTAACCACTGAGGTACAGGACTCCACAAAGTTCAAATGTCACCATCAAGCATTTTGTTCTATTGTTCCTTCTCCCCATATTAATACCAGTATTGACATTTCCTAGTACATATATTAAATGGCACAATCAATTTGGAATAAGCAAAATCAAACTTTAGGACACTCCTATTGTGTACTAATTACATCTTAAAGCTGAGCAGGAACCAGCTCAGTCTTGTTCCCAGTTGTGATAAGCTGAATTAGACTTCCTGAGGCAGGTCTGGTTGATTTTTCAGTCCAGTTAAAGAAAGTTCTATAAAAGACAAAGAACCAGAATCATGACAGAATAATTTAATAAATTATAAAAGCAGGTTGGAGAAGTATATTTCTTTAAATCAAATCAATGTTGGGTGTGGCTACCCCTCTGACAGCTAAACTATTTTATTCAGTAAGCAGCTGTGTGCGCTGAGATAGCTCCGAGGTTGAAGCCCAGGCAATGCTAAATGGGCCTAAATTAGCTGCATTTTCTTTGAGGTGAGTGAGGGAGCTCAATTCTGACATTCCATTGCCAAGCAAGTTACCTTAGAGCAATTCAGCTGACCCCACTTAACACCCCCCTCCCCCCAAAGAAGGATCATCACAAGTTGGTCACTTGATATCCAATAAGCGCAGGCTTAAGTTCTAGCAAGGTGGATAAAACTCCCTAATGAGCAGCCGTATTATTACATGGTGGTTGTAATCTATAAAATCACAACAATGATATGGTTGGTGAGAATGGGAACACTTATCAGCTCTTCTGCATTCACTGTATGAGTGCCCGGATAACCAACCTAGAAATGGCCAACTTGCAGGTTATCAGAAGTCGCCTGTTTCACTTTCTGTGCCTATGCAATGTGATGTTGGCAACAACTCAATAGCTCAGAAGTCGGATTTTTTTTAGCATGGGTATTAGCTGTCTGTTTAAAGCAAGCCAGTCAGCCATCTGCCTGCATTTTGGATTTTTTTAGTAAGTAAACCTCAGGATCCACATTCCAAAATACATTTTAAGAGAACCCATGATATAACAAAATATAACATTTGTGTTGGACACCACAACCCTTCAATCTCCTGGGAAAGCTCTGCACAGACCACTCCTCCAATCCTCAAAGGCAACCAAGCAAACAGGATGCTGCAGCTTTATTTAATCGTTCGCCCTTTGCTCATCATTCTGACTGTGAAGTATTCATTTCTGTGAGACTCTCTGGCATGTGCAAACAAATCACCAGGAGAGCAGATTGGTTTCTTGAAAAGGTTAGCTGTTCTGATAGCATTACGTGCAATATGCAGTACTAGTTAAATTAGACAAATAAGGATTTTAGCTGCAGCTGGGTACAGATGGAAACTACCAGAGAGTAACAAACAGATGAGAAATGACTCTAGATGATTGATTTATCTGGGTACTCACTCAGCAATAAATTCTAGTGGTGTCCAAGAGCTGAAATCTGCATTGGGCATCGATTTCCTGTTCATTGGTGTATCCAAGGTAACACTACAAAAGAAATGAAATTTAGCTGAACGACCTTTGTCATATACGTGTTCCGTTGCTATGGGGAAACCCTGATGACACCAGATTATTCAGAAATTGGCAATTGAAAGGTAAACTCAGCCCTCAGTCTTAGTGGACTCATTTCCAATTAAAATTGGATCAGTCCCATTTTTTTCCATCTGAATTTCCAGTATACGTCATGATACTGCTTTCCATTGTCTCGTTTCATTTCAATCACCTGAAAGAATAAGGCATGTTAATATCTCAAATTAGATTTTCCAACAAGAATAGAGAAAAAGAGAATAGGAAGTTCACTGCACAGGAGGAAGCCATTGAGCCCATCATGTCTGTGCTGTTGCTATCTCTCCCCACAATCCTTCTTGTTTTAATTCCATTCTTTTGTTTTTTTCCTGTACTCTTTAATATTATTTTTTCCCTGAGTATTTAACCAATTCACTTCTCAATGTTTTCAACGGTCAATGAGCTCCTGGATATAGTAAACTGAGAACACTAATGACCAAATTAGTAAGTAAAGCATCTGTGAAAGTGACAATATTTCCAAAAACAAATAAGTGAAATAGTTCTGTTTCATCAGAACTTGTAACATTTCCCCACAACAACCCTGCAAAGTACATGCTCATAAAAGGCAAATATCCAGTGTGATAGCCGGGATGGCATTTCTGAAAGAATAAAAATGCTTCAAAATCATATTTGTAAAAGCCTTGCTTAGCAAATGTTTCTCTGCCATGACTAAAATAAAATCTCAACAGGAGAACAAAATGAAAAAGTGAAGTTACTGATGACTGGCACTGAAGGTGGATATTTGGCATCCTATTAAAATAAAGTCTCATAGAACTATATAATTGTAAGATGATGGCAGGCAGAATGACAGCACCATACAAAAGCCGGTTGCCTGTGGTCTCACTTAGTTCAGTCACTAACAAATGAATATGGCAAATGACAATCCATGGACAGATAAATAAAGTATTTGCCACATACTGTATTGAAACACAGATTTTTAAGGGGAGTGTAATAGTGACTGATTGCACAAACCTCAAGACAAGGTCAATGTAAAATTTCAGTGTCTTTTTGTGGTGATAGCTAACTCTCACTAACTCATCATGCCATGTTTTAGCATTTAGAATGGTCTTACCCCTTACACCATCGATCACTGTTGAATATGGAGGCATACTAACAGCAGATTGTTTATATAACTGTATTCTGTGTTATCTTAAGTCTAATTACAAGCACTGATTATTTTCTAAAATAAATATTTTATTGTGAGAATGATCATGCTTTGCTGGGGACATCTCAAATAGTATGGGGTTTCCAGTTGGGTTACATGGAGAGTGATGAATACCTGAGAATAATTGCAAGTCAGTAATGTAATTGAGGGTGGGAGTGGGGGGGTTAAATAATGTTATAGTGCAATAGCTTTGTGAAGCAGCATTCCAGTTTATTATCTCTGTACATCATAGGCTTAAAACATGAAGTTTCTGGGAATTGCATAAAATAACTCAAGAGCTCTTCAAAAAAGACTTCCAGTTTGAGAAAGCACTGAAACATTCAGCTGCGAACATTTTTCCAAATGTTTTCCTTTTATTCGATATAAAAAAAACTAATAGCACATTATTATTTTGCTTCCTTCATTTGCTGTCATCTAACACCAGATGCTGGTTGCCAGCTGTCTGCAATTTTCCCCGTGGATGTCACAGAGAGCTAATATTATCAAGTCTCGCTCCAGTCTAAGAACTGTAATTACTAGTACTTACGGCAGGATAGCGACAGCAGCAGTCCCGGGTGGCAATCCACTGTTCTCTCCAGCCAGACTCCGACACAGCTGATGAATGGCTGCCTTGGCCATGCCATAGCCCACCATTCCTGTGAGAATAGAAGATGGTTTATAAACAAAACTGGACTTGCGCTGCAGTCGGATGTAGTTCAATGTAAAAAGACAAGGCAAATGGTCATCCTCCTTTCCTTTAAAACAAATATTTCCTCACTGCAGCCCTACAGATTGTGTGTGCTCTTAGTTTCATCGTCATTGACAGTATCTTGACAAATAGTATTGACTTTCTGAACACTTTACACCACAAGTGTTAATATAATGTATAATAATACTAATAAGAGACAATCTCAACTAAATTGTATTGCACCACATTTCCTTTCCTAAAGGAAATGGCCCCTGGAAATAGTCTTCAGGTGTGATTACTAATGAGTGAACGGAGACAATAAGTGCAATTGCAGTGGTTGGGGAAGAAGATAAAACAGCTTCACCCTGTTCTTACCTGAAGTCCAAACTGTTGTCACCCAATGTCCATATGCACTTTTCAGCAGGGGTCAATAAAAACTCATTGGGAACAGCACACTTACTTGGCTAAATCCTTCTCTTTATAATAGATTCTCAGACCAACTCCAGGTGTCCTTTCTGTTGCCCTGCCTAACATCAAATAACTCAGCATAGGCTAATGGATCTAACCAAGGCCAGTCTCATCTGAAGTGATCAATACCACTTACCCCTTGAGCTGTGAGGGGTTGTGTTACTTTTGCAAAACAACTTATTTGATTTTATAAAGTCCCCCTCCCCCCGCAACTCATATCATTCTAGCTAAAGGCATGCACTCAACCAACAGAAACATTGTGTGAGAGGAGTGACTGTGCATTTGTAGATGAATAACTTACTCACAGCAATGTCCCACACATAGCCATGAAGTGAATGCCTAGATTATATCAGGGATTTCGACCTCCCTCCAATCTCCTGGCCAAGTCTCCCACCTCTCTGGGGTACTTAGTCCATCCCCGTGAACCAGGGCCCGATACAGTTGCAGCAAGTCTTCCCTACTCTTATATTCTAACATTTTTGTAATAAATGCCAACATACCGTTAGCCTTCCTAATTGTTTACTGTACCTGCAAACTAACTTTTTGTGACTGGTGTACAAGGACGTCCAAGTCCCTCTGAATGCTAAACATTATCTAGTGTCTCCCCTTCTAAAAAATAATCTGCTCTACTGTTTTTGACACCTAGGTGGATGACCTCACACTTCCCTACATTATACTTCATCTGCCACCTATTTGCCCACTCACCTAGCCTATCTATATCTTGTTGCATTTTTTTAATGTCATCCTCGGTGTTTATTCTCCCTCCTAGTTTAGTCATCCGCGAATTTAAGATATATTAAGTTTGATGTCCTCATCTAGATCGTTGATGTAGATTGTAAATAGTTGAGGCCCAAGCACTGATCCTTGTGGCACTCCACGAGTCACATCCCGCAATCTGAGAAGGACCCGTTTATCCCTACTCTTTGTTTTCTTCCCATTAGCCATTCTTCAATCCATGCTAATATATTCCCCTTAATTCCATGGGCCCTAATCTTGTGCATCAACCTTTTATGCGGCACCTTATTGAATGCCTTTTGGAAATCTAAATGCAATGCATCCACTGACTCCCCTCCTATCTAATCTACTTGATATGTCCTCAAAAAAATCTAAAAGATTTGTTTAGCATGACTTCCCTTTTGTAAAGCCATGTTGACTCTGTCCAATCATATTGTGATCCTCTAAGTATCCCACTACGACGTCCTTAATTAAGGATTCTAGAATTTTCCCTACCACCGATGTCAGACTAACTGGTCTATAGTTCCCCATCTTTTCTCTCCCATCCTTCTTAAATAGTGGTGTGACGTTTGCGATCTTCCAATCAATGGAAACTGTTCCAGAATCCAAAGAATTTTGGAAGATCAGACACAAGGCCTCCACTATCTCGTGAGCTACCTCTTTTAAAACCCTAGGATGCAAACCATCAGGTCCAGGGGACTTGTCACTTTTTAATGCCAACAATTTCCCTAGCACCAATTCTTTGCTAATGTAAATTTCCCTAAGTTGCTCCCTATCTGTGACCAGGGCTCCCTCTGTCTCCTCGTCCTCCTCGACCTATCGGCAGCATTCGATACGGTCGACCACGCTATCCTACTCCACCGCTTGTCCTCCCAACTCAACCTTCAAGGCACTGTCCTTGAATGGTTTAGGTCGTACCTTTCTCACCGTCTTCACTTTGTCTCAACGAATGGCTTCTCCTCCACCCCCCGTACTGTCTCATGTGGTGTCCCTCAGGGCTCTGTCCTCGGTCCCCTCCTCTTCACCCTCTATATGCTCCCCCTCGGTGACATCATCCGCAGACATGGAGTTAACTTCCACATGTATGCGGATGACACCCAACTCTACCTTTCCTCCTCTACTCTCAACTCCACGACCACCGATGTCCTGACAGCCTGCCTGTCCGACATCGAGTCCTGGACGAGAGACAACTTTCTTCAGCTCAACGTGCGAAAAACCGAGGCCCTCCTGATTGGCTCACGTCAGTGCCTCCGCACCTCAGGCGCTGACACCATCAGCATCCAAGGCTGTACTCTCCACCTCTCAAAGCCAGTCAGGAACCTCGGCGTTTTGTTCGACCCTGAGCTGTCCTTTCTCCCTCACATCCGCACTACAACTGGCACCGCCTTCCATCACCTCCGGAATATCGCCAGACTACGGCACTACCTCACCCCTCACGCTGCTGAAACCCTGGTCCACGCCTTTGTCACCTCAAGGCTGGACTATGGGAACTCTCTCCTCGCCGGCCTTCCCCGCACCTCCCTCCACAAGCTGCAGGTCATTCAGAACTCTGCAGCTCGTGTACTGTCCCGCACCAGGCTTCGGGACCACATCACTCCCACCCTCGCTCGCCTCCACTGGCTCCCCATCCCCCAGAGGATTGATTTCAAGATCCTCATCCTCACCTACAAGGCCATTCACGGCCTTGCTCCCTCCTACCTCTCCAACCTACTATCCCCCTACCTACCTGCCCGTACCCTCCGTTCCTCTGGCTCTGGTCTGCTCCACGTCCCCCGCCCCAACCGCCCCACCATCGGTGGTCGGGCCTTCAGCCTTTCAGCCCCCAGGCTCTGGAACTCCATCCCCCAGTGCCTTCGCCGCCTCCTCCCTTTCCTCCTTCAAGGCCGGTCTCAAAACCTTTCTCTTTGACCGTGCCTTCAGCTCCCTCTCGACTCTCTTCCCCCTCCTCGCTCCCTCCCTTCCCTCCCCTCACCCTGACCATTTCCCCCCTCCTCGCTCCCTCCCTTTCCTCACCCTGACCATTTCCCCCTGCTCGGGTCATGACCCAACTGTGCAGCGCCTTGGGACGTCCTCCTGACGTGAAAGGCGCTTTATAAATGGAATCTTGTTGTTGTTGTTGTTGTATCATTAGCCCCTTGGTTCATCTCTATTTCTGGTAAACTTCTTGTGTCTTCTAACGTGAAGACAGAAGCAAAGTATTTATTTAGGGACTCTGCCATATCCTTACCCCATTATAATTCCTCCTGTCTCTGCCTGTAATGGACCCACATTTACTTTTGCTAGCCTATTCCTCTTAATATATTTATAAAAACTCTTACAATCTGTCTTAATGTTCCTTGCCCTCATAATCCATTTTCTCATTCTTAATGAGCTTTATGGTTTTCTTTTGTTGGTCCCTAAAATATTCCTAGTTCTCTGATTTGCTACTGTTTTTGGCAGTTTTATAGGCCTTTTCTTTTAGTTTTGTACTTTCTCTAACTGCTCTAGTTAGCGACGGATGAACTGCTTTCCCTGTGGTACTCTTATTCCTCAAGGGAATATGTGACCGCTGAGAATTTTGCACAACATCTTTAAATGTTTGCCACTGTTGGTCTATTGTCATATCCATTAATCTAATTCCCCAGTCTATTTTAGCTAATTCTTTCCTCATACCTGCAAAGTTAGCTTTATTTAAATTTAAGACCCTTGCTTCGAATTTGACTACATTGCTCTCTAACTTAATACTAAACTCTATCATGTTATGATTACTTTACCCTAGAGGAGCCTTAATATCTATATTACCGACTAGCCCTGTTTTGTTACACAAAACAAGGTCTAGGATGGTTCCTCAGCATACTGCTCCAGAAAGCTATCTCTCATACATTCTATAAACTCCTCCTCTACCCTACTTTTGCCGATTTGGTTTTCGCAATCTATGTGAAGATTGAAATTACCCACTATTACTGTATTACCTTTGCTACATGCGCCTCTAATTTCCTGATTTAATACCCTGTGCTATGCTGTGATCTCTGTTTGGGGTTCTATATAATACCCCCACTACTGTTTTCTGCCCCTTGTTATTTTGTAATTCTACTCATACCATCTCTATATCCTGGTTATCTAATTTGAAATCTTTCCTCTCTACTGTTTTTATTCCATCCTTTATTAACAAGACTATCCCCCGACCTTGTTTTCCACATTGTCTATCCTTCCTATAAGCTGAAAACCCCGGAATATTTAACTCCCACCCTAGCTCTCCCTGTAACCATGTCTCAATAATGGCTACTAGATCATACCTGTTTGTATCTATCTGTGCCTTTAATTCATCTATCTTATTCTGAATGCTTCGTGCATTCAGATATAGCAATTTTAATTTCTTACCATTTCCTCTACTCTCTGCTGTCCTATCTTCTTTACTGAGCTTCTTATCCCTCTTTGACCTATTCTGTTTATCACTCTCACTATTCTGTTCTGCCATCTTTAGTTTTCTTAATTTTGCTGGCTTGCAATTATTTGTAATTGCATCCCCCCCACCCCTTTACTAGTTTAAAGCCTTATTTAGCTCCTTACGTATTCGGTTTGCTAGCACATTTGTCCCTGCCTGATTTAAGTGGAGCCCATCTTTTTGAAATAGACCACTTTTCCCCCAATACTGGTGCCAGTAGCCCATAAAATGAAACCCCTGCGTTCCACACCACTCCCTCAGCCATGTATTTGACTCTCTAATTTGCTTATTCCTGTACCAATTTGCACATGTCCAAGGCAGCAATCCTGATATCGCTACCTTTGATGTTCATTTGTTTTAATTTAGTTCCCAGCTCTTGAACTCCCTCCTCAAATCATCACAACTAACCCTACCTATGTCATTGGTACCTATGTGAAGTACCACCAATGGATCCTCGCCCTCATGTTTTAGATTCTCCTCCAGCCCCGCCGAGACATCCTTCACCCCGGCCCCAGGAAGGCAACAGAGCCTTCGGGTCTCCTGGTTGCAGCTGCAGATAAGTGTATCTGTCCGCCTGATAGTCTCGTCCCCAATTACGACAACTTTCTGTTTGTTTCCCTTAATATTGGAATCACGTTTTCCTTCCTCCACACAGGCTTCCTTGTCCACACAGGTTGCAAGGATCTCGTACCTGTTGGCCAAGGTTAAAGCCTGAGGCTTCACTACCACCCTCTCTGATGTTCCCCTAATCTCCTGGCTGTCAAACACCCTATCCTGTCCTTGACTGATACTATTATCTATACATTCCCTGAGTCTCGGGGGAGTGACTGGCTCCAGGATGAAACTATCCAGGAAGCACTCACTGTCCCTGATGGTGCGCAATGTCTGCACCATGGATTCCAGCTCGGACACTGAGCTGGAGCTGCCTCAGTTGCAGACGTTTGCTGCAGATGTGGTCGCCCGGGCTCAGACTGCCCTCTGTAGTTAGTGTTAGTTTACTGTTAGTTAGTAGTTAGTGTTAGCTGTCAGTTTACTGTTAGTTAATAGTTAGTGTTAGTTTACTGTTAGTTAGTAGTTAGTGTTAGTTTACTGTTAGTTAGTGTTAGTTTACTGTTAGTTAGTAGTTAGTGTTAGTTTACTGCTAGTTAGTAGTTAGTGTTAGCTGTTAGTTTATTCTTTCAGAATGTTTTGAGTGTGACGTCGCTCTGACGTCACTTTTTAATTTTCTCGCTGGTTTTTTATCTGAGCCTCTCCTCTCTGTGGCTTTTATCCCCACGGCTCGGTCTAGGCACTGCCCCTCACTCTCATGCCTCTGCTCCTGACTTCAAGTTAAAAATAAATGTGAAATGTACTTTTAGGCTTTACTTTTAACAAATGGATTGTCGACATAGAGGTCACATGAAGTCAGTAAATGGATTTCATTAAAATAGCCCAAACCCAATAATCACATAGCCATTAAACCAATAATCATGGTCATTGAATGCCATGAAAAATAATTGATTAAAAAGCAGTAAATGCACAGACCAAGGTCAGTGAGTTAGGAAAGAGCCACAGATCATTACCCTCAGAGGTGCTCAGCCCTGGCTGATTAGATCAAGGTTAAACCTTGCAGTTCTACCATATCTAAAATTTGCTGAATCAATTTTAACTGCCTCCAAGCAAAGACTGAATCAAAGTACACAAACATTACACCAGTCTAAATCTCCAAAACAACTTGTGCGTGTACCATGGTCCATTTAATATACCACCTTGTTTGTCATAAGGTATGTAATGTAATGAAACAAAACATTACTTCATTTTACAAAGTGCCTGATCTCACGAACATATCTCAAAAAGTACTTTGCACAATGAACTACTTTGCTGTGATATGTTAGAAAGCATGGAAGTTAAACTGTGCCAGTAAACACTCAGAAATAGGTAAGAGATGATTGATCAATTCATCTTTTGATAACGGAGGAATATTGGTCAGGACTTCAAAAGATCCCTCTGTTCTTCTTCAATACATCACTGTGGGATTTTTATATAGCCACATGAACAGGTAGACAAACGTTAGCTCTAACTTCTCATCTGAACAACTACAACTGCACGCCTAACCATCCACCCTGTGCTACATTGAAATATCAGTGAAGACTATGAGCTCAAATTTTAGTCGGGTTAGAATCCACAGTCTTCTGACCCAAAGACAAGAGCTGAGCTGAATAAGGAAATTCAAAACTTCTTCAATTTCAAAGGACAAATTTTCCTTAATAACTCTCAAAATATATGCAAAATATATGCACTCTTTCTCAAAAATGAAAATGACTTTCCAAAATTACTGGTGATTATAATTTTGGACTGTCAATTGCTAAAAAGTGACCCTAGTGCTGAAAGTGCACAATTGAAGATGGGAGGGGGGTATTTCACTCTGGCTAGATCTACATTGTTGTCTTAATAATTCAGAGTGAGCAGAATTTGGCAAATTCTTCAATGTACAAAATGCATTTTATATATGCAACAGATGAAGCTGTTTCTACTGTGATGTCAAGACAAAACCTTGTTAAAATACACTGGAAAATTAAAATCATGAAATCATATTTGTATGGGATAATATACTACCATGGAATAAATGCATTGAGGTGGCTACTTTCAGGTGTGGGTTGTAACATCCAAACCACACAGTTGGTTGACAGTGATTTACTCTATGTTACTGATATGTTACTCTGCATTTCTACAGTTTCACTTACCTGGTGTGCCACTCAAGGCAGGACTGGCTCCGGCTAGTGTCAGCAAGCCTCCTTCTTTAAGATGCTTTGTAGCTAAGTGACTGGAAATAGTTGACGTCCACACGCTTTGCTTCAACATCAGGTCAGTATTTTTATAAAGGGCTTTGAGAAACAATAATATATAATAAGCTTTGCATTTGATGTAGCACCTTATCATATTGTCCAAAAGTGCTTCACAGAATTTACATAGAGTATTATTACTGTGTATTTTGTAACCAAATGTGGCAGACAATTTATTCACAGCAATGACTCACACACAGCCATGGTGTGAATGATCAATTTTATCTGGGGGAATGTTGGCCAGGAAACCGGGAGAAATTCTCTTCTCTTAGTAGTAATGAGATCTTTAACATCCTTCTGAAGAGACAGACATGTCCTTAGTTTAACATTTCATCCGAAGGATGCCATCTCCGTCAATGCAGTGTGCTGCTAAAGCTGCATCATAATCTCAACCTAGATTATGTGTTCAAAATGTTCAAAGAGGTGAGTGTGCTACCAACTGAGCCAGACTGACACCAAAAAGTAGTATTAGATTTAACATTGTTTAGTAAACATTCAATCCATAACAGCAATGAGGTACTGTCTGAGTTTTCTCTGGAGATCAATTATCATAACATAGTTTATGTATTCCTGTGTTTTACTGGGTAAAACAACCTATGTGTACAAGTGTTAAAGTATACAACACATAATTGAGGTTAATGGATTGACAGTAATATTAATAATAATCTCTGCATTTGATATAGTGCCTTATCATGTCATTGAGAGGTTTCAAAGCACTTAACAGAATATACAGAAGAGTGAATTGACTGTATATGTTGTGGGCAAAATTTATGCTGAGTTTATATCATGTAGTCCCCTACCTATGCGGGACTTCTGGATAAAATACACTACTCTTGTTCATGCCTTCATCACCTCCAGACTTGACTATGCAAACGCCCTGCTTGTCAGCCTTCCCGACTCCTCACTCCACAAGCTGCAGATAATCCAGAACTCTGCATCCTGTGTCCTCTCCCGCACCAAACTGCATGACCCCATCTCCCCCACTCTTACCCAACTCCATTAGCTTCCTATCCTTCAGAGGATCCAGTTCAAGATCCTGGTCTTCACCTTCAAAGCCCTCCATGGACTCACCCCACCCTATCTCTGCGACCTCCTAACTCCCTACCAACCCTCCCGTTCCCTCCGCTCAGCCGGCTCTGGCCTGCTCCACATCCCCCAAACCACCCGCCTCACCATTTACAGGAGAGCCTTCAGCCACTCTGCCCCCAACCTCTGGAGTTCTATCCCCCAATCACTCCACCTCGCCCCCTCCTTAGCCTCCTTCAAGTTCCACCTCAAAACCCTCCTCTTCGACCATGCTATCAGTCAACCCCCTTCCCCTCCGCACCCTTCTCCCCCCCTGACCCCAGCTCGGGTCTGAAATGCTGTACACTGTCCAGCACCTTGGAACATCCTCCCGACGTGAAAGGCACTATACGAATGTAATCTTGTTGTTGTACTATGTGAGGGTTTGTTCTTGTTCATCAAGTACAAATTGTGAATGAAGATTTCCTTCCACTGACATGGACACACTTACATTTTGCCTTTGCACTGCCACCTGCCCATCCCCCTGCTACACACAGTATGGCATCCACTTTCTTCTCCCCAAGGAGGCTGGCAACTTCTGTTGTTACCTATGAAGATGAGAGGGCCAGGCAGATTCTTAAAAATATTTAATGCATAACAGACAAACATCTCGTTGATAGAACCACCAGCAACTAAAGGTATTGAGATTATCCATAATAATAACTGAGAGCAGAATGTGTCAGAGGCCAGAAAGAGAGCCTAACGTCAGAGCATACCTCAGTTTTTTTAAAAAGTAATTCTATGTTATACTGTAGTAGCCAACCCTTTATAAGTATGTGCGGGCCATGATCATACGACAGTCATATGACATTGTATCACTTCTTTTCTTTCTCAAAATATACACACAATGTATCACTCCCATTCTGTCCCAAAATATTATGCTATTGTCACAAATTATGTTTTACTTGTGACACTGTATCATTTACTTGCTCTCCTTTGCCCATCGATGACATGGTGTCATTTATCTCGTCCACTACAAAAACAACAGCAACAAAATTACATTTCTATAACGCCTTTCACGTCGGGAGGACGTCCCGAGACGCTGGACAATTGAGATGGGTCTGGAAGGAAGCAAGGGAGGGGGCAAGGCAGAGGGACTGCGGGATGGAGTTCTAGAGGGTGGGGGCAGAGTGGCAGAAGGCCCGCCAGAGGGGCGAGCGAGGCGTGGGACGCAAAGCAGGCCGGATAGACTGTATCCTGCACTTGCTCCTGCGGTGCCTGTCAGTTACAGATACAGAGAATTATTCACCCACACCTCATGTGTCTGTCATTTACAATTAGAGTACAGCAGTACTGTATTCACCCACTCTCCTGTGTCTGTCAGTGACAGTTTCATTTACCAGATGTCTCCCCGCAGACTAAAGAGTGTATCGCTTACCTGCTCCGCCTGCTCTGTGAAGGAGTCACACATTTTCACCACCACATTTGCATTGGCTTCTTCATTAGGGGTAAGATCAATGGAGGTAACCCACTGTAAGGAAAATCATAGCAAAATGGGAAGGGGGATGGAGAGACAGAATGGATTGATAAGAATAATAATCTTTGCATTTCATATAGCGCCTTATCACATTGTTGATACGCCTGAAAGTACTTCACAGAATATATACTGCAAACTGAATTGACTGTATATTTATTTTGGGGTGGGGAGTGGGGGGGGGCAAAACCCAAGATCCTACTTCGCTCGAGATAAAAACGCTCAAAAATGTCCCAAACACGAAATAAAATAAGAAATTTAAAACAAAAAATTTTGCACTGAACTTTGACCCGTGTCACAGACCAGCCTCGGATTTGAGTGCAAACGCGAAGCCAGATCTCTTTAATGAATTAATCCGATTAATCAGATCAATTAATGAATGAATTGATTGATTGCTTCATTTATTTATTTTGAATACAAAAAACGCAAAAAATATCAAGTTGCCACATTTAGTCTCAAAATGTGAGAGTGATTTGCATTGCCAGGGCGGGGTGGAGGGGGGGGGGGGGGGGGTTGGAATAAAGTTGCCTCCCCACACCTTTTGCAGCTCAGTGGTTGCAGTTGTTCGCTACTTACCCAGCTCTTGGCTTTGAAGAATTGCACACACTTGGCTCCCAGGGCGCCTTTCCCTCCATACACGATAACACTGTGAGCCGCTGCCATCTGTCTGTCTCCTGTGAGCAATGATCAGCCGCTGATCTGCAGCAGTGAATGTCAGCCCCTCTGCCTCCCTTCCTCCCTCCCCTCCCTGCCTGTCTCTGTGTGGGTGTGTGAGAGCGTCAGTCAGCGTCAGCCCATTCTCAATCCCCTGATTGGCAAACCACCGCAAACCCCATGCTCCGAACCCAGGCGCTCTCGAGCCTGCCTTAGCACCACCCGCAGTCCGGAGGCCTCGCATCGCACTTGCACTGTAACTCGTCATGGTTAACAGCCAACCCAGCCCTTCAGACGCTCTGCTGCGCTCTGCTGTGCTGTGCTGTACTGTGCTCCATAAGTCAGAGCATTAAGTTGCCTGTTGCAAACTCACGCTCCTTCCTTTCCCCACTTGGTTTCCTCCAGAGTTTCCTGGGATATCATCAATCCCAACTCAAATGATAAAATGTTACACCAATTTTCATTTCTGTTGGTCGGCTTGGTGTCTGATACAAGGGTGTCAGCTCAGTGTCTGAAATCAATCATCATGCTTAAGAGTAATCCAAACCGGACTGAGAATTCCCACATATATATATATATATACTTGCCACTCACTAACCTTGTACAATAGTTTATCTATGAAGTTAGATCTTAAATACATTACGTGGATTTTTTTATTTTCAATTCTTCTAAAGCCAAATTAGCAATGTTTTTATTATTTGTTTGTCAAAATGAGATTAACTAATCATGAGAGAAAATAATGATTGGGTCTGTCCCAGAGCAAATCTTGTCAAAGGCTCCTTTATTTACATGAATGCTAAGAGATCAGAGTTAGTATTCTAAGACAGTCAGCATGGGTTTGTGAAGGGTAGGTCATGTCTGACTATTCTTGTTGAATTTTTTGAGGCGGTCACTAAAATGGTAAATAAGACAGTGTACATGGATGACGTTTTTGTGTGAACTTACAGAAGGTATTTGATAAGGTTCCGCATGAAAGATTATTAGTGAAAATAGAAGAGCATGGAGTTGGAGCTGTGGCTTGGTAATTGGTTTGGAGGCAGGAAACAGAGAGTAGGGATGTGCCATTCTGCCCCCACCCTCTGGAACTCTATCCCATAGTCCCTCCGCCTCGCCACTCCTTTGCCTCCTTTGAAACCCGTCTCAAGACCCTCCTCTTTGACCGTGCCTTCAATCACCCTGCTTCCCCACTGCCCTACACTCTCCCGGATCCCGACCCCCCAGCTCAGGTCCGAAACACTGACACTCCAGCGCTTTGGAACGTCCTCCCGATGTGAAAGGCGCTCTACAAATGTAATTTTGTTGTTGTTGTAAACGAGCAATGGGAGGCCTTCCAGGAGGAGATAGTTAGGGTACAGACCAAACACATTGAGAGAGATAGACAGGGCATCCAAAGCGAGATCTCCCTGAATGACGAATGAATTTGGCATTAAAATGAAACAGAAAAAGGAGGCTGATAATGAATGTAAGGTACAAAATACATGAGAGATTGAAGCAGAATACAGAAAGTGCAGAGGTGAACTGAAAAAAGAAGTAAGAGGGGCAAAGAGAGTGTATGAGAAAAGATTAGCATCAACCAACCATCGGCTCCTCTCCCTGCAGATAATGACCTGCACTTGGGAGAGAGATTAGGAGAGAGTGTGGGGAAGAGCGAGAGATTGGTGGGGGGAGAGAGTGATGGGGTAGAGAGAGGGGAGAGAGAGGGGGAGAGAGAGATGGGGGAGTGAGAGATGGGGAGAGAGAGAGTGGTGAGAGAGAGATGGGGGAGTGAGAGATCATAGAGAGAGTGGGGGGAGAGCGAAATGGGGGGGGGGGGAGAGAGAGAGATGGGGGAGAGGGGGGAGAGAGAAGGAGGGGAGAGAGATGGAGGAGAGAGACAGTGGAGAGAGAGGGAGAGGAGAGAGGGGGGGGAGAGAGACAGAGGGAGGAGAGAGAGGGGTGGGGTGTAGAAAGAGAGGGAGGGGGGAGAGAGAGAGAGAGAGGAGGTGGGAGGGGGAGAGGGGAGAAGAGAGGAGGGTGGGGAAAGAGAGGGGGGAGAGCGAGAGGCGGGAGAGAGAGGGTAAGAGAGAGTGAGGGAGAAAGAGTGACAGGGAGAGAGCGCGGGGAGAGAAAGAAAGATAGAGATACGGAGAGAGGAAGTGGGGGAGAGAGAGGGAGGGGCGAGAGAGAAGGAGGTGAGGAGTGAAGGAGGGGGAGAGAAGGGGAGACAGAAGGAGGGGGAGAGAGGGGGAGAGAGAGGAGGGAGAAGAGAGAGGGAGGATGGAGAGAGAGGGAGGGAAAAGAGAGAAGAAGGGGGGGAGACAGAGGGAGAGAGAGAGGGGGTAGAGAGGGGGAGGGGGAGGGAGAAAGAGGGGGAGAGCGAGGGGGGGAGAGCGAGAGTGGGAGAGCGAGGGGGGGAACGCGAGGTGGTGAGAGAAAGGTGGGAGATAGAGGAGACGGGAGTGAGATTGGGAGAGAGAGGAGGGAATAGAGCGAGGGGGAGAGAGGGGGGGAGGGCGGAGAGAGAGGGAGGTGACAGCTCACGTTGGGCCGGTGTCTCGGGGATTGGGGCCGGCGATAGCTCGAGGCAGGTTCGGGGTCCTGGGGACCAGCGTTAGCCAGAGGCAGGGGCCGGCCGGTAGCTGTAGACTGGGCCGGGGTCTCGCGGACCCTGAGGTGGGGCGGGTGTCTCGGGGCCGGGGTCTCGGGGATCGAGTGGCGGCCAATATTACCTGGTTAGGTGGAGCTGCCATTTTGAACTTTCAGATTTCCCCGTCATTCTGTCTGACGCCACTTCCACCCGCCAGGTTTGAATCCCTGGTAGCAGTTTTGGTATAACTTATACCAGTGTCTCCCTCCCTCTCATCGTCTGTCTATCTCCCTCGCCTGTGCTTCCCCTGTAGGCTGCTCGTTGCTCACCACAATGAGTGCCCTCACCCGTCTGCGCCACCTCGAGCCCCCACAGCCTCCTGCAGGCTGACAATATCCCACTAATCTGCTGCCTTTCATCCCAGAGCGCGCATCTTGGCTGCCGCCCCCAACCCGAGTTGGCCCTCCCTCAAAATGCCCCCCTCCCTGCATCTCTTCCACTCTGTCCTGCTCTCTTTCTGCCCTCCCCGCCTCCCATCTCTGCTTGACCCCCTCACAGGCGAGACACCTGGGTTCAATTCCCAGCAGGGCGAAACCTTGGGCAAGTTTCCTTACTCCACACACCTAATAATAATCCCTCCAAAATAAAAAACAATAATAAATTGGTCATTTTCAATCTACGACTGTTTGTGCGACGCTGCTGGTAAAGTATTTAAGATTCAAATCAGGTTCTCTCTTCTCTGATCAAGTGGTGTCAATAGATCTTTAAGGTCCACCTGAACAGGCAGACGGGACCTTTAACAGCTCATCCCAAACACAGCACCTCTGACAATACAATGGTCCCTATCCAGCATTTTCAGAAATACTTTACCTGAGTACATACATGTTATGATCTCCATGTTGAGTGTGACATATTTTGAAGACACGTTTAAGCATTCATTGAATTAGAAGTTACTGAGTAAAGAAAGGTTGGGGGGGAAGGGGCAATAAGGGTGGTACTTATGAATGAAAACTGAAAAGAAATTTTTCACTTGTTTTCAAAATGCAATTTGTTGCTAAATTTCTCTCACTGAAATATTGCACAGGAATAAAAAGGCAGCAACATTCTTGGGGAACTGTCTCTTGTTCAGTTTCTCCAACTTCCTTAAGCTTGAGTGAGGAGGAGGAGGAGGAGGAGAAGGAGGAGAAGAAGCAGAGTCTTGAGAAAAACTCAGGTCACTATTGTATCCCTTGCTGTTCTCAACCCAATCGCGGGAAGGTTTAGACAGAGAAACGCACTGAGGAGCTGAGCATGACGACTGGTTATCCAAAGTCTCAAAGGCTTTGTTGAGGATCCCGCAATATGAACATTTCAGAGGGAGATTATTGGAACTCGATACTGTGAATATCCCTTGAATCATCCCCACTTCCCCATCCATTTCACCATGTTTCCGATAAAGGGATTCAATTACAAACATAATCTGTAGGTATTTCTCAGTGATGACCAGGACAGAGAATGACAAGTTCAGCCTATTGTGAGGGGACTGTGTTTCCCCACAAATAGCAGCCATGATGGAACACCAGGATATAAACCAAGAGGCGCATGCTGTGCGCACCAGCAGATTGCCATCCAACTTCCTGGTGGGGTTTTTGCAATAATCCAGGGATCTTTTGTCAACTCTATAAAAGACCAGGCCGGCTGCAGCTGCTGCAGACATTAAGCAAAGCACCGTGATACCGTATAGAGAAAGCATAACTACAGCTGACACTCGTTGCTTTGTTGAATGTCCCACCTGTGAGCTGTACACAATGAGAATCCCAGCATTGCAGTTCCCAGAACTGGACCTATCATTAGACTGTAGGTCCTAAAGGTAACTTTCAGAGCTCTGTGCTCTTCCAGGGAGCGCCCAAAAGTTCTTCCACATAACGTAAAGCATGGCAGATGCAAAGACGTGGAACTCAATGTTGAACGGGTACATATAATGGGAACTGTTGTAGAAAATAGCGCAGGCATTTGTATTGCAGCTGCAATTTGGTCCAATGTCACCTACAAAGAAATGGAATGAAGCATTAACTTGAGATTGGGCCCTAGATTACTTGGTAACAAAAGTCTACTTACTGTTGGCATCCTTAAAATATCATTGTAAATTCCTGTTTAGTTTTGGTAGGTACTTTGTAATAACCCTTCATGTCCCTATTCAAATGCATTTTCAAGTCATTTTGCAATTGCATTGCAATTTTTGTTTCCAAAATGAGTGCCTTTTCACATCAAAACATCCTTCAGATGTGAAAAACACTACATAAATGTAAATTATATTCAATCATAAAACATCTGAAAGCACTTCACAGGTAATTGCTGTCAAGCGTAGTTCGTCATTTACAGCAGCAAGATCCCAAAGGCTGGCATGGGAAAAATAGCTAATCTATGTGGGACAGCTAGTTAAACACAACAGCAAGCGGTTTTGGGCCCAACATTTTCACAAAGTCAGGGCAGGGAAGAGGGGGAGTTTACCTAATGAGCTAATCCACTGGGATATTTCCAGGAGCAGACTATCTGTCAATGTAATATTGATAACCCTTCTAATTACGACACTGAAAATCACATTCTCTCCATATTTCTATTTTTCTTTGATTCTTCATACAAAGACACCCCACTCATTAAAAGAACATCTACTTTATTCACTCTGTGGTTGTCTGGGACATTGCTTTGCGTAGAATTGTCACCTACAAAACAGTGACTTTACAGTATATTCTGCAAAGCGCTTTGGGATGTCCTCCTGACATTAAAGTTGTTAGACCATTTGTAAGGATTAATATTATCTATGTTAGTTAGGATTAACACACTTTATTCCCAATTGAATCTCCAAATTTTTGGTCATTGGAAGACATCTATCATGAAATGGTTAAGGCTAATGTTGAGGCAATGGAAAAGATCCCCAAATGATGCCCAGATCCTGCTACTATCGAAGCCTGTTCTCACCTAAAAACAGATAATTACCTCCTGAGCTGGCGCACACCTTTCAATGAAAAAAGTAGACAGTATTCATTGCATTATAGCATCCTGTGAAAGGTATAACGCCTTTCACATAAAGCATGTTTTGAAATGTTGACGGATGTAATGGTGAGCACCAATAATAATAAAAAATAATCCCTGCGTCTGATTTAACATCTACAATGTCAAATTGTAGAAAAAGTGTTTTACAGTAATTAAGTGCAGTGACTGCGTATTTGTAGGCAAACTCAGCAGCCAATATGTGCACAAACCATGTCTGACAAAGAGCCAGGTGGTGAATGACCAATTTATGATTAAAGCAAGTTTTAAAAATATTGTCCAATGGCACAATCAAATAGTTATGTCAGATACATAATTTTTATGCCATGGTTCACTTGATGGAATTAATTGTTCTCATCTCCTATTATTATTCTCGCCACCTCTTTTTCCATTTTCAGGTCTCAGCAGAGGACCTTTCTTTTTGACTGCGTCTTTGTTCACCTTCTTCACCCGAGATTGGGCCCGAGACCACCATTTCATCTCCCTCAACTCCTATATTCCTCTCCCCACTGCCTCCAAACTTACCACCATCTCTTACCACCCCTGGAAGAAGATCTCCCTGCAATCCCGCTCCGCTGCCCTGGAGTCCTCTGAACTCCTCCCCCTCTAGCTCACCTCCCACACCAACCCATCCTCTGCATTTACTCTCCTCCACAGCACCCTCTCCACCACACTCGATGCCCTTGCCCTCCTCATCTCCCGAACTGCCTCCTTTTCCCGATCCTTTAATAAGAGGCCCCATAATTGTGTGTCAGGCTGGCTCAGTTGGCAGCACTCTCACCTCTGAGTCAGAAGCTTGAGGGACTTGATCTCACGAGCTGAGATCTCCCTTGCTGCAACTCGAACTCACATAGTCTAAGATAATACTCCAGTGCAGTGATGCAAGTGTTTTGCATTCTTGCATGAGACATTCAATTGAGGTCCAATCTGCCTGTTTGCCACAACTTGAAAAAGGCAAGGTATTATGAAGGTAATGGAAAATTGTGTGCCCATGGAAAGCAAAAGTACCATGCTTAAAGGCACTCCTGCCTGGTTGGACGGGGCTACAAAGCAACTCATCAAAAGGAAAAAAGCAGTTAAGGCCAATGAAGGAAAACGGCACAGAGTTACGTCAGATTCAATACCAGAAGACACGTGAGGACTATTTTTTTAAAAAAAAGGAATCAGAATGGCATCGAAAGCTTTGCATGTCTTCTGGTATTGAATCTGACGTAACTCTGTGCTGTTTTGCTTCATTGGCCTTCAATGCTTTTTTTCCGTTATAGTCTTAAACAACTCTTTGTCTAGGACTATGGTGTGAGAGGGTTGGAACGCTTTTTGGAATGTGCCTCTGTTGAGAGTGTGGGTAAGGAACATAGCACAGGTATATTTGACTCATATACAGTATTTGTGCAGCGCCATGAGGAACAAGAAGTAACAATGATTTGAGCTCCTTGTTTAAATATTCTAGAATGATATTGCTGATTCTTCAATATGATATAAATTGTCACAGCAATATCACAATGGATGTGTTACAATGAAATTGTGCGTCAGGCTGGCTCAGATGGTACGACTGGCAGCTCTGGGTCTTAAGGTTGTGAGTTGAATCTGCATATTGGGCTGTGGAAGCCATGGAGTGTGACATTCAGTGTAGTGCTGCGGGTGCTGTCCTTTGCATGAGATGTTAAAAAGCTCTTTGATTTTATCCTTAATAAGAGCTTCATAATGAAACCCACAATGGATGTCAAATATACTGGTCTTGTATATCCTGGGTCACTTTTGTTACCTTTCCTAAAAATAAGAGTACAATCTGCCTTTTTCTCGGGTGCGATCTCACGTGCAGTCTTGGGTGCAGTCTCGGGTGCCCTTGAGTTCTCTTTCAAGAATGGTTGGGTTATCTGTGTGCTCCTTAGGAAAAACTGAAACAAAGAATTTATTTAGCTCGGGCCCAATCTCGGGCGTTCCTGCAGGAAATGTCGGGAAAGGCAAGAGTGAACCCAGGATACAATGATTCATTCCGGTACCTTGGAAAGGGAGGTTGGATATGGGATGGAGTTGGGGAACAAGGATTGGTCAGGAGAATGTTTATTGAGGTGAGGGCTGATGACAGCTGTTTTGAAGGGGTTGAGATTGTGCAAGTGGACAAAGAAAAGTTTATTATGTTTTTTAACAGGGAGGCAAGAAAATGGAACTGGGAGAGGTGAGAAAAGGGTCAGGGAACACTTAATTGGTTTCACGTGAAAGGTGAGGAAGGAGAGGGATGCAGGAGAGGCTATGTTGAAAACGTGGAGAGAGGAATGGGTGGAGACCCTCTATTCACCATCTATGTTTTGTCCAAAGTATATGCATTTAGTGGAGTCCGGTTGGTCAAGGGTCGAAGAATCCTGTAGCTTAGCAGTTAGAACAGTTGCCTTGCAAGCAGAGGATCTGGATTCAATTCTCGGGCAGGACAAAACCTTAGGCAAATTTTCTAACGCACCTCTGTTCACCTAGCATTAAGTAGGAACCCGGTTGTTAGTCAATGGGTGGATCACCTTTCCGGGGTAATAAGCCCTTCAAAAAAAATATATTCATGTCAGCAGGACGTCCTTTCTTTAATATTATTCTTCAACTAAATTAATCCTCAATACTGTTGTGATGTACAAATTTTGATTTTTCTATTGTTGCCACTTGTTTTTAATTTCATGTCATCTGTATAACTAACAGTTTCTTGGCTTTGCCATTGGAGATTGATAAGTCTATGATATACTCATGCGGTGTTGCTCAGATAGTGCCCAGGGTTTGGACTGGGCCTTTTTTCTTGTAATTACCTTAGTTCAACTCTAACTTGTCAAAAATCCCCTGATTTCAGAGAAAGAACATTAATTTTCTGGGTGTCTGACACATGCAGAAATCCATCACCATGCTAGATTGTCCAAACTGAACTGAGATTTCCATGCATACATACATGCAAGGAAATTTCCATGTATTGGAATGGAATGCACACTCTCTGCCTTGAGGATGCATCTTGCTTACCTAATTCCAGAGAGTATTCAGGGAAGGCTGGCAAGAGCTAAAGCTGTGGAACCTAACCTTCCTTTTAATGCTTTCTCTCGTTACTGACTCACTAACTAGTGGAAATAATGTAAAGTAACATCCACTTCTTCAGCCAAGAAAACCTCTTTAGAATTTCAAATTGACCGCCTCTGCAGCATTCATCAGGTAAAATTCAGTCGTCTTATATCAATGAATATTGAAGTATTTTCCATTCTTTTTGAAACTCTCTCTGCTTCTTGGCAACTTTTTGCAACATGTTCTCTGTAGTCATAGGGCTTTAGATATTTACAAAGTAATATGTACTCAGAATGCCTCTCCAATTTTTTATGAAACTTGTAACATTCTTTGTGTCAACACCTTTGACTATGTAGATTGTTTCAAAAGGATTAAAAAGAAAGGATGTTGATGTAATTAAAGAATGACAATGTTTATCACCTGGTTTAGATACTCTTAAGCACAACAATGTTTTTTTCTGTGTAACAAAGAAAATCATGCTAATCCTTGCATTTGTTAATGTGGCTTTCACATTGTGAGCATGACTATGTATTTTGTAAGCAAATGTGGCAGCCAATTCCACAGCAACGTCCCAGAAATAAACTTGGAGTGAGTAACCAAATTTATTTGGGAATTGTTGGCCAGGACATCAGGAGAAATTCCTTTCTCTTTTCAAACTGTGCAATGGGATTTTTAACATCCACCTGAACAGGCAGACAGTCTGTTGGTTAAAAGTCTCATCTATAGGATGGCACCTCCAACAATGCAGTACATTTACAGTATTTTTTTGGTCAGCTGGGTGACTGACATAATGGGAAACCCATTGCCATGCTTAAGAGTAGCCAAACCAGATTGAGAATTCCATGTATGCCTATACCCTATCTCGTGAATGTTGACTTTTGGATCTTCTTAGTTGATTGTAGAGGATCTTGTATCAACACAATGTCCATTTAATTTACTTGAGATAGACTGTTAGATACCATTCTTCCAAATGAGGAAAGGAATAACACCAGTATTACGTTCTAGCTGAGGTCTAACCAGTGTTCTATAAAAGTTCATCATAACCTTCTGACTTTTGTATTCTATGCCCCTATTTATAAAGCCGAGTATCCCGTATGTTTTTTTTAAACAGCTTTATCTAACTGTCCTGCCACCATCAAAGATTTGCTTATGTGCACCCCCAGGTCTCTCTGCTCCTGCAGCCCCTTTAGGAATGTACCATCTAGTTTATATTGCCTCTCCTCATTCTTCCTCCCGAAATGCATCACTTCACATTTCTCTGTATTAAATTTCATCTGCCACGTGTCTGCCCATTTCACCAGTCTGTCTATGTTCTGTTGCAGTCTACTACTATGCTCCTCACCATTTACTACTTTTCCTAGCTTTGTTTCATCTGCATACTTGGAAATTGTACTCCCTATACCCAAGTCCGGGTCATTTATATAGATTAAAAAGAGCAGTGGTCCTAACACCAAACCCTGGGAGACACCACTGTATACTTCCCTCCAGTCAGAGAAACAACCATTCACAACTATGCTGCTTTCTGTCCCTCAGCCAGTTTTGTATCCATGTTGCCACTGTCCCTTTAATTTTGTAGATTTCAATGATTCTAATGAGTCTATTATGTGGCACTTTATCGAACGCCTTTTGAAAATCCATATACACTACATCAACTGCACTACCTTCATCCACCCTCTCCGTTTACTTCATCAAAAAACTCCATCAGGTTTGTTAGACATGATTTGCCTTTAACAAATCAAGCCATGACTCAAGACCCTCTTTTTTGACATATAAATGACTTGGATGAAGAAATAAAAAGTTTAATATTCAAGTTTGCAGAGAACACTAAGCTAGGAGGCTCAATAAATTATGTAGATGGGAGTAGGAAGTTACAAAGGGACTTAGACAGATTAAGTGAGTGGCAAATGAAGTTCAATTTAGAGAAGTGCGAGGTCATCCACTATGGATCGAAAAAAGATAAAGCAGAATATGTTCTTAATGGGGACAGACTAAGAACTATGGAGGAGCAAAGGAATTTGGGTGTCCATGTCCACAAATCATTAAAAACTAGTTCCCGGGTGCAAAACGTAATCAAAAAGGTGAATGGTAAGTTGGCCTTTATCTCAAGGGGCCTGGAATACAAAGGGGAAGAAATGATGCTTCAGCTGTATAGAGCATTAGTCAAACCCCATCTGGAGACTGCGTTCAGTTTTGGGCACCACACCTCAGGAAAGATATATTGCCTCTGGAGGGGGTGCAGCGCAGATTCACCAGAATGTTACCAGGCCTTAAAGGGTTAAGTTACAAGGAAAGGCTGTAATAAAGATTGTATTCCCTTGAGTTTAGAAGGTTGAGGGGTGATTTGATTGAGGTGGTTAAGATGATAAAGGGATTTGACAGAGAACAAGCAGCGTAGTCTTAAAGTTAGAATCAGGCCATTTCAGAGTGAAATCGGGAAGTATTTTTTCATTCAAAGGATGGTAGAAATCTGGAATTCTCTCCCCGAAAAGGCCGTAGGTGCTGGATCCATCCACACCTTCAAGGGTGAGGTTGATAGATTTTTGGTAGGTCAAGGTATCAAGGGATATGGGGAAAAAGCAGGAAATTGAGAATGACAGGATTAGTTGAGATACACATCAGCCATGATCTAATTAAATGGTGGAACAGGCTTGAAGGGCTGAATGGCCTACTCCTGTTCCTATGTTCCTTCCTATGTTTTTCAATAAGAGCTCTCTGGTACAGTATGTTATAGCAATCTGGGACATGCTTGGGACACAGAACTATCCATATAATAGAGGGAACATAAAAAGTAATACTAGGTCAGAACTGAAATCATTTCTTAAATTGAAACATTCATTCTGTGATTTGTTTTAAACTCCCTTCAAAAGATAAATTTTAAAAAATTATAAGTATAATCCATAACTGTTTGTGGGACTCTGCTGTGAGCAATTGGCTGCTACATTTTGGCCACAAAATATACAGTCAATTCAATATGCTTTGAGATGTCTCGAAGATGTGATAAGGTGCTATATCAAATGCAAGGATATTATTGTTAAAATTGAGGATTTGTTCTTGAAATTTACACACCAAATAGCTTACACACACTGACTGGTCAAATTTGTCAAAGCCTCTATATGGGTCATATGATATAGCATTGATGCCCCCAGTCCAGAGCCAGGGCTTTTGCAATGTTAATTCCTCTGCACACAAGGGATGGATGGATTCTTTTGCCGAAATTACTCTTTGTAGAATTTACTTTTGACAAAACCAGGATCAAAAGGTGAGTTACAGAATTTGATAGCTATCGGTGAGGCAGAACGAGTAGTCTTAATGTAATCTGAATGCGAAATAGCGCCTATCTTGTTGCAGAAGTTTCATTATTTATGTGTCTCGACAGTGGATAGGGTAGCAGGGCAGTGAGAGCTGAGCAATAGGTAACCTGGGGAACGATCACATGTTATAGTGTTTAGAAACGCCACTGCCAGTGAATCACTTACAGCCGGAGTGCAGAATCACTCCAAGAATTACTTTCTGGGATAATATGCCTTGGTGTTGCACACTCACAGCATTTCATTTGTGTTTTCACGATGAATTTTACAAGGAGTTCACAGCTGCAGTGAGAGGGGTCGATGTGAGCAGATCGGAAACTGTAAGTTCTGATCCTAAAATATGTGATAAACACGGGACTATGACAGTTGTTTGGATACTTGAGCCTTTTCAGATTCCCAGTCTTAAATTTACCTACAGGATTTTAGCCTCGTTCAACCAGGAGAGGAACAGCAGCAATGCTGCTCCCAGATCAGTAACACAGTGAGACAGACAGACACCAGAGCTCTATCTATTACAATAATGCTCAAACTCTGAGATGGCTTACTTTCCTTTTCAACCCTGTATTTCAGCAATAAGAAAAACATTCTATCTGTATAAAACGCAGTGTTCTGTAATCCTGTAATTGTATTTTCTTTGAACTTTATGTTAAACGGATCTTCATGATGTTGTCGACTTGTTACCATTCATTTATGCAAACTTATGATATTAACAAAGTAGAGTAAGTTTTTTTTTCAGGGCTTGATCTCATTGGCGAATGCATTATTCTGATGTAAAGAGTGACTTTCTAACAGCTGTGCATGTGTGCATACAGTGAATTATAGCAGGTTCACTGGGCAGCCGGAAACTGGGCTGATTTTCCCTCCTTCGATGTTTAGTATCATGAGATTCCACTGTACTTGCTGGAAGGTGGGAAGAGGAGATGCACACTACACACAGACAGAGCTCATACGTTAATTGCATGGAAAGTAATTCAATGAGATTGTGGACAACATCCTGAGAGGAGGAATCAGTTACCTGGGAATTAACCAGGTAAGAGTCTCAATCAGTGCCTTTTGCTTGTCACTGGAGAACTAACCAAGATATGTATCGGCAGGGATCAAATGTCTTTTTGTATAGCAGGTTACTTCTTGGCCTTTTGGCAAGAAAGGCCATGAAGGCCTTTTCATCCTTTGGATGAGATGTTAAACTAAGGTTCCCCCTTCTTTCTCCACTTGACGTTGTATCCCATGTCACTATTCGAAAAGAGAAAGGAGTTTCTCCCAGTGTCCTAGCCAACAAATACTCCAAATAAAATTGGTCAATTACTCCATGGTTGTTTGATGTGGGCAAATTGGCTACTGTGTTTCTCCCACAAAATACAGTCAATCCACATAACAGGATATCTGGTGAAGGGCACTGAGAAGTCTTGATGTGTAATAAGCCGCAAAATCAAATGCAATAATTATTATTATCAAGATCAAATTTTTTAACTATGCTTAGTTACTGATTTTGATCAAGTGCATCAATAGTCATTACGACTGGCTTTGTTGCCATTTGGCAATATCGAGGTGCTGGTCAATCAAATGTGATTATAATAATAATCCTTGCATTTGATATAGCGCTTTTCACGTCGGGAGAACGTCCCAAAGCGCTTCACAGAACACACTGTAAAGTGAATTGACTGTATATTTGTGGGCGAACGCGGCAGCCAATTGCGCACAGCAATGTCCCACAAACAGTCGTAGATTGAAAATGACCAATTTATTATTGTTTTGTTTTTTTGGAGGGATTATTATTAGGCTCTGTGTGGAGTAAGGAAACTTGCCCAAGGTTTCGCCCTCTGCCTGGAATTGAACTCAGGTCTCTCACTTGCAAAGCGAGTGCTCTAACCACTGAGCTACAGGACTCCACAATTATGATTATGAACTTGTGAGCATTTTTGACCAAGTTTGGGAAGCTGGGGTAAGACACTGGACTATATGTTTGGGGAAATTTCCTAATTGGACTAATTCAGAAAGGGAGGAAAATGAAAATAAACCTGTAGAGCAGATATGAGTCTTATTAGTTATTGGCATGCAGAGGTTGGGGAATAAGGGAAGAGTTTCTGTTCTCTGAATGGACCCCATGTGGTCTCTGTTTCAGTACAACAACATCCCCAGGATAGGTTTGGCATAGACCAGATACAGAGTAAAACTCCCTCTAATCTACTATGGCAACACACCTTAATCTCATCCTTAGAAAAATATCTCTTGCTCCATACTTTGAATATCTCTGTTTCCCACTCCACCCACATTTACAGTCTTTCTGTCAAATAGTATTGAATTGTGGGCTGTTTTGTGCTTGCATTCAACTCTGCTGCTGAACTGAGCTGAGAATGTTCAAACATATTTAATATTGAACCATTAAATGCAGCACAAAGAGAGGGAGAAACAAAAAAGAGACTTACTTTAATGATTTAGAGTAGATTTAAACCAGAGATAAATAGGCAACACATTGAGTTTCAATTGGGGCTAATACTTAGGTGCACAGATGCATTACTTTGTAAGGCCACCAGAGTGGAACTACCAACAACTAACCTTCAGCTTTAAGGTCAAAACCAATGTTACAGAGAGTCTTTAATTTTAATAATATTTGCATTTTTGATATAGCCTTGTCACATCGTTGAGACAATTTTATTGCACAATGCAAGTTGAGAAGAGCATGTTGCTGATTGATGAATATTTTCACTGTATTTTTTTCTTTTCTTTTACAGTCACAGTGAGCTACCATTCTATCTGAATGGACAACACGTTTGGATCTTTTTATACTCATGTTTACGAAGATTATTTGGAATCATCAACCCAATGACAAGTGACCATGTATGGTGTGGCATTCACCATTGTTCACTGGGATGGTTACCATATCGCCTATAGTAAATGCCATTTTCAATAGGATGGCCTTCTTATTTCTTTAATATTTTTGGAAAATTGTGCCAAGACTACTAAGCAAAAATGCAAAGGCCACCTGTGAACAACCAGTATTACATCTGATGGAACGTTGGATAAGTTATATTGAATCTCCTGCAGTTGCAAACAATTTTGAAATATTATTTGATTCCAATGTGATTTGTCTCGAACATGAAAATGGTTTGGAAGCAGGCTATGTGCAGATGAAGCTTCTCGCCAACTGTATACATGAAATCTCATTGACACATTCAATTATTAAGAGACTGACAGAGTCAGACTGTTGACATTCGCTTTGGTGCAATGCCCAGTCGCCTGAAAAAAATTCTCTTTTCTGTAGCTTCTGCTGTAAGCTTTATGTCTGCACTCCTGTTGGCAGTGGCACTGGGGACAAAGCGATGGGTGACTGGTACCATTCTGTGCAAAACAGGGGCTGATATTGTAAATGCTACAGATCCAGAACTGGCAAAGTTTATTGGACACATTTACTATGGGCTATTCCAAGGAGGAAAGATCCGACAGTGTGGCCTTGGAGGACGGACTTCCAAAATTTTAAGTAATTATGGCAGATTTGGGAAAAATGATTCAATTGGTTTATCTTTATTGATTATTAAATTGAATGGCATAGGAAGGTTACATCTCTTTTCATCTCTGAAATCTTAGTTTGAATCCAGTTCAGACTGATGGCATCAACATTGCCCACTTCCATCCGTACCTCACAAGCAAAGCAACAGGAACCCTCATCCTCACCTTCATCACTTCCCGTCTGGACTATTCCAATGTCCACTATACACAAATTCCAAATAATTCAAATCTCTGCCGCCCGGAAACTCACCCTCATAAAACTCTGTACCTCCATCACACCAATCCTTGCCAGGCTCCATTGGCTCCCAATTACTGTACGGATCGATTTCAAGATCCTCTCACTTGTTTTCAAATCGCTTCATGCTCTCGCACCTCCTAACCTATTCAACCTACTTACCCCCCCACTTCACCACTCACTGCCTCCGCTCGGCTGGCTCCGGCCACCTGTTTGTACTTCGTACCCTCCGCTCCACCATCGTGACCATGCCTTCAACAACTATGCCACGAAGCTCTGGAACTCTCTCCCTCAATTCCTCCGTCTTGCTCCCTCCCTTCCCACTTTCAAATCCCACTTAAGACTTTTATTTTTGATTGTGCTTAAAGTCACCTCCCTACTCCCTCTCCCCCTGGCGTGGGGTCAGACTCTACCACTGTCAAGTGCTTCTGGGTACTACTCCATGTAAAGGATGCTATATAAATACAAGTTGTTTTTGTTGAGCAAAAAGAAAATCAATACCAGAACACAAAGATAATGCTAGTTATTAAATGTAAGATCGTTTGGAAAATAAATCATGCTTTTGCAATCGTTTACCACTTGTGTGGATACAATGAGGATCATATTGTGAAACAATTTTGTTTCTGCAACATCTGTTTAAGGAATCACAACAATTATGTTTAACAAAAGGTTCCTTTTGATTCTCCAATGCACTTATTTTTCAAACTGCAATTAATCTTTTTTTTATGCAAAATTTGCTGTGGAACTTAACATTTAACAAGGCATAATTGTCTGCCATAAAATGCAAGAGTGGGGTAAAATTGCACCTCTCGCGTTTTAATCAAGCAAAGGAAAACCAAAATGCTGCTGTTTAAAACACGATCAAATTAAATTATTCCATGTGGCATTTAATTTTATTGTGCCTCTAAAAGGAACAAATGTCACTGTTAAATGTCAATGCAATGTATAACCTAGTTGTGCCACACAACTCTCCCTATATAAAAATGGCAGATTATTTGAATAGGGAATGTAATTGGTTTGAAGAGGAAATTACTTTATTGATGCTCCAGCACATGAGAATCCTAAAATTGTGGAATATTGTTAAAGTTAGTCTAACCAAGTTAAGACTGAATGTAAGAATTTCCACAATTGTACTAGATCTTAAATGTTAGGACTCGGTGCAATTTCGGGTCTCATGTACTGACAACAACAACAACAACAAGATTCCATTTATAAAGCGCCTTTCACGTCAGGAGGACGTCCCAAGGCGCTGAGCCTGCATAAAGCCTCTAAAGCTTGCAATAGTATCAATTTACATTTATATAGCACCTTTCATGCCAGGAGGACATCTTAAAGTGCTTGACATTGCAATCACAGGTTTTTTAAAAAAATACTTGAAACAAGGGCTCCTGTTTTAAACTTTAACAAATATTAATCTCTATTACAAACAGTTTATTATAGAGTTAATAATGGGAAACCTGTGAAAAAAAATGATGAAACCCATCCAAACATTGCAAGTCATTATAGGCAAGACAGAGAAAGAAACTGGGAATCAAGAACTCACTCTGCTTGATTTGCCTGTGTTACCTCCTGAATCCTCACTTTCTCATCTCCTTAAACATTAACCATCAAGTCAGCAACAAACGGCAAGGGATGGGATGTAAAATATAACTGATCGAATCCAAAGAAAAACATACATATTTTGTACTTCAGGATTACAAAATGTAAGAAATATATTTAACCTCAATACCAAATGTAATATTTATGTCACCTGAGATGTTTTTGTGAGAAAATGTTGCATGAGTTGCTACAAATTTTGATTTTTACTATAATCATTTCTAATCTTATGTTTTCAGTTTTTCCACAGTTGGTGAAAACGCTGCATGCAGCAGTTCATATGTTGGTTATACTTTTTCTCTGCTTCGCCATTGCATTTGCTTTGGTCAGTTTTGGGTTTTGTATTTATAATGCTGTGAAGATCCCATACCAAACGATAAAGGGGCCAATGGGAATTTACCTCTGGAACCTGATAGCAAGTAAGTGTACGGAGCTGTATATCATAATTCATTAGGCTACTATCATAATATTTCTATCCTTGGCCATGTCCCGCTGTTAACTTGTCATGAAATCCCGTCAAACACCCTTGCAACTTTTAACAAGCAAGTGAACTATTTATTCAATATTTTTCCCAATTATCAGAGCTTTCAACAAAACTAAGATTGTGTAAAGTTGGAATAAAAATATCAAGGGCAATAAGGACCTTCCATTCACCCATTATTACCTGGCGTAGTGGTAATACTCTTGCCTCTGAGTTAGACGGTTGTGGATTCAAGCCCCACATCAGGACTTGGAATTGCGTAGACTAAGATGACACCCCAATAACGGCAGACCAAAGCAGATACAACTTCAGAGAATCCTAAAAAGAGTAAAGGGATGCCAGCATGTGGACTAGTGCTTTTTGGTTTGAAATTCAGTGCTAATCAAATAAGATACCCAGGATAGATTAGGGTTTATCTTAAGCATTTTAAACTGTTAGCTAAACACAGATATAAGATTGATGGGTGAAAAAGAGGAATATCAAAGCATGAGGGAGCAAGCAAGAGAATGGGTTTAGACCAGATGGTTCATGTGGAGAAAAACATCAATGTAGACTTGATGGGCTAAATGATTCATTTCAATGCTATAACCTTAAACTTCTTGTCATCAGAGTACATAAATAAATATACATTTTTTTCATGCTAGGTTTCCAGAATATATATTCTAAGAAACATTTTTTTTTGAGTAAGGGAATATCTATCGTAGCAGACAAAGGCATTAACATCAGTTTCCTTTTGCAGGTGGATGTGGAGTGTTTGCAGTTGTTTGTTTTATTGCAGCTGTGAAGATCCATCGCCATACAGAACGAATTGCCAATTTTCGGGAAAATGTTTTTAAATTTGTCATCTTTCAGGAGTGCTTCGACTTCTCCTTTTGGCTGTGTGTGGCGAGTGCTGCTGTGCATGTTGTAAACCTGCTACTGGTACGTGTTAGCGGAGTGCAATTCCCTACGTTAAAGACCAAAACAGAGGAAGCAAATGTCACACCCGAAGATATAATGTACTAAGCTACCAAAAGTTACATTTATCACATGGAGACGCATTTATGGAAATATCACTACAATTATCTACCTTCTGGGAATCATATTCATTTTATTTGTACAATGAGAAAGAGTGGGCAAAATATTCTTGTGATTAACAGTTAAAGTGACTATTTACCAAATTTGTGGTACTAATGGAAAAATATCTTGTAAATGACTATATATCATTGCATTATTTCTGAACATGTATAAAAGATTTATTTTCTTCATTTAATACCATACTTTATTGATATCAAATAAATGATTTGCTTTGTTTCTTTTTAAATGCTATTTTATGGTCCAGCTGAATACATGGCAGTACAGATCATAATTTTTAACTCTCTCAATACCAACGTTTAACATTTTGGATTCTCAGTAGTTGTTAGTATTCAGAAGGAGATATGAATATTGCAGTGTTCCACAACAAAGTCCTACCTAAATAAAATCTGTGCCATAATATGTACACTCTGTCTCTCTACTTCACTGAATATTATCTGTTCCTTATACATGTTAATAACATAGATTTACAGATTCATTGCAAAGTAGTTAAATTTGTAGATAACTCCAAGTCAGGGGAAACTACTGTAGAATCAGAGGAGGCAAATAGGGTAGGGATGTGTTCTGATCACTGCAAACAAAGTTAAATACAGATAAATCCAAGGTGCTGCATATAAGAAGTAAAAATGTACTCTGTAGTGCTCATGTGTCGGAGTAATATTACAGATAGATTTATCAAATTCAGAGGTAAAATCTTCCCAGGTAGCCTTTCTAAAGTTGAATCTCAGCAGGTACTTGTTTTTTCTGGGTTGAACTGCAGCCTCTATTGTCATTTGCATTAGTTTATCCTGTGATCACTGCCTTGACATCCCTTCTGAAGTTGCCTGCATTATCAGAGGTGACAAAGTTGGGTCAGGATGCGCTTTGAAAGATAAATTTGGCTTTGGGATCATAGAGCAAGGTAATGTTGTTTGTTGCCCCAGATGGTGTTGTGACTGTTGAAGTCAGGGAGCACAAGCCATGGGTTTTCTGGCAGGGGAAGGTCGGTTGGCCATGCAACCTGTTCACCTGGTGTTTGTAAACCAAAACGACTGCTGTTTGGTCAAGTTCAACCATAATAAATTCCACTGTATTATAGAGTTTTACAGCAGGGTTTTTCACCTGTCTTCTGTCACATTCAAGTATCGTACTGCCATTGATGCTACTTTCAATGTCCATGGCAATGTGCATGTCAGGGATGTTTGGTGCTGGTGTCTCTATGTGTTTCTTACAAGAGTCTACTTTCTTTCCAGTTAGAACATCAGCCTTCTCTGAAGAGAATCCCTCCATATTGAAGTTGACAATTTAGAGTCTTTGACTGAGGCCCCGAGAAAGGCTGTTTCTGCCAAAGTCTATGTGTACATTTTCTATTGCATGTTGTCAGATTTGGTCTCTCCCATTGCTAATTGCAATGGGAGATTTATAGGGGTCACAATGTGAATGTCTCTGACTAAACTCGCAAACTGACTGCCACTACACTTTACAGTATATTCTGTGATGTGCTTTGAGACATCCCCCGTATGAAAAGTGCTATATATATGCAAGGATTGTTTATTATTAATAGGTCACATATATGTCTCATATCCCCTATCGAAAATTCCAAGTATGCCTACCATCTCCAATAACAAGTTGCATAGATTGTATTACTATGTTCCATATGTGTCTAGTCTCTTTTAACAGTTTGTAAACATATTCGTGATCTTCGTGTGTACCTTGGTTTGTACAGATTGAAAACAAATAGTGATTATTTATGGACTTATAACCTGTTAATTATCATAAAGACCAACAATCAACGGAAATGACAACACCTCTTTCCATTTGGAAATGTCACAAATTTCAATTATATTCAACCAGAATTGATTGCCTGTTGCACAGGAGAATTTCCAGAGAATAGATAATTTATGTTAGATGCAGGAAAAAATGGAAAGAGAATAGAGATTTTGCTGAAAACAAGAGTCAAGGATTACATAGTTCATTAGGTGACCACAAAGTTAATTGTTCATCAAAGTTAAAGTTAATTTACTTCATAAATTGGCTCCCAAATTTATAGTAATTAGAAAGCAAGTGAAAGCAGTTAATGAAGCAATATCATTCTTAATTAGTGTATTGCAAACACATTTAAATNAAAAATACACAGCTAACAGCTGAGCATGAAGAAAGTCTGGCATTGAGACTGAATGCTTTGATACTACTTTGTACAAATGGCTTAAAGTGCATCATTAAACCACATTGTGTGTCAATTTGGCTCAGTTAGTAGTCCCGTTACTTTGTGTCACAAGGATGGAGGTTGAAGCACCATTTGCTGCAACAATGTTGGAGGTAATGTTGCATTGTTTGAGATGTGATCCATGGATGAGACATCAAACCACAGTCCCGGCTGCTTCTTCAGGTGAAGATCAAAGATCTCCTGTCGTTTCAAATATTTAAAGGGTTGCTACAAATTAAACATTTATAATAAACGAATCAAGAAAATCTCATCATTCTGTGGGTCAAAGTGGGAAGGTAATTCTTCTCACTGTTTGCAATTACAAATTTGACACCTTGCATTGACTGGACCAATTTTGCCAACAACTACTTGCATCAATATAGCACCTTCACACGGGGCAGCATCTTGGAGCGCTTAACAGTGGCTGAGCCTGGGGCCGAGCCTGGCGCTGAGCCTGGGGCCGAGCCTGGCGCTGAGCCTGGGGCCGAGCCTGGCGCTGAGCCTGGGGCCGAGCCTGGGGCCGAGCCTGGCGCCGAGCCTGGCGCCGAGCCTGGCGCCGAGCCTGGCGCCGAGCCTGGCGCTGAGCCTGGGGCCGAGCCTGGGGCCGAGCCTGGGGCCGAGCCTGGGGCCGAGCCTGGCGCTGAGCCTGGGGCTGAGCCTGGGGCCGAGCCTGGCGCTGAGCCTGGGGCCGAGCCTGGCGCTGAGCCTGGGGCTGAGCCTGGCGCTGAGCCTGGCGCTGAGCCTGGGGCCGAGCCTGGCGCCGAGCCTGGCGCCGAGCCTGGGGCCGAGCCTGGGGCTGAGCCTGGCGCCGAGCCTGGCGCTGAGCCTGGGGCTGAGCCTGGGGCCGAGCCTGGGGCCGAGCCTGGCGCTGAGCCTGGGGCCGAGCCTGGCGCCGAGCCTGGCGCCGAGCCTGGGGCCGAGCCTGGGGCCGAGCCTGGGGCTGAGCCTGGGGCCGAGCCTGGCGCTGAGCCTGGGGCCGAGCCTGGCGCTGAGCCTGGGGCTGAGCCTGGCGCTGAGCCTGGCGCTGAGCCTGGGGCCGAGCCTGGGGCCGAGCCTGGCGCTGAGCCTGGGGCCGAGCCTGGCGCTGAGCCTGGGGCTGAGCCTGGCGCTGAGCCTGGCGCTGAGCCTGGGGCCGAGCCTGGCGCCGAGCCTGGCGCCGAGCCTGGGGCCGAGCCTGGGGCTGAGCCTGGCGCCGAGCCTGGCGCTGAGCCTGGGGCTGAGCCTGGGGCCGAGCCTGGGGCCGAGCCTGGCGCTGAGCCTGGGGCCGAGCCTGGCGCCGAGCCTGGCGCCGAGCCTGGGGCCGAGCCTGGGGCCGAGCCTGGGGCTGAGCCTGGGGCCGAGCCTGGCGCTGAGCCTGGGGCCGAGCCTGGGGCTGAGCCTGGGGCTGAGCCTGGCGCTGAGCCTGGCGCTGAGCCTGGGGCCGAGCCTGGCGCCGAGCCTGGCGCCGAGCCTGGGGCCGAGCCTGGGGCTGAGCCTGGCGCCGAGCCTGGCGCTGAGCCTGGGGCCGAGCCTGGCGCCGAGCCTGGGGCCGAGCCTGGGGCCGAGCCTGGGGCCGAGCCTGGGGCTGAGCCTGGCGCCGAGCCTGGCGCTGAGCCTGGGGCCGAGCCTGGGGCCGAGCCTGGGGCCGAGCCTGGCGCCGAGCCTGGGGCCGAGCCTGGCGCCGAGCCTGGGGCCGAGCCTGGCGCCGAGCCTGGGGCTGAGCCTGGCGCCGAGCCTGGCGCTGAGCCTGGGGCCGAGCCTGGGGCCGAGCCTGGGGCCGAGCCTGGGGCCGAGCCTGGTGCCGAGCCTGGGGCTGAGCCTGGCGCTGAGCCTGGGGCCGAGCCTGGGGCCGAGCCTGGGGCCGAGCCTGGGGCCGAGCCTGGGGCCGAGCCTGGGGCCGAGCCTGGGGCCGAGCCTGGGGCCGAGCCTGGGGCCGAGCCTGGCGCCGAGCCTGGGGCCGAGCCTGGCGCCGAGCCTGGCGCCGAGCCTGGCGCCGAGCCTGGCGCTGAGCCTGGGGAGGAAGCCGGAGACCCTATGTATGGTCGAAGAGGAAGGTCTTTAGTCATGACCTTAAAAGAGGGGAAGGAGGGGGGCAAACCGAAGGGACAGCTCCAAGTGACCTGTGTGCCCCTCCCTGAGTGGGTGAGCACTGTGTGGGGCAGGCACAGGGCACTGACAGGCACAGGGCACTGACAGGCACGGGGCACTGACAGGCACGGGGCACTGACAGGCACAGGGCACTGACAGGCACGGGGCACTGACAGGCACGGGGCACTGACAGGCACAGGGCACTGACAGGCACGGGGCACTGACAGGCACGGGGCACTGACAGGCACGGGGCACTGACAGGCACGGGGCACTGACAGGCACGGGGCACTGACAGGCACGGGGCACTGACAGGCACAGGGCACTGACAGGCACGGGGCACTGACAGGCACAGGGCACTGACAGGCACGGGGCACTGACAGGCACGGGGCACTGACAGGCACAGGGTGCAGCACTGACAGGCACAGGGCACTGACAGGCACTGGGCACTGACAGGCACAGGGCACTGACAGGCACGGGGTGCAGCACTGACAGGCACAGGGCACTGACAGGCACAGGGTGCAGCACTGACAGGCACAGGGCACTGACAGGCACGGGGCACTGACAGGCACGGGGCACTGACAGGCACGGGGCACTGACAGGCACGGGGTGCAGCACTGACAGGCACAGGGCACTGACAGGCACAGGGCACTGACAGGCACGGGGCACTGACAGGCACAGGGTGCAGCACTGACAGGCACAGGGCACTGACAGGCACAGGGTGCAGCACTGACAGGCACAGGGCACTGACAGGCACGGGGCACTGACAGGCACAGGGCACTGACAGGCACGGGGCACTGACAGGCACGGGGCACTGACAGGCACGGGGTGCGGCACTGACAGGCAGTTGCCGGCTTGCGGCGCTGCTGCCGGTTTGCAGGGAGGGGGGGGGGTGAGGGGAGATCGGGCGCTCACCATTGACGCACAAAGGCGGCGCTGAGTGGCAAAAGGCGGTGTGGGGTGTGGGGCCGCGAGAGAGGGAGAGGGAGAGAGGGAGAGAGAGAGCGGGTGTGTGTGTGCGGGTGTGCGGGTGTGTGTGTGCGGGTGTGTGTGTGTGTGCGGGTGTGTGTGTGTGTGCGGGTGTGTGCGGGTGCGGGTGTGTGTGTGGGTGTGCGGGTGTGTGTGTGTGTGCGGGTGTGTGTGTGGGTGTGCGGGTGTGTGTGTGTGTGCGGGTGTGTGTGCGGGTGTGCGGGTGTGTGTGTGCGGGTGTGCGGGTGTGTGTGTGCGGGTGTGTGTGTGCGGGTGTGTGTGTGCGGGTGTGGGTGTGCGGGTGTGTGTGTGCGGGTGTGTGCGGGTGTGCGGTGCGGCCTCGCGGACGCTCTCTGGGCCCTATTATTTTGCTGAGATGCTGCTCAGACTCAGACAGGGGTTGGGGTGGGGGTGGGGGCGGGGAAGGGGCCTCTCACTGTCCCGGGGCTATTGCAGCCACTCCAAGGTGACTGACTGACTGACTGACACCCACACACCCACACACTGCCCCCCCCCCTCCCCCCCCCCCCACCCCCCGGATTGTTAGGGGTTACCATTAAGTTCACCGGTTTGCAATTGTTCGGCTGTTCTGTTTTCCTGCAGCGCCGCTGCGAGTCGGCGGAAAAGGTGACGGCGTGACCCGATCGAGGAAACGTGTCTGGAAAACCAAGCGTCGCCGTTGCAATCATCATCATAATACTACTAATAACAATCCTCGCATCTGATACAGCGCTTTTCACGTCGGGAGGACGTCCCGAAGCGCTTCGCAGAACACACTGTAAAGTGAATTGACTGTATATTTGTGGGCGAACGCGGCAGTCAATGGCGCACAGCAATGTCCCACAAACAGTCGTGGATTGAAAATGACCAATTTCTTATTGTTTCAATAACCCGAGCAGCGGAGCGCGTGCAAATAACCAGGGGCACGAGGGCCTCTGGTGCGAATTGTTTTGCGGCTGCTGCGCTTATTTAGATATTTCCTTCCCTTCATCGTAAGAAAAAAAGAAACAATGATCCGACTTTGTTGCCGCTTGTTACTTCCGTTTGTAGGGTCTCGTCCTCGGGGTGTATACGGGGAAGAAAGAAGGTGAGGTGGGTCAGTTTACAAAGGCAGGCGAAGCGTTTGACAACTCTGTGTCAGGAAGGCTTCGGGAACTTCTTACAGTGTGAGTATGTTTCAGTGTCTGCAACAACTTGCACTTATTATAGCGCCCTTCACGCGCGCGGCAGCTTCCCGGAGCGCTTGACAGTGGTGGAGTCTGGCCCCGAGCCAGAGGGAAAGAGAGTGGGGGAAGTGACCGTAAGTACGATCATAAAGGAAGGTCTTTAGGCAGGATTTGAAAGTGGGGAGAGAGGGGCGAGGAGGCGGGATTGAGGGAGAGAGTTTCAGAATTTCGGGGCGTAGTGGCTGAAAGTGCGGCCGCCGATGACGGAACGGGAGGGACGAACAGGAGACCGGAGGCAATGGGTGGGGGAGTAAGCAGATCTGATAGGGAGGGAGGTGCGAGGCCATGAAGGGATTTGAAAACTAGCGAGAAGATCTTGAAATCGATCTGTTCGATCTAAACTGCTGGAATATCGGCCTCGGTTGCTAAGGATCTTAAATTTGCTTCTCTGAGGTTCTGGAAGCCAATTGAGTTTGGAAATCATGGGAACAGTGAGGCGTGGTAAATCGAGGTTCGGCAATTTGGAAATGTGTAAACTGAGAGTATAATGTTTGAGCTCTCTGCTATTTAACAAGCCCACCTGGTATTCTTGCTGATTTTGAGAATGCAACGGTTTTTGCTTTTCTTTTTAGATCTGGACCTGCACTGAAAAAGGGCAAAAGTCGCATATTTTATGGTGTCCATCAGGTATTGTTTCACTTTGAAATATTCAATACTTTGTTCAAGTGAATGCATCAATGTTACAGTTTTAGCGGTGTCAAATAAGTGAGATGTGGGGTGCAAGTGTGGTCTGGTTGCATGCAATACATTAGAATCATAGAACAGAATCATAGGATATTACAGTACAGAAGGGGACTATTCAGCCCATCGTGCCCCTTTGGAAGAGCTACCCAATCAGTCCCACAAAACCTTCCTCTTTGACTGCACTTTTGAACATATTTCCCCACCGCCAGCTCAGGTGCAAAAAGCCTGAGCTGTCCAGAGCCTTGGGACGTACCTCCAATGTGAAAGGTGCTGTATGAACAGAAATTTGTATTGGATTTGTAATGCCCGTGTTCCTAATTATTAAAAGGGTATTTTGTGTTTATAGGATTTCCCCCAACTTGTAGTTGTTGGTCTTGGTGACAAGGAAGCTGGAGTCAGTCATTCGGAACAGTATGATGAGAGCAAAGACAATATCCGAGCTGCCATTGCAGGTAAAAGGTGCTTTTCATCTATCTTTATGTCGTGTGAATGAACACTGCAGTACTGGTTTATTGTGTGTGTGTTTGGTTGACTCTATAGTTAATTTCTTCAGCTTGGAGAAATAGTTGACATTAGTTGAGCTGATGCAGTGAGTTTGCAGACTGATAGATCAGTGTCTGCCTTTGAGGTGGTCGTCCTTCTCTGTAATCTGCCGCCTGCTGGTCAGATGGTGAATGGAGCTCAAGTGGTTTCTTTCACTGAGACAATTTCAGATTTGAATGAATCTGCACTGTTGTTGTTCACTGCCCGGCAGTAGGTTGGACCACAGCATTGTTGTGATCGTTCAGATAAGACTAGGTGATTGGAAGATGAATTATCTATCAACCCCTTGTCAGGAAATGCTATGAAGGACATGAATAGGAGTTAAATTAATGGGAGTTTGAGGACCGAAAAAGGTCAGAATTCCCTGGCTTGTCCTGCCATTTCAGCCCAGGATATCTTTCACTCTGTTAGGCAGATACCAATGCTGGAGAAGCTTTTCTTTTCCTGGAAAATACCTCTTAAATTAAAACCCAAATGAATCACTTGGCTGATTTAATTTGTACAATGCAGCTCTTGGATACTTGGCTCTCATTGTTTATAGTTACTGAATATAATGGAGTTTCTAATGTTTTTGTGATGGAGTTCTGATGGGAAGTGATTTCAGTGGTGCTTTCTTCGTACATGTTGCATGCAAGGTTATAGCATGTCCTGTGAATATCGTGCATATAGTAAGTAATGTCAGCAATGACATGACGACCCTGACTGGAAACACTGACTGGTGGACATTTTTGTGCACCCCATTATAACACTAGGTCTGAGTTTATATACCCAAACCAGCAGGTTATAATGGGGTTCACTTGATTATTTATGGATGTTTAAATAATCTGTTGTATTGAATTTCAAAGAGTTATGCACAGCACTTTTTAATGGAAAAATGTCCCATCTTAATGTGTTTCAGTTGGATGCAGGCAGTTGCAAGACCTTGAGGTTCCAGTAGTGGACGTTGACCCATGTGAGGATGCCCAGTCTGCAGCTGAAGGATCCGTTTTGGGTTTATTTGAATACAATGATCTGAAGCAGAAAAAGAAGAATTTGGTCACTGTGAGACCATATCAAAGGTACCTAAACCTGATGAATTTATAGGAAGTGCACTTTATTTCTGTTTATTGTGTTTTGTCTCAAGAAACGTATACCTGATCCAAGCACTGAAATTCCATAATATTTATGCTTCTGCATTATTATGTAGCTTCTATATTATTCAATTAACCACTGATGTTTAACATTCAGCTTGATTTAATGTCTTGTGTAAATGCAGCATTTCCAGTCTCTTTCCCCCCCTCCAATACTGACTGGGCTGAGCTATGAGCACAAAACTTGTGAGCTCAAGTCCCAATGTAGGGATTGAACCTACAACTTTAGGAGATGGGAGAATGTTATTTACTGAGTCAAACTGATGCAATATTACCCAATTCTCCAACCATATTAGAGTATTATGTCAATAGCTTCATAACATCTTTCCCTTAGCGTGCCGAACTTTAAATACTTTACTGCTGTTTCTCTCCGCAAGTTCAGACAGTGAGGCCTGGCAGAAAGGAGTTGCATATGCAGAAGGCCAGAATTTAGCGCGCCACTTGATGGAAATGCCAGCTAATTATTTAACTCCAACCAGCTTTGCAGAGACAATACAACAAACTCTGAGTTCAACAGGTGCTGATGTCAAAGTACACATAAGGTAACTCACTTCCTGCATTAATTATGGTTTCCTTTCAGTCAGACAGAATTCTCAGACGTGCAAAATCTCTTCTGTTGCTGAGTATCCAAACCAGATTGAGAGTTTGAAATATGTATGACACCTACACATGTGCACTTTTATGAAGTAGACATTCAGTAACTGGAAATACATTGCATTTATAAACTACTTCAAACAGATTAGTATTAATATCCTATAAATTAGTAATCAAATGCTACAATATTTTACAGGGGGAAATCTACATTTGTTTCATACTTGCCTAGTAAAGGATCTAATAGGGAGTTTGAAAGGAATTTCTTCATGCAGATGGTGGTGTGAATGTGAAGCTCATTGCCGGAAGCTGTGGTTGAAACAAAAACATCAGTGTATTTAAGAGGAAACAATGATATTCAGTAGGAAACAATGTGTAAATGAGCGAGAAGGGAATCAAGCAGAATAGAAGAGTGGAATTGTAGGTATGGAAGTTTGTGTGGAGTATAAACACTGGTACGGATTAATTGGGCTAATTGGCTTGATTCCTTGCCTTGTAATTCTATGACTCCCTTTTGTTTCATTTATCTCTTTTAGAACCGAACCCTGGATTGAGGAGCAGAAAATGGGAGCTTTCCTTAGTGTAGCCAAAGGCTCAGATGAAAAGCCAGTTTTCTTGGAAGTCCACTACAATGGCTGCAATGTCTCTCGTGACTCACCATTAGTCTTTGTGGGAAAAGGTGTAACCTTTGATAGGTAAGTGTATTTTAAATCGGGATAAGATTGCTGGATACCTATAGTGGTACTCAATTGCCTCAGTGTTGTCAGTCAATATTTTAATCTACATTTAAACTCTGGTGAAATACAACAGTTTCAGATTAAACTGATGAATTGATGTTACATAGAAGTGCAAGCACAGTTGGTTCATGCTACTGAGTAGAAGCAAATTTCCTGTTGTATAACTACGAAATGCATTAATGTTCTCAAATGAAGATAAAAATTTAGTGGTATGATGCGGTAGTCAATCTGTGCACAACAATGTCCCAGAAACAGCCATGGAGTGAATGACCATTTTTATTTGGGGAATTCTTGGCCAGGAGAAACTCCCTTCCATTTTCAAATCGTACCATCCACCTGGCAGGCAGATGAAACGTAGGTTTAACATCTCATCCTAAGAATGGCATCTCCAGCTCACTCCCAGCACTGCACTGGAATGTCAGCATAGACTAGTTCTGATGTGGGGCTTAAACCCAGGTCCTTCTGATTTAGAGGAAAGAGTGATACGAATTGAGTCAGGCTGATACACAATGTACAGTGTATACCAAACTTACTTTAGTGAAGGGAGGGAGGTGTTGATTATGTAGTGAACAGAAGTTTTACAGTGCATGTGTTCCTTGAAAAATGCTTGGATTACTATGTTTTCAATTTACAGTGTTTTTGGGTTGTTGTAGATTTTATTGGAGCACAGAGTGGAATTTGCATTTCTTCTGTACATTCAGTATAATCTGTTGTGTAACTAGTTTCCTTTTCTTTTTGCAGTGGTGGAATCTCAATCAAACCTGCATCGGGCATGGATGCAATGAGAGGTGACATGGGAGGGGCAGCAACCATCTGCTCTGCCATCGTCACTGCAGCAACTTTAAAACTTCCTCTTAACATCATAGGTAAGGTACTGGAGTAACAAACTGCAGTGTTACCAGTAGTCCCTTCAATCCTGTCCCAAAGTGTTTTCCTGCAGTTTCCTTTATCCTTCTGATCACTGAATGTTCCATGTGTTGTTCTGCTTAAGCACCCTAGTATGCAATTGTTTCCTCTGCATGAATGTGCAGAATCACAAACATTAGTTCATATTATTTCCTATAATTACAGAGTTATAAATCTTCTCATCTCCTTAACAAGACAACAATGTAAATGCCTTTACTGCTAGAATTAATAATACCTACACCAAATGTACCTACACCAAATGTAAATGTTAAATATCCCTTTTCTTTTTATTTATCACTTTTAAGAAAATATTCTCGCACCAGAAGTAGTCTGGTTCCTGGTGATATTTGTTAACTGAATGGTTAAGAGTAGGCTTCATTTTAACTTATTTCCAGGCCTCTCCTCCCCTTCGCTTCAATTCATCCCCCCCCACCAAAGGATGTTACTCCCTAGCCTGTCAGTAGCACACTTATTATCTCTGTAATGTAATGTAAAAGAATTGATTACTGAACCTAAAGTTTTACTTTTGTCTAAACCATGGTATAATCTGTGGAGTCAGAATTAGGTGTTGTGTTAAATAAATTGTAATTTATTGAGTTAGAGAAAGCAGCACAAGTCCATCAATCTCCACCACACATCAATCATTGCATCCCTGTTTATTTGATTGTATATAATATGTATATAATATATACACAACACATAATGTGTATTCTAATTCTAACCACCTCTGCATAAAAATTGGAGGTGGGAGTTGCATTGTTCTGATTGTAAAGCTTGTTTTGTGTTTGTTCTAATGCATCTTCTAGGTCTAGCACCTTTGTGTGAGAATCTATTGAATGGTAGAGCAAATAAACCCGGTGATGTTGTCAAAGCGAAGAATGGAAAAACAATACAGGTAAGAGTGCACTTTCCCATTTCTGCTAAAATATTTCACCAGTCCAAACAATATTGTAATCTTGGGTACAGAGGGGAAGGAGTATGTTATCTTTGCTGTAACAAAATACTACCTTACAGATAGGAATTTGGTTTGATGGTAAAGGATAGTTTAACACCATTGAACGTGATTATTGCTAAAGTAAAAGTGTAAAAAAATCAGAGAATTTAAAGTGAGATTCAACCTGCACTTTCAAACTTCATTAAACAAACTGGAAAGTATTTTTAATTTGATTACATTGCAAAATAAAATTAATGGGTAAAAATTCTGTTGAGTGTTATGCTTGGTGCCTTTGACAATAGGATCTCCCATTATAATAGTGCTTCACCAGAAGTTTAACGTAATGCTCAATAGAATTGTTACCCCAACTTGGTAAAAACTCATGAGTTAATGCAGTGAGTAACTGAGCCATACAGATCGCAAAGGTCCTCAATTCATTCCTTGTTCTGAATTAAATTTTAACCAGATTAGCAAAGAGATATTGCAACTAATTCTAATATCTTAAGGTTAGGGAAGGAAAAATTTGCTTGGCTTTTGCTACTGAGGGCTGAAATTCCACCTAGTTTTAGCATGCAAGACCATTTTGTCCTTAAAATTTAGGATTGTACAAAATGGTGTAAATTCATAAATTCAATTTTAATTTTGAAAGCCAATTTTCTGCACCTTGTAGCGAACAGTTATGGGAAGAGTGGGAAGATTAAAGCTTATAAGTTAATGTGAGAGTTGACTATTAATCACAAACAATGTATTTATAAAGCCATAAGAATGACAAGATGCCGACTAGATTCTTTCATTGTCTACAGAATTTGTTTATATTTCATCATTTGAATCCCCTCAGCATCGAACAGCGGATTAATTTTCTCCCTTGAATTTTAAAGGTAGATAACACTGATGCAGAGGGTCGTTTGATACTAGCTGATGCCCTGTGCTATGCCCATAACTTTAATCCCAAGGCGATTGTAAATGCTGCCACGTTAACAGGTATAGTTATGTTGACTTTTCTTGAATTTGCACAATGTCAATAAAGACAGTGAGGACAGGACCTGATTAGTGTACCACTTGGCGCGTCACTGAACCACATAGATCTGAAGGAAGGTCCCAAGTTATTTTCCTTGTCTGAGCTGGGTAAGCTGTTCTCAGCTGGGACAGCAGTTGGAATGCTCCAGGTCTCACGCATTTAATGAGGATTAAATTGGCTGCGATTCCAGCTGCTGATTGCAATCGAGTGACGAGCTGCTGGAAAGTGTGCACCTAAAGGTATCTGGTGGAGAAACCATTTGGAGAAAGCCTAGTAGCACTTGCTGTCTTAGCTCACCCTGGAGCAAGATACCAAAGGCATCCTGGGATTTCAGCATAGGAGGTAAAAAAGCTCCCGACAGCTACATCTATTAGACCCAGTTACCTTAAGAACTTCAAAATATATTCAAGGAAATAACTTATAACTCGAGTTGGTCATCGTATAAAGTGGAAAGTCTTGTGGATTGTAAGATCTTGGAAGTCCAATGTTACTGCATAAGTAGCAAAATCTAAGCATTTAGAAGTACATAGTAACATAGGAATAGGGGTAGGTCATTTTCATCCATCGAGCCTGTTCTGCCGGTTTATTAGTTGCTTGTATCTTCAGTTCAGTGATTTGATTGAGATATTTAACAGGTGCTATGGATGTTGCTCTGGGGTCAGCAGCAACTGGAGTCTTCACCAACTCAGACTGGCTGTGGAATCACCTCCGAGAAGTAAGGATGGCTTATGTCACAAGTTACACACATTTGCTTCTTCGGTACTCGTGCGCATTTATTTTTAAAATTATGAATTTTAGAATGGAGACTAGAACACTAAAACAACAATTTGTTGAATTGACCAACCATTATAATTCACAGGTTATGAATTTAAAAAAAAGCGCAATTCTGTAAATTGGATGAAGGTCCCTGTGCACTTTATCTCAAAGATTCTTCACTGCCATGTCAGCCTGAGAGGGATCATGGGGTCAAGGGACAGTGATTAACGCTTTTGTATCTTTTTATTTTTACTTGCGGTCAGCCAAATAAACTGCTGTGATTATTTCTGATTCCGTATGTTCCTATGTGCTACAGATTGTCAGACTACTTGGAAGAATTATATGCGGTAAAAATGGTCTAGATGAAAACTGAGAGGATGGCGTAGCATTATAATCGCTTCCAAATCACCATCAATATAGTGATTTAAAACAAAATAACTTGATTTGCTGTAGAATATTATATGAATGAGAGAATAAATGAAGCTATCCAGTGTGATCTGTTATCTGTTTCATAAATGAGGCTCATCAAAAATTGCACTTACAAATACATTCAAAATTACTGTGCTCTTTTGTCTTCTTGATCTCAGCAATATGTAGATTAATTAGAAAATCTTTGTAATTTGTCCTGAAATAATTGTGTAAAGTAGTGCTTTATTCATTTTCCCTCTCCATTAAACTGAAGCACTTCAACCACAGCAATTTACATCATACAGTGCTTTTCATATTGGGAGGTCGTCACAAACACTTCACACAGCAAATTGGATATCTGAGTTGAGTCGAGTAGGGGAAAAAAACAAACAAAAGCTCAGTTGAAAATAATATAATAATAATAATCCTTGCATTTTATATAGCGCTTTTCACGTCTTCTAGATGTCTCAAAGCACTTAAAGTGATTTTACATCAGGCTTTGAAGGTGAGGAGAGAGGGGGCATGGAGATTTAAATGTGAAAACATGGATCTTTAATTCAATCCGGTGGGGAGCCAGTTGAGCTGAGGGAGGATGAGGATGATAGACTCATGAATCCTGGTGTTGGAAAAGACAAGCACTGTATTAGTATTATTTGGTTGAGAAGTTAGGCTTAGTTACATGTTCTGCCAATTAATTTGAATGACATGGATCTCAGTGCATTTCTGATCATTATCTGTTGTTAATTGCATACTTTCTCTTTTCAGGCTGGTGTCGTGACTGGAGATCGTGTGTGGAGAATGCCACTCTTCCAGCATTACACCAAACAAGTAACAGAGTCACAGCTAGCAGACCTCAATAACGTTGGCAAATATAGCAGGTGAACACAGTACCATTGTGACTTTTACACTGTCAGTTTATTTGCACATTAAAGTGCTGCCCGATAACATCTATTCTCTGCTGGTTCTCTTTCTGCAGGTCTGCAGGTGCTTGCACGGCAGCAGCATTCCTGCAAGAGTTTGTTACAGCCCCTCACTGGGCTCACCTTGATATAGCTGGAGTGATGACAAACAAAGATGAGGTTCCTTACCTGCGAAAGGGAATGGCAGGAAGACCTACCAGGACATTGGTAGAGTTTGCTGCTCGTCTGAGTCGAGAAAAACTAAAAGCATAATGAGGAGAACTAAATATTTCTTTGACAATATTTCAAAACATCAATTCTTGACAGTTGTTTAATAATAATAATAAAAATTCTTAAATTTGATACAGTGCCTTTCATGTTGCTGTATTTTGTAATTTGCAACTGATTTAAGCTATTTTTTATTAATAAAACACTGTAATCATGAGAAAGTATTGGCAGTGTTGGATTTTAATTTGTGCTAAATGGTGTGTACTTTCTCCAGTATGCATCAGGTTATTCATTTTGTAAATCCAATTTGTAATTTGAGCATCCTGTGCAATGGACCTGGTCCATGCCTTTGTCACCTCTTGGCTGGACTATTCAAACGCCCTCCTCGCCGGCCTCCCCTCCACTACCATTCATAAAATCCAGATTATTCAAAACTCTGCCACCCGCATTCTCAGCTACACCAAACTCCCCGATTACCCCAGTCCTTGCCAGACTGCACTGGCTGCCTGTCCCAGAGAGGATCGATTTCAAGATCCTCATCTTTGTCTTCAAATCCCTCCACTCCTCCACACCCCCCCAACCTCTCTGACCTCTCTCCTCAAAACATTGCCCATTGTCTTTGTTCCTCTGGCTCGGCCCCGGGATCCGTTACTGTGAAGCGCTCTGAGACGCCGTCCGGCATGAAGGGAACTATATACATCCAAGTTGTTGTTGGAGAAAAACTTTTGCCTACAAAAACAGTCACTGCACTTGAATTGACTTCCTGCTAAGGTGCTACGACAATACAAGTGATTTTCTTGTGATGACCTACGTGACACAAATTCCTCCCCAAAACAAATAATTTCGCTAAATGCTCTTTTTTTAAAAAAAAAATAAAAACATTCCTTGACGTTGCACCGAGAGAGGTTTGATTTGCTCCTGAAATACTGCCTCAAGTGACTTAAGATGTCTCGGTGAATAAATACGGTTGCTTTTGTTAAGGCAGGAGCAAATTGTGCGCAGAACATTGGCCTATTTTCTAGATGTTGGGGCAAACGATGTCCCTCTCCCTCAATAAACTTTTGACACCTGGAACCACTGACAGTGAAACACCCAGAATTAAAATACGTTTGTAGACTAAAGTACACCAAAGAGTAGCCCAAAAGTGGCACGACATTGCATTGCCTCCTACGGCGAGCAGAGTGGCTAATTCGGGATCGTGCTGTTCACGCTGCGCAAGAAGAGGTCTTCCAATGGGTTGGGGGGGCGCTTTTATAGCAGATCTAAATTATATCTTGTGGAGTCCTGTAGCTCAGTGGTTAGAGCACTCGCTTTGCAAGCGAGAGACCTGAGTTCAATTCCAGACAGGGCGAAACCTTGGGCAAGTTTCCTTACTCCACACAGAGCCTAATAATAATCCCTCCAAAAAACAAAACAATAATAAATTGGTCATTTTCAATCTACGACTGTTTGTGGGACATTGCTGTGCGCAATTGGCTGCCGCGTTCGCCCACAAATATACAGTCAATTCACTTTACAGTGTGTTCTGTGAAGCGCTTTGGGACGTCCTCCCGACGTGAAAAGCGCTATATCAAATGCAACGATTATTATTATTATTATATAAAAAAAATTCGTCCCCCAGCCAAAAGCTGCTGCTTCTCAGGCCCAGAGTGAGGAGGCCGCCCAATTGGGCGTGAACCCGCCCAACCCGCCCACAGGGGGAGGGGAGGGGAGAGCACGGCGCAGGCGCAGCGACACGTCACGCAAAATGGCGGCCTCCATGTCGGGGATGTTCCAGCACCAGCCCCAGAGCCAGGCCCCGCCGCCCCCGCCCCCCGGGCTGCCCGCCCCGCGGGCCCCCAACACCCTGGTGGACGAGCTGGAGGCCTCGTTCGAGGTGAGCGTCCGTCTCAACTCACAGTTGGACCCGTGAAACCCGCAGTGCCTCCCGCGCCCGAGGGCCCCAACGGCAGCGTCCCCCCCCCCCCCCCCCCGGCCTCACCCCCCCCCCCCCACCCCCGGCCTCACCCACCACTGAGCAGTGACTGGAGCTGAGTACAGTATTACACTGTACACCACTGAGCAGTGACTGGAGCTGAGTACAGTATTACACTGTACACCACTGAGCAGTGACTGGAGCTGAGTACAGTATTACACTGTACAGTACTGAGCAGTGACTGGAGCTGAGTACAGTATTACACTGTACAGTATTGAGCAGTGACTGGAGCTGAGTACAGTATTACACTGTACAGTACTGAGCAGTGATTGGGGCTGAGTACAGTATTACACTGTACAGTATTGAGCAGTGACTGGAGCTGAGTACAGTATTACACTGTACAGTACTGAGCAGTGACTGGGGCTGAGTACAGTATTACACTGTACACCACTGAGCAGTGACTGGAGCTGAGTACAGTATTATACTGTACAGTATTGAGCAGTGACTGGAGCTGAGTACAGTATTACACTGTACAGTACTGAGCAGTGACTGGGGCTGAGTACAGTATTACACTGTACAGTATTGAGCAGTGACTGGGGCTGAGTACAGTATTATACTGTACAGTATTGAGCAGTGACTGGGGCTGAGTACAGTATTACACTGTACACCACTGAGCAGTGACTGGGGCTGAGTACAGTATTATACTGTACAGTATTGAGCAGTGATTGGGGCTGAGTACAGTATTACACTGTACAGTACTGAGCAGTGATTGGGGCTGAGTACAGTATTATACTGTACAGTATTGAGCAGTGACTGGGGCTGAGTACAGTATTATACTGTACAGTACTGAGCAGTGACTGGAGCTGAGTACAGTATTATACTGTACAGTATTGAGCAGTGATTGGGGCTGAGTACAGTATTACACTGTACACCACTGAGCAGTGATTGGGGCTGAGTACAGTATTACACTGTACAGTACTGAGCAGTGACTGGGGCTGAGTACAGTATTATACTGTACAGTATTGAGCAGTGATTGGAGCTGAGTACAGTATTATACTGTACAGTACTGAGCAGTGACTGGAGCTGAGTACAGTATTATACTGTACAGTATTGAGCAGTGATTGGGGCTGAGTACAGTATTACACTGTACAGTATTGAGCAGTGATTGGGGCTGAGTACAGTATTATACTGTACAGTATTGAGCAGTGACTGGGGCTGAGTACAGTATTATACTGTACAGTATTGAGCAGTGATTGGGGCTGAGTACAGTATTACACTGTACAGTATTGAGCAGTGATTGGGGTTGGGTACAGTATTATTATATTGTGCACAACAACAACTTGGATTTATATAGCGTCCTCCACACTGGACGACATCTTAGTGCTCTTCACAGTAACGGATCCCGGGTCGAGCCAGGAGGAGAAATTGACCAAAGGCCAGTTGAAAAGAAACGTCTTCAGCAGAGACCTGAAAGTAGGAAGAGAGGGGGCGAGGCGAAGAGAGTGAGGAAGGGAGTTTCAGAGCCTCGGGGCATAGTGGCTGAAGGGACGGCTGCCGAGGGTGGAGCGGAGGACTCGGTGGACAAGGAGGAGGCCAGACCTGGAGGAACGAAGGCAATGGGCAGTTTTGAGGAGAGAGGTCAGAGAGGTAGGGGGGTGCGGAGGAGTGGAGGGATTTGAAGACAAGGGTGAGGCGGTCTGAGACGCCGTCCGGCGTTGAGGGGACTATATAAATCCAAGTTGTTGTTGTTGATCTTGAAATCGATCCTCTCTGGGACAGGGAGCGAGTGCAGTCTGGCGAGGACTGGGGTAATCGGGGAGCGATTACCTCAGTATCATTATATTGTGCAGTATTGAGTAGTGAAGGGGCTGTGTATAGTATTATACTGTGCAGTATTGACTAGTGATTGGGATTGGGTACAGTATTATTACACTGTGCAGTATTGAGTAGTGATTGGGGCTGGGTACAGTATTATTACACTGCAGTATTGAGTGGTGATTGGGGCTGGGTACAGTATTATTACACTGTGGAGTATTGAGTAGTGATTGGGGCTGTGTATAGTATTATACTGTGCAGTATTGAGTAGTGATTGGGGCTGGGTACAGTATCATTATATTGTACAGTATTGAGTAGTTATCGGGATTGGGTATTGCATAATTATATTGTAAAACTCATTAATACTGAGTTACCGAGTATTTATTGGGTACTGGGTATGGATTATTACTGAAAGTTTGTTTATTAGTGAGTATTATTGAATAGCATATTACTGGATTGTGTGTTTCTGAGTATTTATTGAGTACAAGGTTTTGTATTATTGAATTTTTATTGGACACTAGGATTAGTCCAGTGGAGTATTTATAAATGCTTGCCAAGGTAGGATATTATCAAGACTTTATTGGGAACAGTGCAATACGTTAGGGATTTTGATTTCACCATTGAAGGGCTCTTGAAATGTTATCCGATATTCACTATATAAATTCAAGCTACTGATTTTATATCTTTGAATATTGTTAAATTTGAATCACTAATTGTAAATAATAATAATCCTTGCATTTGATATAGCGCTTTTCACGTCGGGAGGACGTCCCAAAGCGCTTCACAGAACACACTGTAAAGTGAATTGACTGTATATTTGTGGGCGAACGCGGCAGCCAATTGCGCACAGCAATGTCCCACAAACAGTCGTAGATTGAAAATGACCAATTTATTATTGTTTTGTTTTTTTGGAGGGATTATTATTAGGCGTGTGGAGTAAGGAAACTTACTAACACTAAATGTGTTTCTTGTAGGCATGTTTTGCATCATTGGTCAGTCAGGATTATGTCAATGGTTCTGATCAAGAAGAAATTCGAACAGGTGAGTATATTTCAACGGCGTTTAATAAAATTAGACCGTTAGACATTTGATCAGAAAACATTCTTCACACAGAAGGCTGTAAAAATATTGATGCATTTCTCAGATGATTGAATGGTCAGAATCAATTGGGATGTTTAACAGGGAGGTAAATGGATACTCGGGAAATTGTTATTAATTAACAACGAATACAGATATTTGCAATAACACCAAACCCAATAACATCACGAGTAAGGGGAAAAGGTGCATAAATGGGATTAAAAGATAACAATTATCTAATGTGTTTGAATCAATCCATAATAATTTCAAAACAAAGTAATCCATCTATCAAATGTGTTTCAATCATAAGACCATTTGTATCACAATTCAATTACTCAGTAAACTCTTTTGTATCAGATGAGTTGAAAGCTTTTTATATTGTCCTTTGTTACAATGTAACTTAATAGCATTGTAGACAAATTATCCATTATATATGAGGACTGAAGTAACATTAACTTTTGTTTATATCACAGCTTGACTCAAACACTTAACAATTGGAAGTGCTAGACACCAAAAAGAAATGGGAGGAATTTGGAGGGGTACCATAATCCATTCTTTAATGTCAAGGTATAAACAAAAGGAAAAGGTCTCTGTGAGACAGATTAGTTATTGTCTTCTGAAAGTCGATTCTCTCACACCAACAATCCGCTCGTCTTTTAGTGCTTTTTCACATGTCTGTTAGCAGTTTGTTTTAACTCCTTCCCTGCATGTAGCATGCCAGGAGGGTAAGCAAATGAACCAAGCATTTTTCTTGTTGACATCTTGTATATAAATGTTAACATTCTTGTGTAAATATGTTTGCTATTTTTCCATTAGGTGTGGAGCAATGCATACAAAAGTTTTTAGACGTTGCCAGACAAACAGAGTGTTTCTTTCTGCAGAAAAGACTTCAGCTTGCTGTGCAAAAACCTGAACAGGTCATTAAAGAGGTGAAGAGAGCTTGATTTTCTAAACCTTCTAGTTTACCATTTTTTGGATAAGTTAACCTTATTCTAAATTTTAAATCTGTGAGTGGTTGAAGCCAAAAAATCAATGTATTTAAGCGGAAACTTGATGTATACACGAGGGAGAAAGGAATAGAGCGTATCAGAGAGAGAGAGATGTGCGTGGAGTTTAAACACTGGCGTGGACTAATTGGGCTGAATGCCCAGTTTCCATGCCTTATCATTCTATGTAACAGAACCTCAGCAATCTCAGAACAAATGGGCCCCAAAATTGTGGGTTTCCTAAATGTTATTTTAGGAATGATTTTAGGAACTCTGCACTTCGCACTTTGCAAGTGAGAGACCTGAGTTCAATTCCAGGCAGAGGGCGAAACCTTGGGCAAGTTTCCTTACTCCACACAGAGCCTAATAATAATCCCTCCAAAACCAAACACAATAATAAATTGGTCATTTTCAATCTACGACTGTTTGTGGGATATTGCTGTGCGCAATTGGCTGCCGCGTTCTCCCACAAATATACAGTCAATTCACTTTACGGTGTGTTCTGTGAAGCGCTTTGGGACGTCCTCCCGACGTGAAAAGCGCTATATCAAATGCAAGGATTATTATTATTATTATTACTTCAGTCACCCCAGTCCTTGCTAGGCACAGAACTAATTGATATATCAAGCTCCTCACTCGTCTGCAGATCACATTCATGCCCTACCATCTTCCTATCTTTCCAACCTGCTCACACCACCACTCCTCTACCCAACCTCCACCATCATCAGCCACTACGCTCAAACCTCTGGAACTCTCTGCCTCAATTCCTCGTGTTGCCCCCTCTTTATCTGTCCAATTCACACCTGAAGACTTTCCTCTTTGATCATGCCTATGATCACTTCGTTTTTCTCCCTGGCTTGAGGTCGAACTCTGACATTATTAAGCACTCGGATGCTACCCTTATTGTTTGTTGTAGGGAATCAATGGGGGAAGGAAGAAGATTCAATACTCTGCACAAACTTTTCAATCCCAAGAACTATGCACAGCATTTTATCATCATAGATTTCTTACCTACAAACATAACATTGATTTTTTTTTAACAAAAAAAAATGTTTACTTTCCGGTTTTGAACAGTTCCAAAATGAATTATGCTTTACAGGATGTTTCCGAATTGAAAAATGAGCTGCAGAGGAAGGAGGCCTTGATTCAGAAACACCTCAGCAAACTGCGTCATTGGCAACAGGTCTTAGAAGATATCAATGTACAACCCAAAAAGCCATCTGAACTACCGCAGGGTCCTTTAGCTTATCTTGAGCAAGCTTCTGCGAACATCCCCGCTCCGATGAAGCAAACGTGAAAGCGATTTACAATGCGTGAGTCAGTTCGCAAACGGAAAACTCAGGTCTTCCCAAGTTTTCTGTTGTGGAGCGAAGTCAATCTCGAAGGAAGTGCCGAAGCACTTCAATGCAGAAACGCTTTTCCGTGACCTTCCGTGTAGTTTCCAGGCTGTCGGTAAAATTACCCGTCCGGTCGGATTAGTACCGCATTTCAGGCTGGAAAAAAAAAATGTAACCCTTCGCTTTATTTATATGCAATAAATGTTTTTGCGACCGATACACAACCGTGAGCAGTTAAAGCAGTTAGTGGAGTCCTGTAGCTCAGTGGTTAGAGCACTCGCTTTGCAAGCGAGAGACCTGAGTTCAATTCCAGGCAGAGGGCGAAACCTTGGGCAAGTTTCCTTACTCCACACAGAGCCTAATAATAATCCCTCCAAAACCAAAAACAATAATAAATTGGTCATTTTCAATGTACGACTGTTTGTGGGACATTGCTGTGCGCAATTGGCTGCCGCGTTCGCCCACAAATATACGGTCAATTCACTTTACAGTGTGTTCTGTGAAGCGCTTTGGGACGTCCTCCTGACGTGAAAAGCGCTATATCAAATGCAAAGATTATTACTATTATTATTATTATTATAATTAAAGGCGTTTTGACAGTTCCTTTTGACGCTTTTGGAAAAAAAAAAGCCGTGAACTCGAAACATTACCGGAGGGGGTCCCCCCCCCCCCCCCAAAAAAAAAAAGAGCCACTGATCAGAAAATCCGAAGAACTTGTCGAGTCCAAAAAAACGGCAAAGGGAATCGTCGTGAAGCGGCGGCTTCTTCTTCTTCTCTCTCTCTCTCTCTCTCTGTCGCTGCCATTTGTTTTTGTTTTTAAACGGCGGACACGGCAGCGAACGGCCGGAGCCGCGGCGGCGGAGAGCGGCGCGTGCGCGGCAACGTCGGGTCGCAAAGCACGACGGGAGGGCGAAGAGATTCAAATCCCATTGTCGTGGGAGCGAACCGTTGGGGGAGAGAGAGAGAGAGAGAGAGAAAAAAAAAGAGGGGCTCGAGCCGGAGAGAGGGAGAGAGACCGACACACGCTCTCCCCCCCCTCTCCCCCTCCCCACCACCGGCTCCATCTCCTCACTCGGTTCTCGGCCGCGAATGTTTTTTAAAATCTCTGTGTATATATATCTCCATTGCAAGAGGAGGAGGAGGAGGCGATGATACAGCGGCAGCAGCAGCAGCAGCAGCAGCAGGAGGAGGAGGGCCGGGCTCGGGCTCCCAGAGCCAACCTGGTCCGCACTTACGGCAAATGTCAAGTGCGGAGGGTCTGCAAATGGCTGAGTCCGACCCGCGACCATCTCTTCTCCAACTCCGACTCCGACTCCCCGAGCAGCCGCGACAGCGAAAGCAGCAGCGACCCTTCCTTCGTCGTCACGAAGCCCAAACGGTGAGCGCCCTCGGCGGGGGGTCGGGGGTGGGCGGGGGTGAGGGGGGGGTGAGGGAGAGACGACGGCGACCGCGGCGACCGTCGCCGTCGTGGACAGTCGTCCCTTCCGTTTGAGACGTCTCCGAGCGCTTCGCAGAATAGACCGTGAAGTGAATTGACCCGTCTGGTTTGTGGGTGAAATGCGCACAGCAGCGACCCCACAGACTGAGCAAATTATATATATAATTTATATATATATATAATATATAATTTATATATATATATATGTGTATAATTGAAGGGTGATTGAGGGCAACAGTCGAAGAGGAGGGGTCTCGAGACGGGTCTTGAAGGTGGGGAGGGAGCGGGTGAGTGGGGGGGACTGCGGGATGGCGTTCCAGAGGGCAGAGCGGCAAACGGACCGCCCGCCAATATGGTGGGGCGAGCGAGGCGGGGGACGTGAAGCAGGTCGGAGCCCGCTGAGCGGAGGGAGCGAGCAGGTAGGGAGTTGGGGAGGAGCGAGACCACGGAGGGCTTTGAAGGTGAGGACCAGGATCTGTTCGACCCTGAGCTGTCCTTTCTCCCTCATATCCGCGCCACAACTGGCACCGCCTTCCATCACCTCCGGAATATCGCCAGATTACGGCATTACCTCACCCCTCACGCTGCTGAAACCCTGGTCCACGCCTTTGTCACCTCAAGGCTGGACTATGGGAACTCTCTCCTCGCCGGCCTTCCCGCCACCTCCCTCCACAAGCTGCAGGTCATTCAGAACTCTGCAGCTCGTGTTCTGTCCCGCACCAGGCTTCGGGACCACATCACTCCCACCCTCGCTCGCCTCCACTGGCTCCCCATCCCCCAGAGGATTGATTTCAAGATCCTCATCCTCACCTACAAGGCCATTCACGGCCTTGCTCCCTCCTACCTCTCCAACCTACTATCCCCCTACCTACCTGCCCGTACCCTCCGTTCCTCTGGCTCCGGTCTGCTCCACATCCCCCGCCCCAATCGCCCTACCATCGGTGGTCGGGCCTTCAGCCTCTCAGCCCCCAGGCTCTGGAACTCTATCCCCCAGTGCCTTCGCCGCCTCCTCCCTTTCCTCCTTCAACATCAACAACAACATTCCATTTATAGCGCCTTTCACGTCGGGAGGACGTCCCAAAGCGCTGGACAGTTGGGTCAGGACCCGAGTTGGGGGGAAATGGTCAGGGGTCAGGGTGAGGGAAGGGAGGGAGCGAGGAGGGGTAGAGAGTCAAGAGGGGAGCTGAAGGCACGGTCAAAGAGCCCTGAGGAACACCGCACCGTGCGGGGGCTAGAGGAGAACCGTTTGTGGAGATGAAGTGAAGACAGTTTGAGAGATACAATCTGAACCATTCAAGGACAGAACCATGAAGGTTGAGGTGAGAGGAGCGGCGGTGGATGAGGATAAAATGGTCAAAGGTGTCGAAGGCAACAGAGATGTCAAGGCGGATAAGGAGGCAGAGGGAGCCCTGATTGGGGACAGAATGTAATTTGTTCTGCATTGTGGACAGCACGGAAAACCGATTGGAGGGGTTCATGAAGGGAGTGGCGGCAAAAGAAGGAGCGAAGCTAGGAAGCAACAGCTCGTTCCAGGACCTTGGAATGGGAAGTTGGAGATGGTGCAGTAGTTAGAGAGTAGCCTGGAAATGGGGGGAAGTGATGCCTCCTTGGAGATGAGACTTTCTTAAACTTCACTCAGTGAAGTTTCACTCACTTTCAGCTTCACTCAGTGAAGAGTTGCTTTACCCACTGATATATGGGTCTGGTTTAAGACGTCACAAAATTTTTCCATTTTTTACTGCTGAACCAGTTGCTGATTTTGACTCCTTTGACTCTGAAAGTTCTGTGTATTCTGGTTCTATTTGATTATTTATTCTATCTGAATAAATATCTATCTGAATAAATTCTGCTCACAAAATATGCAGTCAATTCACTTTACAGTATATTCTGTGAAGCGCTTTGAAATGTCTCAAAGACATAATAAGGTGCTGTATCAAATGCAAGGATTATTATTTATCTAAAGCACAGAAATTCTCTTCTTAAAAAGTATATTGTCAAGATCCTAATTATGTGATATATATCTTTTCAGACGAGGAAAGGTATCAAGCTGCTGTATAAATGCAAAAGTGGTAAAGAGAAGTGTTGGAAAGCGAAAGAATATCCAAATTTGCAAGAGGAAGCGCTCTGATCTTGGGAGAAAGGGGGATTCACATCAGGAAAACCATAGCCCTGTTTTCACAGAAGAACAAAGGCACGAAGATTTCATTTTTGCTGAAGACAAGGAAAATTATATTGCCCCCATTACTAGGTATCTGATGTTTTAGGAGATTCACATTATTGTGTTTTCATTTGAAAAAATGTCTTTTTAACACGACTGTCAACCTCATAATCGTGGTTATCCCTTTGTGGCATGAAAGAACGTAATATTGGAACATCAGAATGAAATCTAGCAAATATGTTTTTGAATAAATTATGTTGACAACATAGTCTGCATACATATTTAGGGCATTTACATATACTGTAATTCAAAAAATCTTAAATTTAAGTCTTGTCTTACACCTAGTTTTGGTTGTGTAAAATCAGTTTTTTTTTGAAGAAATCTCTTAAGTTTTTGTTTTTATTCAGAACTAGAATTGCAGTTAATTTTGTTCCGTCTGTGTGTTTAAGTGAGTTTTGAGAACCCAACTTTTAGAACAAGAAGATAGTACGTGTACATTTCCAGTGCAACAAAAGGCCAACTTCCAGATCATCACCAGGAGTTCATTTTGCAAAGGAAGCCTCAGATCTGTGACACATTTGTTAAAAGTGAGCTTTCACTCTAGTCAGGCACTTAATAATTGGGCTGTCCTGTACTTAGAACTAAAGTTTCTGTTTCTTAACTATACATATGTGTGATCTAAATTTAAATTGGGATTTGTGAATCAAAAACTGCCCAATTCAGATTTGGGTGGACATTTATAAAATATATAAATTCTATGTAGACAGAAGATGTTTTCTATTGCATCAATATTCACTCCTTTAATTTTCAAAGGTGAGCTGGGGCTGAAGTGAAAGGTGACTTAGGTAGACGATGTAATGTGAAAGAAACAGGACAAGAAAAAACACTTGTGGGAAATACAGTATAATTTCCCATTCCTTTGTCTTTCCACTATTCACCTGCCTGAACATTTGAAAAAACATACCATTGAATTTCAACAAACCTCCATAAATAGTTTCCTTTCATATGTGCGAATATTTAACCAAGTTGTAATTATATAATTGTTTGGCACAAACACTGAGAAATCATACATCACTTGCCAAGAAATCAAATATTGTTGAGGAGTGACCATTTTTGGCCAGTTTCTCTTGGTTCATAGTGGGCTTAACACTGCAGGTAAGTAGGTAAAATTAGGAGGATATTTCAAAACTAGTTAATTCTATAATTGCACTACCGATATTGAACTGCATAACCAATTGAAACAAGATTTCAGAGGTTTGAATGAAGAGCGCAAACATTTGTACAATAGTGTGGAGTTATTTGCTTCTCATTGATGTAAATATTGTCACTGCATTTTTTTAAATCTTCTCTTCCCTCCCTGTAAAAGGAATAAGGCAAAGCAAATGTTACAACATACTCAAAAGTTAAAATTTGTTACTTGTCGCCGAAAACTACGGAATCCAAAAACAGTGAATCAAGTTAAAAGCATCCAACCTCAAATCAAAAATGAGGTAAAGTCAAATCTCTATTTTTCACCAATACTTTAATCAGTTAAGTTTACAAATTTAAAACTACACTTTCAATTTGGCACATGTTGCTATATTGAGATATGTGACCATTTCACCATCAATATTTTGTTATGAATTTAGTTGTTAGGAGTCACTTGACTAGTTTTTCTGAAGCTTATGTCATTTAAATTAGCTATGAAGCATAGAAGAAAACATTTTTGTCCAGCAAATCTTTACAGTTTAAATGTAGTGTTTTTATTTTAAGTTAATATATACATTTAGTTTGTGTAATTTGTGAGGACCAGTTTCAGGGTTTATTAAAAAATGTATATTTTACTTAATTGTGCAGCTTAAAATGCCTTCACAAAATATATAACAAATTGAATTTATTTAGCAAATTGTAACAATTTATATTTGTAATCAACTGGGTATTTAAATATATACACATTAAATGTGTTTTTTTCCTTGCAGGTATTTTTGGGATCATCAACAGAGTTTTCAGAATCATTGATATATTTTGACAAACCACATGAGAACAACGATTGGATAAATTCAAGCAGTTGTCTCAGTTTTTCAAAAAAGCTGGACGGTTATCCACTTCAGACAAGCACACCCTCTTGCTCCACAAAGTTGAAAATAAAAGCACCACCAATGTGTGCAATTTCGTTCAATAGTTCGAACAATGATGAGTTTAAGAGCAAACTCAAACCTTTTACCATGGAAAGTATTGACCGTCCCAACGCAGTGGGAGCCTTTTGCCCCCGGAAGCACCTCCCCACTGAAGAATCGGAAAATAATTTACAATCCAAAAAGGAAATCAGGACGTATGGTTTTGCTATGGAGTCTAAATCAGTCAGTTTTATGGTATCAATGGAAAATTGTCAACATTCAGATCCAGTTCTTTCCCATTCCACTGAAACTCAGAAGATTGACTTGGCTTCTGTCCCACCTGGCGCTTCCGATGTGAGCAAAGAATTATTTACCGATGTCACTGAAGTAGTTGAGAACCCTTGTGAGGACGGTTCAGCTGAGAGACTTAATGTGAAGAAACTTGCAAGCAACATGTTGGCAAAGTCTGGAATGTCTTATACCACTTATGATGACCAGGTAACTGAACTGAAAATGTATCAAACTAAAGAACTTTCCAGAAAGGAATTTCAGTCTGTTGTGCAGTTAGACTGCGATTTGGTTCACAAGTACTTGCAAAGAAAGTTCTTTAAAGAAAATCCACAGACCAAAAGTAGGACAGCAGTCTCTCTTGCGGACGTGGTTTGTGAAGACAATTCATCCCGTGATGAAAATGAACTGCAATTTGTAGATTACTTAACAAGCAAGAAATTAATATTGCAAAAAGCTAGCAAGATAAGATGGGCACGATCTTTGGACTGGAAGGATCTGCAACCCCTTGTGTTGCTCAATCCATTTGAAATAGAGTGGCATTTAAACCAGAAGAAAATTTTTATCAGAAATCATGTAAAAGCAAGTCTGGGAGATGGTGCTTCTTGTGATCAACGGAACGAGAATAATTTTCAAGAAAAATACTCTGAGAATTTGAAGTTTCACGAAGTACACACAAATAGAAAAAATAGTGTTCAGGAATTAAATACTGACGGAGCATCTGGAGCTGATTCAAACTGTTCTGAACTGGTAATTGGCTCACCACACAGGCGAGCACTTTCACTTGAGAGTGACAGTTTTCTGAACGGAAATGGCATGTCAGAAGAAAAAAATGATGTCAGTGATTCTACCTCCAGCAGGTGTCGCAGACAGAACAAGAACAGGCATACTGGATCGATGTTTCAAGAAGATGTTGATTCAGTTGTATTCTCTGTGAACCAAACAAACAGGATTGATAATTCCCTAATTGGTTTGAACAGCGTTTCAGACGTACAACTGCATGAGGTGAAATAGACATTTGATTTGTAGATTTATTTTATCAATAGTCTGCCTTTGTAAACCTTGCATAGGGGTACACATCTGGTATTTATGTGCACACATAATGGTGTAATAGAAGATATGATGATAATAATCCTTACATTTGATATAGGGCCTTATCACATTGTCAAGATGTCATATATCGCTTCACAGGGTATACTGTAAAGTGTAGTGACTGTGTTGTGCGCGAAACGCAGCAGCCGATTGCGTACAGCAGTGTCCCACAAGCGGTGGTGGATTGAGTGACCAAGTTATTATTATTTTTGGAGGGATTATTATCCCTTATATATAGCATCTATGATGTGTTATTGATACTGTTCTTGAGATACGGCTGTGCCTGCAAGGACCGTTTTAATTGGTTAATTTTAAGTCTCCTGTGCATTGGTGGCAGTGTGGTTGCTATGGGAACATTTATTTAGCACATGATTTTGCCCAACACTTGAATGATGGGGAAACAGGCAATATAGTTTAAGCACTTAGTCAGCTATGATAAAATATGAATATTAGTCATGATTTGTGTTCTTTCATGGGCTGAATACCACCAGCCAATCCACGGTGTAAAATAATTTTGTGTATTGGGGTATCTCCTAGAAAAGGTCAAACATTTATTTATAAGTTTACTACTTTGAAGATATATTTTTATTTCCAATTGCAATGAGTAGCTGCTTTTGAACAGATGGAGTTCTGTTTGAGTGACATCATGAATAGCAGTGCTACCCACAGATATCTGCCGCCATTCATGACCTTACCAGCTAGTTATCTGCAACCAGTGGGTTTAAAGTATAAAACATAAAAGAAACTGGGAGGGCTCAGTATCATCAGAAACATTCGCATTTACTATTAAACATGTGCTTTCCTTTTGATTCAATGCATGAGGGATAAGGGAATAGAGGAATATAATAGGGGATAGAGAGGAGATTTAGTCCAATTGGAGCTCATTTCTGTAAGTAATGCATGAACCTTGGGCCAAATGGCCTGTTTTAGTGATGTCCAGTTCAGATGATAATAAATAATAATCCTTACATTGGTTTCGAAAAAAAACATTTAACTTTGGGGCCAGTTCAGCTCTGAGGAGACTGCACTTGGCCCCCGGCCCACCACCCCTCACACACACACACACCACCATGCTGAGTAGCTGATGTGGTTACTTTGAGGCTTGGGACAACAGGTTTGGAGATGCGCATTTATATATTTGGGGTTTGGTATCTACCTTCATTGGTTGGCAGTGAAGTAAGTAGGTGCTGGGAACAGGGATTCTTCCCACTCAATTCCTTTCAATCTTGCAATCCAAAGCCCTTTTGGGTAGGGTGGACAAACACCAGCGGTAGGAAGCTTGCAACACAGTGCTCTCAATTGCAAGCTATGCGGTTTCAGCTGATTAAACTCCAGCAGTACCCCGGTGCACACTCTGGGGTCCCCAAGCCTTTGCTGTTGCACTTAATACTCTACAGAATGAGGTAAGCATGATGTGTTCTTTCATGGAGACAGTCTGACTTCCATTTCAGGTTCAGGTAAATTGCCATCTGTAGGTTGCATAATAGGTACGTGGACCTCGGTATGAGTTGGATACTTCTAAGCATGGTGATAAGCACCATTGTGTGCTAGATACTCAGTAGATCAAGAAACATGGAGCTTCTGCAGAAGCTCTGTATGTCTAACTGGTGGTATCAAGGTTCATTGGATACGGCTGTTGTTTGAACTGTGGGCAGTTGGATGATGGCACCTGCTATCCACCGTGTAGGAGTTTGAATGTAATTATTAGATGTCAAATGACCAACTAGTGACTATCCTCCCTAGGGCTCAAGAGGTAAGCGGATGCTTCTTGCCTCTGAGCTGGCAACAAGGTGATGTATTTGACATCAGCATATTGGAATTGAGTTACCCTCTGTGGCAATCTTAGTAGTCTAGTTTCTGAGCGAGCTTAAGGTGGGTTCTTAGTGTTCCAAAGAATCGTTGATGATAGACCAGCTAGCCTAGCTTATTGGCAAGGCTCGGAGATGTATACCAACCACTGAGGACAGTGATTCTTCCCACTGAGCTCTTGTTGACTCTTCAAGCCAAAGCTTTACTGGGGAGGGTAGTCCAAGCTGGACAAGCAGCAGAAAGCTTGCTAGACAGTATTTGCAATGGCAAGCTATGTGTTTATAACCAGTTAACCAACAGTGTCCCAATGAACACTGGGTTCCCTAAGCCTTGAATTTTGCCAATCTGTTTGTGGAGATCTGTAGCGTGTTGGTTGGAGCACTCACATCGCAAGTGAGAGGACCTGGGTTCGATTCCCAGGCAGGTTGAAAACACTAGACAAGTGTACTTACTACACAGGCTTCTGTTTACCTAGCAATAAGTACGAATCCGGTTGTTAGTCGATTGGTGGATAGCTTTTCCGGGTGTAATAAACCCTTTTAAAAAATAATAATTATTTAAAAAATAATAACTTGATCTACGACTGTTTGTGGTACATTGCTGGACGCAATTGGCTTCTGTGTTTTGCCCAGAAAATATACAGTCAATTCACTTTACAGTATACTGTGAAGCGCTTTGAGACGTCTTGAAAATGTGATAAGACAAGGATTATTGTATTACATATATTATAATACTTTCCAGAATTAGGAAAGCGGGCTGAATGGCTTCAATGCACATTCCATTGTCGACACAGGGAATGCATATGTGGAACTCTAATTTGGATACTCTTAAACATGGCTAAAGGTTTCTGTGTGTCAAACACTTAGCTAACTTAAAAAAGTTCAAATGTTGCAACGTTTCCACAAGTGAAAATTAAGCCTAATTTTCTATTTGTTTTTGTGTGTTACATAACCTTTGATTTGTTTTTGTAGGAGAAGAAAAACCTACAATCAACTGTTGTGAACTCTTCATTATTTTCCTCCCCTCTGAGCTCACGTAACTGGTCAAAGTTCAAAGCAGCTCATTCAGTTCACAAAAATCACAAAGGTAATACGGGATTTTGTTAAGATAGTGGATATTAGTTTTAAAAGATCTTCTGTGGCTGAATGTGTAAATCTTTGTTTCTGATAGATTTACACCTAAATCAATAATACAGGTTGCATTTAAAAAAGTACTTTTAAGAGTAGAGGTTCTGCCATGCTTGAAATGGCAACTTGTCCTTACTCAACCTGCACGTCCATAGATGTCTTTGCCTCAGTTCCCTTTCCACCTGGCTTTGAAATGTTGCAGTATAAATATTAACATGGTTATTGAACTTATTGCTCTCCAGTGAAATGAAACTGATTAGTGATATTTGGAATTAGAGTTCACAGCAAATATAAGCTCTCATAGTTTTTATTCTGGCCCTTTGAATTGTGTGTCAGCCTGGCTTAGTTAGTAGTTCTCTTGCCTCGGAGTCAGAAGGTTGTGGGCTCAAGCCCCACATTGGAACTTGAACTCTCGCATAATCTAGTCTGTCACTCCAATGCAGTGTTGTGTGAGAGTTGCATTTTTGGAGGTGTTGTCCTTCAAGTGAGACAATAAATCTGTTCAGGTGGACGTTAAAGACCCCATGGCATTACTTGAAAAGAGAAAGGAGTTTCTCCTGGTGTCATGGCTAACAATCCTCCAAATAAAATTGGACATTTGTTTCATGGCTGTTTGTGAGTCATTACTGTGTCAAATGGGATGCTGTGTTCAACCACCTGTTTGTACTTTGAGACGTCATCCAGATATGAAAAGTGCTGTACCAAATGCAAGGGTTATTTCACCATTGGGCTTCTACATTTGGCTGACTGTGGCGCTGTGGCACCCTGCGTCACAGAGTACGCACAGAGCCAAGCAGCAGGAACAAAATAAAGAACACAGAACAAAGCTAAGCACCAGCAACAACAAAGTTACATTTTTAAAGCGCCATTCACGTCGGAGGGCGTCCCAGTGATTATAAATTATACATTTATATTTATCATGATACAGATGCGTAAGTGAAAATCAAACCTCTCAAGGATAAGTAAAAAATGCTAGCCAAAAGGGAGAAGGTCCATTAAATGAAACTGAAGAACAAAGTCCTCCCAGAGGAGTCCTCCCAGACGAGTATAGATAAAGATGAAATGTCTGTCTATGTGTCAATCTACATTCCATATTGGATCCTTTGGTTGCAAGCATAGTTACAACGGGTACAGCTAGAGTAAAATAAATCTAGAAATCAGGAACTTGTAATTGTTGTAACTAACTATTAAATGTATTTTTCCTTTTGCTAGCAATCATTACACCTTTGAAAACTGTTTGCACTATGTCATATCAACACAATCAGGAAACCCCACGCTCTCTACCAAAAGAAAAGGATACCGACCAAAATAATTTTCCTACTTCTGAGACCAACTTGGAATGGAGAACCGTTTCCTCTAAAACTTCAATTACTAATAGAATAAGAAGGACCAGAGTCTCCAGAAATTCCTTCTTGGTATGTATATTGATTGAGTGTATCAGTTTATGGAAAAAAATTACTGCAAATGTTGAAGTGTTATATAACAAAGTGAAAACTTAGCAATGTGCTTTATTTTTGATCACATAACATTTCAGCCGGAATCAAGTGAAAAATTCTGCCCGATGAAAGACTGATTTTCTAATTATACCTTTCCACTGACAGAAATATATCTAGTTCATTTTGTTTAGCGGTAGTGAGCCCAATTATTTTTATTGATCTCAGAGCTAGTATTTCAATGCCACTTCACAGTATACACGATGAATTACGTCAGTACCCTCTTTTTTAGCTGCACTGAATTACTCTCCACTTTTTGGAGCAATAAATGGAGAGCTGCAATCTTTAGGCCCAACTATTTTGGTGAAGCTTCGGGTGTAAGTTTTGCATTCCTAAACCTGTTGATAGATGAGTCGGAATTCCAATTTTTAGTGATGTGATTATCAACAGTGAGAATTGTGACAGAACATTCAGGAATGTCTGAAAATGAATCGCAAAGCTAACAACATTCTCTAACTGCAACCTGCAGTCCTTCCAATTCGCTCCTTCCCCTCATTAAAGGCCTATCTCGAGAATTTTATTGTGCTTTTGGTTATCTTTCCCCTCCCCACCTCTTCGCCTCCTAGCCCAAGCTCAGGTACCCAGCGGGCAGTGTGGAGCACTTTGAGATGTGAAAGACGCTGTATAAATGTCTGTTTTATTGTATATTTAAAAAATATATTCTACTGTTGAATTTTATAAAAAGGAATTTCAAATGCTTCATTCACTTGAAAATTGTTAATGGTTTTATATAGTTCAATATTTCCTTTGTTAACTGTCTACAGGACAGTGGGTCATCACTAATGCTGTTCCTCAGTAATGAACAGAGAGTATACCGGGAATGCCAGCAGGATCGACCCATCTCCTTCAAAGAATGCATACCACTGAGCAAGTTCAAGAAGTGTGACAAAATTGGAGAGGGAGTTTTTGGGGAAGTATTTCGGACTATAAATGATAATGGCGAATTCATGGTATTCAAGGTACTTATCAAAAGACTAAGAAAGACGAAGAAAAGAAAGTTTAAAGATGTTGATGATGAATGTTGATGAATTTAATTTTTAGAAGCAAGAATGTAATGCACACTACCTCAAAATATTCTTTTAATCTGTAATTTTAGGTTAACATTCAATCAATTTACTCCATCAGCAAGACTGAGGCCTTCCTGATTGGCTCGCGCCAGCGCCTCCGCACCTCAGGCACTGGCAGCATCCGCCTCCACGGCTGCACACTCAACCTCACTAAGCCAGTCAGGAACCTGAGTGTCTTGTTTGACCCTGAACTGTCCGTTCTCCCCCACATCCCGGCAGTGACCGGCACAGCCTACCAACCCCTCCGCAACATTGCCGGACTCCGCCACTGCCTCACCCCTCAGGCTGCCGAAACCCTCACCCACGCATTCGTCACATCAAGGCTTGACTATGGAAACTCCCTCCTCATCGGCCTTCCCAACTCTTCCCTTCACAAGCTGCAGATCATCCAAAACTCTGCAGCTCGTGTACTCTCGCACATCAGACTCTGTGACCCCATCACTCCCACCCTCGCCCGACTCCACTGGCTCCCCATCCCCCAGAGGATTGAATTCAAGATCCTCATCCTCATTTTTAAGTCCATCCATGGACTTGCCCCCTCCTACCTCTCTGACCTGCTGACTCCCTACCAACCTGCCCGCTCCCTCCGTTCAGCGGGCTCCGGCCTGTGCTTTCAGCCTCTGCCCCCACACTCTGGAACTCCATCCCACAGGCCCTTTGCCTCGCTTCCTCCCTTGCCTCCTTCAAGGCCAGTCTCAAGACCCTCCTCTTCGATCGTGCCTTCAGTCGCCCTCCCACCTCTCTGCCTTCCCTCACACCTACCCAACCCCTCCCCCATGCTCGGGCCGCGACAGCTGACTGTCCAGCGCCTCCCAACATGAAAGGCATTATATAAATGTAATTTTGTCACTTGTTGTCTAATACTAACATAAATATTGTATATATAGTAGCTGACTTGATTCTTTCTGTATGTCAATTCATGAAACTGTGATTGATATGCAGATAATTCCGATAGAGGGAGCGAAATATGTGAATGGTGAACCACAAAAGAAGTTTGAAGAAATTCTTTCCGAGATAATCATTTCAAAGTAAGTAGACTTTTTAGAATGTGTGTTTGTCAATTGTTAAACAAAAATATATTTGAAAGTACAGTAACCCCACGGCTATCTGGACCCCAAGTATCTGGGATGAGGAATTAGCCGCACCAGATCCGAAAAAGAAAAAATCCACGATTCAAAGGTCCACCCTGCGGTTTAAAACTCCTGCCGGTACACATGATGCCCATGGTTTGACACTATTGGTTGAGCCGAGGGCATCAACAGAGCGTCCGTGGTCAGTACAGAACTAGAGTTATCCTTTTGTTTATTTACAATTTCTTTTATTAGTTTATTTTAAATATTTGGGAGGATTTATTTTATTTATTTTAAATGTTAGGGATTAGCAACCAGCCAGAAAATCTGACTCACCGTACTGGATCTCCTCCATATTGGTCCGATTAGTTGGGGGTTTAGTGTATAAATTTCAATTAACAGATGCTCGTGCTGGGAGTAAAGTGCTGCTTAGCACTCTTATCTGCATCAAGGATTCACAGGTCTGGTACAATATGGATTAGATTTACAGTAATCTGACCTAACATTTTGCTTTAATCCCAGCCTCCGAGAAGCTTCATCAGTGTATTATTTCCATTTTTATGCAAAGGATTCAGTTTTGCGTCTGTATTGTAGACCACATCGTGAGCAGCGAATACAGTATCCTATATTGGTGGAAGTATAGGTAAATCGCTGTTTTAGCCGGAAGCAGCGTTTGGGGCCCTGGACAGTGGGTGGGGGAAGGAGGTGAACAGATGGGTGTTGTATCTCCTGCATTGGCATGGGAAGGAGAGCAGGTGTTAGTGGCCTTGGAGGAGTGGAACAGGGAGTGACGGAGGGAGCAGTCCCTTTGGAATGCTGAGAGAGTACGGGATGGAATAATTTGTTTAGTGGTGGGATCACGCTGGAGGTGGTGGAAATGGTGGAGGATTATCCATTGAAAGTGGAGACTAATGGGGTGGAAGGTGAGGACTAGGGGCACCCTGTCACGGTTCTGGGAGGAGGGGGAAGTGTGAGAGCAGAGGTGCGGGGAATAGGATGGAGAGGGTCGAGGGCCCTACCTACCATGATAGAGGGGAATCCTTGGCGAAGGAAAAAGGAGAACATTTCAGAAGCTATGGTGTGGAAGATGGCATTGTCAGAGCAGGTGTGGCCGAGGCGGAGAAACTGGGAGAAGGGAATGGAGTCTTTACAGGAAACGGGGTGAGAAGAAGTGTATTCGAGGTAGCTCTGGGAGTTGATGGGCTTATAGTAGATATCCGTGGATAGTCTATGCCCCGAGATGGAGATCAAGAAGTCGAGGAAGGGAAGAGTGAGAGATGGACCATGTGAAGGTGGGGGAGGGGTGGAAGTTGGAAACAAAATTAATGAAATTTTCCAGCTCGGGGCAAGAGCAGGAAGCATATCACTGTACTGGAAGAATAATTCAATGTATCCTACAAACGGCAGGCATAGCTGGGACCCATGCGGGTTTCCATAGAAACACCTTTTATTTGGAGGATGAGAGTGGAGTCAAACCAAATGTTGTTCAATGTAAGAACAAGTTCAGGCAGGCGGAGGAGGGTGGTGGTGAATGGAGACTGGTTGGGCCGCTGTTCCAGGAAAAAATGGAGATGTGGACATGTGACAACGGAGATCTTACTTATCTTATTTATGTTGGGCCTTTTGAGCCTTCAGAAAGAGGAGGCTATTTTTGATCTGGGTTCAAATCCAGATCCCGGAAGTAAGAGAACTTCATTCTTTATAATACTGCCACCTAATACTAACCAGATTTGGTGTTTAATAATTTTATCCATTTAATTTTAAATGAGAAAAAACATCTTTCACCCCTTAGGAAACTGCATCAATTGAGTGAAGAAGGAGAAAACCACACTATTGGATTCATTTCTTTGCATAAGTAAGTGCATTTATTGGCCATAAACGTTTCATTTGAAATCTACAGATGTGTACATTTTCCAGTACTACCATTATGAGTTAAATGTGAATTGGCTTTTTTTTAAAAGTAAGCAGTGTCCTTGAAGAATCTTAGGCTGTTTCTTACAAAATATGTAGATCTAAAGAATTAGGGCCTCCTCGAAGCCTTTATTCACATTGATGGTATTCTCGAGAGAATATGCGGGCACGGTCAAACATTTGACTCTTGCAAATGCAGCACTCCAAGATTAACATAATAATGCAGCAGAACAACCTTTATGCAGTGTAATGGTTAGAGCAGGAATTTTTTTTAAAAAAGACTGCCTTTGCCATTCGGTGTAAAAATAACAGTAATATTTATATAGTGACACAGAGCGCTAATACAGCAGAGCTCAATGCCAAGCTGGAGAGACAGGAGAGTTTCTTTCAAAATTTTGAGGATCAAAAGTTTTCTAATGGCCCTGACATAACCACATAAGCTACAGTTGTGGTATCCTGTAGTTTCGTGGTAGAGTGCTTGCCTTACAAGCGAGAGGAACCGGGATTGATTCCTGGGCAGAGCAAAACGTTGTTCATCTTTGCTTATTCCACACAACTCTGTTTACCTAGCAGTAAGTAGGAACCTGGTTTTAGTCGATTGGTGGATCACTTTTCCAGGGATAGTAATTCCTTCCAAAAATAAATAAATAATAATAATACTTTGGTCACTGAATCCATGACTGTTTGTGGGACACTGCTGTGCGCAATTGGCTGCCGTGTTTCGCCCACAAAATATAAAGTCAATTCACTTGATAGTATATTTTGTAAAGTGCTTTAAGACGTCTTGAAGACATGATAAGGTGCTATATCAAATGCAAGGATTATTACTATCATTAGTTTTGACCCAGTTTTGTTGATAGTAGAGGGAGAAAACCGAAAGTGATGTATGGCTTCTACCAAAATTATGTATAAAAATAAAGCTGTACTGTGTAACATGGAGTTTTAAATCTTTTTTCAGTGATGCATTCATTGATTCTTGGTTTAGCTGCAGTCACCCCTGCAATCATTAGCTTTTAGATCCATCTCCACTATAGCTTTGGCTTTTGAAGCTGAATCTTAACCAAAATGAGTGAGGCTGACATTTACATTAGCAAGTTCTTGTTTTGCAGTGTATATTGCGTCAAAGGTTCTTACCCTGGGGAGTTACTTAAAGCTTGGGACAACTATAATCAAACTAAAACCTCTGAAAATGACCGCCCAGGTAAGATATTGGTTGCTTTATTTCTGCAAATTTTACTATTTTATTTTGTAAAAGTTACTTCTATTAAACCCTGGTGAAGGGTAAAAGCTCTCAGTCTAGTATCGCAAAGTTTAAAAGAGAAGACAACCAAGGAGTATGGGTTAATGAAGGAGGTAAAGAATCGTCTTGAGGTCCTGGAAAAGAATGCTTAAATAAAAGGCAGTGTTATCGAGGAGGCGAAAGAAGAGCCTGTGTGACAGCAAATTTGAATCTTGGGAGGAGCAAAAGAGGAAGTGAACAGAATTAACAACCATATTTATTTATGTATATTGGAGAAATACAGGAAAGCTTAGGGTCAGAGGTGAGAAGGATCGCCTGTATACTTTTTTTTAACAATTTTTCAATGGAAAGTGTAAACAAAGTTTCTTTAACACAGTTTCAGCAAATGAGGAATTAATGAACATTAATCTAATCAAAAAAGATGGTAAAGATTAAATAATCAAGCCATTCCACTTCAAACTGAATTAAACTTTAGTATGCAATTTGAAGGAAATTTATGACTGAAACCGAGTCATCAGTAAAAGAATAAAGGGGTTAGCTTTAGTGGAAGTAGGATATATCTAGCATAAATAGGATATTTCTCAAATGACAAGAAAATTAGATAGCCATGCGCATACCTGTTCTGAAAGCATCATTGTTTGGAAGTGCATAATGCCAGACTGTCAGATATTAAGGTATGAAAAACACATTTTCCAAAGCAGTTTAGGAGATGCATAACACAGACAAGCTCACCTGAGGTGTACATCATGTTTATAGTTATGCTGGCTATTCTGGGTTAGGACAGTTTTCGTGGGCATGGATAAATTGAGAACTAATCGCTGCTCCCTTAATTTTAAGAAGTACAGATTAAAAATTAATGGGTGGTAGTTTGTCAAGTAAAAAGTAAATTGGACAAGTGGTTAATTGGAGGCATTTACTAACATCATGTTGTCTCCCAAACAATTCCTCTAATATAAAGCAGGAATTTTGTTTGGCTGAATGAGAAGATGACAATTAATTGTTTGCAAAAGATTTAAAGAATGAGAATTGATATATTCTTGGTTCTCAGAGGTTTGCTTTTGTCTTACAGTTTCCTGCTGCCTATCCCACACTGTTTTACTGTCATTTCTAATCTGCAAGAAACTACAGATAATCAACTGGGGAATTAAATAACCTCATAGTCAAATCCTTGAACTGCCAGAAAAACCAATTAGAATATTTGAACTTGGATTTGTAAAAACTCACTAAAAACATTAGAGTTACACATATAGCATTCAAAATCTTTCTAATATTCTAGTTTCTGATACAATAACAATTCTCAACAACTTTTGTATTTGTGATGTTTGTTTCACTCAATGGTAATTTGGAATATTTAAAACTAGAAAATTGAGAGATTTTTTTAATGTTCTGATTGAAAGTGGGGATAAAATTAAAATCTAAAATGTTGCAACTGACAGATTGAAAGTATCAGTAATAATTTCTGGTTGAATGGATCTTTGTAATTTCATTAAATGATCACAATTAAAACATTGTTCAATAAGATATTTGTTTTTCTTTTAGATGAATCTAAGGATGAGCAACTTTACATGATTTTTGAATTTGAATTTGGTGGTTGTGATCTAGAAAGTATGAACACCAAGGTAATGTTTTGAGACATTCAATATAGATATACAGTTCTTCATGTATTTGTTGCTCAAATGTATTTAATTGAACTGTTCCAACAGATTCCTTCCATTGAAGTAGCAAAGAGTGTATTACATCAAATAACTGCTTCCTTGGCTGTGGCTGAAGTGGCTTTGAATTTTGAACATCGGTAAGAGAAACAAACTTCAATTCATTCTGTCCGATTTATTTTGTGTAGAATAAGAAAAATGTTTAAAATTGAACAGTGCTTATTTTGGATAGGTGGGTGCAGAGTCTGAAATAAGGCTGTGTGTTGTGTTTCAAAAACTGTTTTAGTATTGCAGAGCTCGAATCTTGTTTCTTTTATGTTACTATGTGACTTTTGTTTGAATTTAATTTCAGAGACTTACACTGGGGTAATGTTCTCATCAAGCGAACAGCTCTAAAGCAGATTGAATACTGTTTGGCTGGTACAACTTACAAGATTGACACTCATGGGTTTTTAGCTAATATCATTGATTATACTCTATCAAGAGTGGGAACAGGTCAGTGTGTGCAAATATATTTTTATACAGCAATACGTGAAGTTGGGCTGAATTTTCAGTCACCGTTACCCATTGCACCTTGGTGATGTATGTATTTGGGGAAATTCCCATTGCATCGCTAAGAATCTTCCATGCAACACGCACCATTATTCCGCATTAAAATATTATTAAAATGCTAGCCTGTTATTTTTATATAAATATATTCCCTATTCATCCTGTAAAATATTTCTTACACTCCGTTTCCATTCTGTTTCTGTAACTGGTGATTTCTGGCACTTTCAAAAGAGATACAATATGGAGGTCACTTTCTATTATTTGTGTCTCTTTGGGAAAACAAATCTTATCTAGCTAGAAGGAGGAGGTTTCGGAAAACACATTTGTTGTGAACACATGGCCTGCATGTGTTTCAGTTTTCTTATAACTCTTTCTTCCCCCCAACTTTCTTCCCTCCAAGTGGAGTCCTGTAGCTCAGTGTTTAGAGCACTCGCTTTGCAAGTGAGAGACCTGAGTTCAATTCCAGGCAGAGGGCGAAACCTTGGGCAAGTTTCCTTACTCCACACACAGAGCCTAATAATAATCCCTCCAAAACCAAAAATAATAATAAATTGTTCATTTTCAATCTACGACTGTTTGTGGGACATTGCTGCACGCAATTAATTGACTGCCGCGTTCGCCCACAAATATACAGTCAATTCACTTTACAGTGTGTTCTGTGAAGCGCTTTGGGACGTCGTCCTGACGTGAAAAGCGCTATATCAAATGCAAGGATTATTATTATAACTCCCTTGTAGATTTGCTGTTGTGGTTTATAATGCGATTAGTCTTAGAGAGACTTAATTGTAACATTTTACTCACCGCACAGAATATTTATCTCTATGTAATATGTACAAGCAGCATAACTAACACTATGTATTTTTTGACTTTTTTGCCAGATGGTGTCCTGCACTTCTGTGATCTCTCCAGTGAGACTAGTTTTTTTTGTGGTCAAGGAGATTATCAATTTGATATATACCGAAAAATGAGGGAGGAAAATTTGTAAGTAACTGCACTATTTAAAGAATTGAAATTTGTGGCGCAATCTAATACATAATGCAGCTTTTCCCTATTTGATCCCAGCCTGGCAAGATACTGATGGGTTTTCAGATTAATAAACCAGATTAATACATTTTATAAATCAGTTTAGTACATGTTAATGCTGAATCAGATTAGTACATGCTATTACAAATTCAAGTTTAAAGATTTTGCCTTTCAAACGTTCAAATGTTTTCCACTTTTCAACATTTCTTCCCTACATCCACCTCAACAGTAATAGTGCAGTATAGGATGTGCACAAATTATTTTTAATTGAATCTCTTTATAGATATTCCATCAGTACTATCAGTTATAAAACTATAAGAAAAATTACTCAGTATTATTTAATGTAATACTGTTACATGGCTTTTATATATATTTTCCCTTATTAGCTTGTTTTACCGTAAGGTCCTTTATATTTGCACAGTGAAATTCAAACGTTCTATAGTATATCAGAGTAGCAGTTAGATTGAATTGCTTCAGCAAACTTCAGAGGAGCCCATTATAACGATCCATAAAATCCAAACCCATGCTATTGAGAGGCAAGATAGCAGCTTTGACTGTGCATGTATTCCACTAGCACCTTTTACATTGGACAGTTTGTCCGTTCAAACCTATCTTTTTCAACCATCTTTCCCCTCTCCTCATCAATCTCCCGATCCTTCTCTCCCCACCTGTTCAGGCTCAAGTCAGTTGTGTGAAACATTTTGAGAAACCCTTGACATGCGCATGTGTGATGAATAATTGTGCTATAAGTGAGTTTGTACTATAGTGAAGTGTGTTACAACAGGGCAACACTGTAACAACAAATGTCATTCAAAAAAGTGATTTTTTACATTTTACAGTTCAATTAATAGTTGAAAAATTCACATAGTTGCCACAATCTTTTGTTTATTTCTACACGTGTTTGATATTTCAAATTGATTCCTCTCTGTGGGTTGCAATCTGGCGTGCAGTCCAGAAATCCTCAATAAGAGTACCTTCAAAAATGCTTTCTTGTAAACCGATTTTGAAACTTGCATGCCTATGTTTTTTTCTTATTTCTTAGCAACAAGTGGTCTGACTACAACCCACACTCAAATGTGTTGTGGTTGCATTACCTAGCTGAGAAAATGTTAAATATGAAGTACAAGAAAAGAGCCAAAATCGCCCTCAAGACACGTAAAGAAAAATTTGAGGAGTTCTTGAATGAAGCTCTGAAGTATCAGTCTGCTGAAGAGCTATTGCATTCAAATTTCTTCTTTCAATAAAACGGCAAGCATACTTTGATACGTTGGGATCTCTGATCTGCAGAAATTTTATTTCCTTTTACTTAAATGTAAACAGTTTTTATTTTTTTCTAAATAAAGTTATTGAAAACAATTGTAAAATATTTTGTACTACCAAAATTACATTCCTTTGTAAAGCTGCCATGTAATATTTCTACAATAATACTAAACAAGATCTTTGACACGTTGTTTAGTTTATAATTTATTTCTAAAATGTTTAATTCTCTGAATTAGTGATAAAAAGAAATCTTGTACCAGCAGAATAGTAGAGATAATAATTGGGATAGTTGTAAAATAATTGTCTCAACATTTTTCCTTTCAGTCTTAGAATAAATCCAGTGATTTGGGCAAGTTTCCTGATTCAATATGCCTCTGTTTACCTAGCAGTAAGTAGGCACCCGGTTGTTCTGTTGGTCGTTTTGTACAATATTGGTAGAAACTAAACCAGATTTATTCAGTGTGTGATGGAGCATCTCAATCTAGATGGATCATATTTGTGGCCTTAGATGTCGAATAGGCCCACCTATTCTGCAGTCTTCTGAGTTGCACCACATCAATTTCCTTAGATTTAAAGCCTTTATTAAATCACTGCAAATATCCTTTCCTCCTGAACTCGCCCGGTCTCCTACGGAATACCCCAAAGTTCCATTGGCCCCTTTTCCTTGTTTACATGTGCTCCTTCTTGGTGATGTCATCCGCAGACATGAAGCCAACTTCCACATGTAGGTGGACGACACCCAAATCTACTTTACCTGCAGCCACAACCCCAGGCCTACCGATGTTTTGTCCTCTTGCTTGTCAGATATCAAAGCCTGGATGGCCACCAACTTTCTGGAGCTGAATGTTGACAAGGCAGAAGCCATCTCCTTGGCTCCTGTTATCGTCTTCTCACCTGCAGCTCTGACGTCCTTAACTTCCCCAGTCTCCCACACTGATATCTACGCAACCTAGGCATTAGGTTCAATCCTCAGCGGTTCTTCCTATCCCATATCCAGTGCCTGACTAGGACAGCATTCCTCCACCACCACATTGCCTGCCTCTGATTGTACCCCAGGAGGGAAAATACTTGTACTGTGTTTGCCATCTCCCTACAACAGTGAGGTTGAGGCTGACTACTTAATCATATAAATATCATATAAATCGTATAAAGGAACTGCATTGACAGTATATTTGGCTCATCCCTCTATAGCCTACCGGTACATTAAATGCTAGATGCGTAATGTGAAGCACTCCAAGACAGTACCACGCATGAGGGGTGCTACATAAATTCAAGTTATTGTCAAAGCATTTTATATTATAAAACAAAACGAGTAAATAACACTTGTTTAAAAACTCTAGGTGAGAGAATAGGTAGAGTGGTGAGTGACAGCTTGGATTTGAGCAGTAAATGCTATGCTTTTCAGCGTACAACCTTCAAATAAACTGCAGTTTATTTTACATCATATTTACAATCTAATCCATTAAATTACATCATTAAAAAAACCTGTACAGAAAGCACCATGTTCTCTGTTTATATGGAAATCACACTTGTTCTGCCACAGATCCAAACACTTACTGAGCGGTGTATCCTCGGGTGACAGAGAGGAGCTCCTTCAGTGCCAGGGGTAGTTGGGGGTGGGGTTGGTGCACTGCCAAACCCCTGTACACTAGCTCCTGTTGAATGCCCATAGTGTTTAATACACCTGATAGTTGGCAATCATCACCACAATCGCCCAGATTCTAGCTGTCCACGAAGACCTGTTACCCCACTTTTCTTTACAGTGTAACAACTAAAACAACAACAAAATTACATTTGTAGAGTGCCTTTCACGTCGGGAGGACGTCCCAAAGCGCTGAACAGTCAGCTGTCGGGGCCTGAGCATGGGGGAGGGGTGGTGTACGGGTGAGGGAAGGCAGAGAGGTGGGAGGGAGACCAAAGGCGCGGTCGAAGAGAAGGGTCTTAAGACCGGCCTTGAAGGAGGCGAAGGGACCGTGGGATGGAGTTCCAGAGTGTGGGGGCAGAGATGCTGAAAGCCCGGCCAACGATGGTAGGGCGGGTCAGGCGGGAGACATGGAGCAGACCGGAGCCCAATGAACGGAGGGAGCGGTCAGGTTGGTAGGGAGTCAGCAGGTCAGAGAGGTAGGAGGGGGCGAAGCCATGGATGGCCTTAAAGGTGAGGACGAGGATCTTGAACTCGATCCTCTGGGGGATGGGGAGCCAGTGGAGTCGGGCGAGGGTGGGAGTGATGGGGTCGCGGAGCCTGGTGAGTGAGAGTACACGAGCTGCAGAGTTTTGGATGATCTGCAGCTTGTGAAGGGAAGAGTTGGGAAGGCCGATGAGGAGGGAGTTCCCGTAATCAAGCCTTGAGGTGACGAATGTGAGGGTTTGGGCAGCCTGAGGGGTGAGGCAGTGGCGGAGTCTGGCAATATTATGGAGGTGGCGGTAGGCAGTGCTGATCATGGTGTGGGTGTGGAGGAGAAAGGACAGTTCAGGGTCAAACAAGACGCCCAGCTTCCTGACTGGCTTAGTGAGGTTGAGTGTGCAGCCGTGGAGGCTGATGCTGCCAGCGCCCGAGGTGCAGAGGCCCTGGCGCGAGCCAATCAGGAGGGCCTCGGTATTGCTGACGTTGAGTTGGAGAAAGTTGGCCCTTGTCCAGGACTTGATGTCGGACGGGCAGTCGGTCAGGACACCAGTAGTCCTGGAGCTCAAGGTGGAGGCAGAGAGGTAGAGTTGGGTGACATCCACATACATGTGGAAATTTATCCCATGTCTGCGGATGATGTCACCAAGGGGGAGCATGTAGAGGGTGAAGAGGAGGGGACCGAGGACAGAGCCCTGAGGCTCTGTGGAAGACATGTGGAAGAATGAAGATAATAATTTATCACCATGGTTGGTGCGACATCTTCCAAATATGATGCAGTGACGAGGGAAAACACATCTCTGACAGCTCGTTTCAGCTCCTCTCTTAGTCTCGTATTGCTGTTTTGTAATGGGGAGATAAGAGGACTTTGTGGACACCCTGTATATTCAGGAGCAAGACCCTTAACGACAATCTGTATATGGTAAGTTTTTTTTTCAAAAACCTGAACAACTAGAATCTTGATGTCCCATGTCCAGGAAGTCACTTTCCCTGTAATCAAAGACATTGTTGCTTATTTCAGTTTTATTTTAATAGACATGCTCAGCCCAAACCTACTGCCTTGGCCCATATGTCTATGACGCATTTGCTTGGCAATAAGGAACATACTTCAGGTGTAAAATACCCGGTTTGACTTCTAGCAGTGAATGTTAATGTGAGTGCTGTCATCTGACAGGATGTAATTCTAGCAGACAGCTTATTTTCTACTAGTGCTAAACAGCAGTGTTGTGTTGCTTTAACAGAGAATAGCTACCCTCATTACAAAATCTTTTAGATAACGCTTACATGCAGCAAGTAGTATTTCACTTCTAAAAGCAGAAAAGCACAAGTTATTTTGAATCTGATGTCTCCAATTAAGTAACTGAGTAACATTTAACCACTAAGCCGTTATTCTGTCGCCTCAGTGCTAACTTGCATTGTTTTAACTTTTCTCTGAATAGTATTCCATCGAGGTAGTATTCCATTATCGGTCTTACCATGCTTCTTGCAAACAGCAAGGCATAAGGCATTGCATCTATTACACAAAACAGATCTGCTCAATCAGACATGGTAGTCAACAATAAATCNTTTTTTTCAAATTATATTGATGGCACAAGGATGTTATTGAAAATACACATTAGAAAGCACAAGTGTTACAAAAGCATTAATCAACATCAGATTACACAAACTAGATTTGATAATAAACATCTGCTAGAACGTTTTTCTTTTAATCAACAGCAAAAAGCAAGTGCAAGACAACAATCTATAAAGTTTCTCGAAAGATGAGGTCTAGTTGGAAATCATGCTATTGTGCTGAATGTCTGCACCACAGAGTGGTGAGGTGCAAGTTTTCTCCCACAATTGCCACGTGGCAAGTTGCCAAGTGCAGTTAAAACTCTCTGGAAAATGTGCTGAGCAGACTTGAGGAATTTCACTAAGAAGAAGAGGGGTAAAATGTATGGTGAATTCAAACATAACTGATCTCATGAAACTCTGACTCAAGAGCAACACTGGCAGGTCCTTGGCAAATCGGGCTGCCTAAGCTGGTATTTCAGCTTCTGGAGATTTTGGGGAAATAACAAAAAAGTGAGAACATAACTTACAAAATGGAAATAAATACTACTTTAATACACTGAACAGAGGTCAAATATCACAAAATCTACACACAGCTCATTCTTAGAATGAAAAATATTTAGTGAACCATTCCTGCTGTTCAAGATCTTGTCCTTTACTTCCTTGGCTGTCAATTCTTTCCTCATTTGTGGTGCTGCAATGTTAACAGAAACACTCAATTTGCTTTCAGTCATTGGGTTGTTACAACCGTATTTACATATTAGACTAGCATTTAACATTGTACAATAAGCTCCTGATAAATCGACCCTGGTCGACTTAAAGCACGGTGATGGGTTTACGTGTGACCTATGTTTTATGATTAAAAGAAATGCGCAATGGGATTTATTTAGACGACACTAAACTGCTCAAAAGATTTACTCTTGGTTAATGAGATTCTGTGAGCCTCAATGAGATTATTTTGTCATAAAACGTTTCACCCATCTGTTACTCTTTCTATAGCCTTGTTTTTGCTTGTTGCTGAATCAATGGTGCTGAAGAGTTCAAAATAACAACAAATAAATTAGTAATCAAAGAATAAGATCAGTATATAAATCAAAGCAAAGTAAAACATTTTGTTTGATATTCAACTGCCTTTTCATTCAAAATATGGCTGGATTGCAGCAGTATCTTGAACCACTGTGAATAAAATCAGGAGCTAAAGTACAGTAACCTATAGATATAGCGCTATCACAATGACAGTTTTATCCTGAGGTAGGGATACGCTTTTTAAGTAATTAGAATTCTGAAAATGAGCAATTCATAAATTGGTCTTATAATAATAATCCTTGCATCTGATATCATGTCGTTGAGACATCTCAAAGCAGTTCACAGGATATACTGTAAAGTGGATTGACTGTGTATTTTGTGGGCGAAATTCAGCAGGCAGTTTCGCTCACAGTAATGTCCCACAAATGCCCATGCACCTGATACCTTCTCATTCTTCTCATTGACATTATGCCTTTATTCCAATTTTCCCCTGTTAATTGAAATCCCTCAGATAAAATTTGTTCTTTCACTTCATGGTTATTTGTGTGACATTACGGTGTGCAAATTACTGCCATATTTGTCTACAAATGCAGTCTCTAAATTAGATCTTAATTCCCTGAAAAGCACTTAGATGTTTTCAAGATATAGGTGCTGTATCAAAGGTTATTTATTAGTGGTATTTGCAAATATAACAAAAAGAACTGATCATGAAGATTTCCTAATAGAATTAACCTTCCTCTCTACAACACATTTCTAACACTGTTTTGGATACTTCACCTCCCACTTTGCCCACTCCCTCCTAGTCATCACCTGGCTTAAATCAAACTTAACGGTCCATCGGCAGATCTGCGTGGACCTTATCAAATCCTACCCTCCGCCCTTGCCTCCGCTAAATCGTTACTTTACTCCCAAGACAATCTTGGAGGCCAAGTATAACCCCAGGCTCTTCTACCCTCTCACGCCTCGCCCATCCTCACCTCCAATGCCAACTGTGAGGCAACGCTGGACTTCCTCAAATTCAAAGTTGAGGGAATCCACTCAGCTGCCTCTGCCCTTCCGTCTACTACCCCCTCCCCATCGAATCTGCCTCCCAATCCTCTTTCACCACCTCTATAATGGACATGAAACCGACCACCTGCTCCCTCAACCCCATCCCTACCCCTCTCCTTACCTCCCAGCTCCACCTCGCACTCTACTCACAAACATAATAAACTTCTCCCTGTCCACTGGTACTGTTCCCACTTCATTAAAAATGTCCGTCATCACTCCTATTCTTAAAATCCCTCCTTGGTTCCATCATTGTCCTCAAACTACCACCCCATCTCCAACCTTCCTTTCCTCTCCGAAGTCCAAGTTGTTGCTTCCCAGCTTCGCGCCTTCCTCTCTCGCCACTCTCTTCACGAACCCCTCCATTCGGGTTTCCGTGCTTCCCACAGCAGAGAAACAGCACTGGTCAAAGTGACAAATGACATTCTGTCTATCTGTGACCAGGGCTCCCTGTCTCTTCGTCTTCCTTGACCTCTCTGCTGCCTTCGACACCATTGACCACTCTTTCCTCAACCAGCGCCTCTCCTCTCATCTCAACCTTCATGGATCTGTCCTTGACTGGTTCAGATTGTACCTCTCACACCGCCTCCACTTCATCTCCATAATTGGTTTCTCCTCTAGCCCCCACACCGTCTTGTGCAGCGTTCTTCATGGCTCTGTTCTTGATCCCCTCCTCTTCAATATCTATATGCTCCCTCTTGGTGACATCATGACCGCAGACATGCGGTCAATTTCTACATGTATGCGGATGACACCCAACTGTACCTCTCTGCCTCCACCCTTGACTCCAGGACCACTGCTGCCCTGACAAAATGTCCTGGATCAGAGCTAACTTCAGTTGAACATCAATCAACAAGACCGAGGCTCTCCTGATTGGTTTGCATCAGCGCCTCCACACCTCAGGCGCTGACAGCATCACCATCCATGGTTGCGCACTCCACCTTACTAAGCCAGTCCGGAACCTTGGCATCTTGTTTGACCCTCAACTATCTTTTTTACCCCATATCCGTGCGTGCCACGACCGCTCTGCCTTCCCCCACCTCCGCAACGTCGCCCGGCTCCAACACTGTCTCACACCGAAGGCCGCCGAAACCTTCATACATTCTTTCATTACAGTGAGGCTCGACTATGAAAACTCCTTGCTCATCGGCCTCCCTAACTGCTCCCTCCATAGGCTGCAGATCATCCAGAACTCTGCAGTCCATGTCCTTTCCCACACCAGGTTCTGTGGCCCTATCACCCCCATCCTCGCCCGACTCCACTGGCTTCTTATCACACAGAGGATACTGTTCAAGATCATGGTCCTCACCTACAAAGCCATCCAAGGTCTTGCTACCTCTGCGACCTCCTAAACCCCTTCCATCCTGCCTGCTCCGTCTGCTCAACGGGCTCCGGCCTGCTTCATGTCCCCATCTCACCCACCCCACTATTGGCAGGCAAGCCTTCTGCCAACCTGCCCCCACCCTCTGGAACTCCATCCCGCAGTCCCCTCCCCTGCCTCCTTCAAGACCCATCTCAAGTCCCTCCTCTTCAACCATGCTTTTGATCACCCTGCTTCCCCCCTGCCCTCCACTCTCCCCAATCCCGACCCCCAGCTCAGATCAAAAACTCTGACTGTCCAACATCTTGAGATGACCCCCTGACATGAAAGGCGCTATACAAATGTAATTTTGTTGTTGTTGTAGTAGTGCCAGTTTGCCAGCTCTATCCCAGTGTAAATAACTCTTCTCCTTGTACTTTTTCAGACATTAATTATTGCACGTTCTTTCTTAATGATTCTTAACAGAATCATAATAAGTGAATATGTTATCACAGTTTTCACATAGGATTTGAAACTTGTACTGAGCTGTAAAATAAACAGCAGTAAAGACAGGCAATCATGCATTACTGCAATCTCCCTTCATTTTGATAACTCCACAATGCAAGTTAGATCAGTGACAGAAATATGTTGGCTTCTAGATGTTTAATGCTAAAAATGTACATGTTAAAATCATATGTCTGGTCGAGCCAAGTTGCTGTACATTGCTGTGCGCAAACTGGCTGCCACATTCGGCCATGAAAACACACAGTCACAAATTGATATACATGCTGTGAAGGGCTTTGAGATGTTCTCCTGACTTGAAAGGTGTTATATCAAACGTAAGGATTTTATTATCATAATATATAATACTGTTATAAATAACAGATTTGTTATATTAAGTATAATAGTTGCTGAGAGTCTTTAAAATGGAATAAAACCAGGATTGTATTGCTCTCAGAATTTATGATGTCATCTTAAGAATTCAGTAAGATTATTTTCTTATGATTATTCCGGTAGATTTATTTTCTATATTATTTTACTGTATATTGATGAAAAAATCATCATATCCTTATGACAATCCACTCACTCCTTCGTTCAAAGTAATCGAAGCATCACTTTTAACTGTGTAGTAGCTTTTTTCAGGTTAATAAGACTGTGGCAGAGGTGCCAAAACATTGCAATACATTTTAGATTGCGATGACATCCATAAACCATTGGGGCTTCACTCTCATAGGCTATCACCATCAGCGTCCCTCCTATAGACTTTACTAACTGCCAGACAAATTTCCTTAACTAGAATCCTTTTTTTTACTTCGTCAAATATAATAAAAAAAGCAAACCAGTGAATCACTTGTAAGGTCACTTTAGAATGACTAAAGTTTATGTGTATCTCAGCCATTTTCACATTTACAGATCTCCGCAGTGGGAGAGTTCAATTTGCAACTTCTAGTTTATGAGACTTGCAGGACTCCAATTACATTAGCAAGATCTGACAAAAGGCTGACAGACAAGGTAGTCAGCCATTACCTACTGTCAATATCATTTTGGGACTTTGGTGACTAGGGATTCACAGGCTATGAAGTTTGCAATCCAGAAGGAGCAAACTGGAAATTGCAAATAATACAACAAATCTAGGTAGGAAACATCACAAATTAGGCTGTAATATTTAGCATTTTGTGATGTATATTTACCAAATACTGTAATTTGAAAGGACAGTAGGATAAATTAGATAGCTATATAGTGAGAAAATATGACCAAAATTGTAATGTAAAGTTGTTTATTACTTTGGGACCAGCGAAAAGGTGCAGTGTGTTCCTATGTTTGTTCTCCACTGCCATGGGTGATCTATTTAAATCCATCCAGATTCTACATAGATGTAATAGCATTTATTTGTTGCAAGCCAAAAGGTGATATTCTGTATCTGCATTCCATACAGATTCAGGTATAATCCAGATGCTGGTATTTGCTTTACTACTCTCTCTGAATCCAATTACCAGACTTAATATTTAAAGGAAACTAAGGTAAGTTAAGAGTTTGAGACGTTTATAAGCTGCAATGCATTATTACCTTTGGACTGATTTTGATTGCTGGACCGGAAAGGCTGAAGGAACGGCCTCGATGTACTACTGAGACTTTGGTCCAGGCTTGGAGACTTAGTCATTGGAGGAAACCTATTGGTTGAACTTGACTCAAAGCTTAGAAAGCTTTTCTCGTATGAGCTCAGGTTTGGAACACTGACCACCCGCACTGGCACGTCTTCTGTTTTCTTTTTCTAAGGTTAAGAATTATGAGGAAAAATAGAACATTTAACACTGTTAATCGACTGCCTACACGAAAAATACTCACTAATGTTTGAAAACTGAACTACAATCCTAAAGGCCAGACAACACTTTACTAATGTATTACCCTGATCTTCCAATCATCTTGTTTATTATTTTTTGTACTAATAATAGTTCAGATTACATCATCATCAGCATCACCTTCATTATTATTATCTTTTGTAGCCCTGAAAATGCTCATTTGACGCAATCGGTAAGGAACAGATGTGATGGGATGATATTATATGGGATTACTGTTCAATCCGATTGCAATAAAGTGAAATACTCCTCTGTTCACCTAACAGTAAGTAGGTACCCGGTTGTTAGTTAATTGGCTGGATTGCTTTTTAGAGGATAATAATCACTTAAAAAATATGTATTAAAAAAAATTAGCCACTCAATCCGGCTGTTTGTGGGACACTGCTGTGCGCAATTGGCTCCCGCGTTTTGCCCACAAAATATACAGTCTATTCACTTTACAGTATATTCTGTGAAGAGCTTTGAGACGTCTCGAAGACGTGATAAGGCACTATATCAAATGCAATGATTATTTATTAATTATAAATAGGCTTTTAAATAGTAGCTTTTAGAGCATTTTTAAAATAGTGGCCAGGTCATCACTGGGAAACTTTTATTTTACCTTTTGTGATATTTAAGCAAATTAGTCAAGATTGTCTACTCTTCGCAGCCATTTTATTGCTGCTATATTTGTATGTTACTGACAAATTTCAGGTACGTGTGCATGTTGGATTTCTTGGTTGGCAAAGTGCAACATTAGTATTTAGGCCAGCATGAAATACAGGTCGCACTATATTCAGCCGATCTGAAAAATATGCCCAGTATAGCATTTGATAAATAGCCTACATCTCGTGTGCTTGGGGTTTGGGAATTGTTCAGCGTTATGTGCGACAGCAAGTCAATTGGAACTTTTTTCTCCCAGGCCATGGGCAGTTGAAACAAGTCTAGATAGCTGTGAGGTGGCACTCATCTGCGGCGATGAACACTGTCTGTAAATAACAACTAAGAGATGTCTGTATCTCCATTTCTCAAATCTTACTGCCACACTCTGACAATAAAATAACTTCACACTGTCTGTTATCCCTCACAAGTTTCCTAAGCAATCACCAGGGCACTGTTTCATAGTTCTCTACTCCAAGCAAGAACATATATATCAGCCAAAATTAGACCAAACGTTGACCATAAAAAGGCAAGGTCACTATTTGAAAAGAGAAAGGAGTTTCTCACAGTTTCATGGCAATAGATCCTCCAGCTAAAATTGGTCATTCAGCTCACGTGGGACCTTACTGTGAGCAAAACATCATGTTTACTTACAGAAACAACAACAACAACTTGCATTTGTATAGCGCCCTTCATGCAGGGTAACATCCAGGAGCACTTGAACAATCACTACATGTTACAACAATTATTGTGAAATGCTTTGAGACATTTTGTAATNAAAAATAGATGCTATAAAATGGAAGTTCTTTCTTTCTAGAATTGGCATTAATGCTCCTGGGTTATGGAGGTGAAGGCAGCCAGGGATTTTGACTGCTTTCCAGAGACACTTGCTGGAAGATGCATGTGTTGGAGGCTGGGTGAGCACAGCATTGGGCTGGGCTGTGATGTACCCTATGGTTAAACAGCTTGCCAACCTTCATCGTTAATTTTGACACATGAATGTTAGTCACTTGGATGAGCTACCTAAGGGTGCCTGTGGAACTGTAGCTCAGTAAATAGAAAAAGGAATCAAATGACATCAATAATAATAATAATCCTTGTATTTGATATAGCGCCTTATCATGTCTTCGAGACGTCTCAAAGTGCGTCACAGAATATACTGTAAAGTGAATTGACTGTGTATTTTGTGGGCGAAATGAACAAGAGAGTACTGTAATGTGTGGAGTCAGAGGCAGGTGTTGTTTTAAGTAAGTTGTCATTTATTGAGCGAGAAAAAGTAGCACAAGCCCATCAGTCTCCACCTCGTGTCCATCACTGTCTCCCTGTTTAGAGGCCTTTTTTTACTAAATGTCTTATAAATAAATGTCATATATATTTACAAATACAACAGGGAGAAAAAAAAGCAATGTTCTCACTATGGCTTTATAATGGAAATATCATTGATCGACATGGGTTAATTACCAATAAACATTTCCAATCGTGATGTTGCCCAAGACTCTTTGGTAACTTTATCAATCCTAAATGGTTTGATAAGGTAAACAAAAGCACTACTTCCATTGATCGGTGAATTCTTAGCAGGAAGACATTAATTGAGGATAAATTTAAGCTCTCTGAGAAGCTACCCCGGGTGAAGGATAGTATGTAAATGCAAGCTGCTGTTTGTGGTTGATTATTATCAGAAGAAATGGAGAGATTATTTTTGACAGAGGATTGTTAGAATGTGAAACGGATGGATTCCACAATTGGAGAGGAGAGAGGTATAAACATATTAATAAAAGTCCCAGCATCCTCCTTTCATAAACATTTTATGGTTCCATTTGGTTGACTTGACGTCCTGTCAAATGGAATGGAAATGGAAGGTCTTTCACAAATCTCACTGCCAAGTCTATTTATCCTGTGGTAAAATGAAAATTAAGGTACCTTCATGGTAGGTGTGAAGCTTCCAGCATACGGACTCCGGGCAAAAGACCTACTGATGTTATTTTCGCTGTTTGCCATGGCCATCTGATGAAACCTTCTCTCATCCTGCCAAGACAATAACACTTTTATGAAATTAATCTTTATAATAAAACAAGAATGAACTTTATTGGAATGAGTGGGTTTATCTCAGATTACGTAGATAAGGCAGTCCAACTTGAATGTGAATATTTCGGACAAACAAGGGGAGGCCTATCTGCATGTTCTCCCCAAAGATTTACATAGGTATGGGAAAAGAGCAGGTGAGTGGGTCTGAAGGGAATCGACACATGGGTCATATGGGTCAAATGCGGGGCATATATGTGTGCAAATCACCTGTCTAAAATACACAGTCACAATACTTTACCATAAGATCCCGTGAAACACTTTGAGACATTTTGATGAAGCAATAAGGCGTGGATTGAGTGACCAACTTATAATTAAGAGATCTAGGGAGTAGTTGGAGGAAATTCTTGCCCTCATATAAAACATGCATCGTCTATAGGAAAAGACAATGTCCTTAAAACAGTTTTTAAAAATCCAAAGAATACAAAGATGGAGATGGTCAGGAGCTTTGTCCAACTCCAGGCCAGACTGTTATGCTGCAGTATACTACAAAAAGCAGCTGAAAATAATCATTTGAAATGTATTTTAACAGATTTATTGTGATATTGTGTTATGAAATCCCCAAAGAGTGAAGTGTTTGTGGCAACCAGATTGGAATATCACTGAGCAAGACTAACTTCTCGAGTGTAAATGAAACTGTTCCCATTCTAGATATTGTTCATGTCCAAGGTGTCTCTCCTCAGTAAGTTACAATGTAAGTCATCTCATCACCTCATCAAAATTCTTTGTTTTTTCAGGAACTACAAATGTTAAAATAAAATAACCTTCTCTTTGAAATATGAGAACATCTGCCTTCAGGAGTTTTAATGTACATGTTTCCTCAACTCTAATACATAGTGAAATGTGACATTTCAAAATGCGTGTCGCAAAAGCTCTTAACATGCATGAAAATAAACATGATTTTAATATCCTAAGACAATATTTAGACCTCGCTGAATATTTATACCAGCCTCATAAATAAGCTGTGTTTTAATTTTAAGAAATGTTAACTCAATTGACTGAATGATTCTTTTTCCCCAGAATAATTTCAAGCCTCCCTTAGCTGGCTTCTAACTACAGTAAATGCCTCAATCAGAATGTCACTTGTTATTGTGCAAGTGCTTACCAGAAGTCTTTTAATAGTCTGGTCACGATCATACAGCGTATCCTGAAGTTTGCTTATGTGCTGTATGCCTTCTGATTTGGACTCACGCTTCCTGAATTTTTCTTCCATCTCTTTTTGTCTGCAAACGATTACAGATTTGTAAGAGAGGCAGCATCAGGAAACAGCTATCAATAAATTAGAATGTTAAGTTATTTTATAAACGGACACTACGCAATGATTTTCGGTCAGAGCAGACGTGTGGAATGAGAAATAGATTTCTTTACAAACTGATGTTCCTGAGTATCAAGGATAAACCATGGACATGGACCATAGACAACTAACTGGCTGAAGTAATAGACAGAGAGCCACAAAGTCAAAACTGGGGTAAATATTGACTTGGGAGCTTCAAGGGTCCATTAAGAGATCCCTTCTATTCCTAGGATACACAATTACCTTACTTCACAGGCTCACAATGTAGTTACATTTGCTGATAATATTTCTTGCATTTGATATAACGCCTGATTTCTTCATCAAAATGTCCCAAAGTGTTTCACAGAATTTTATTGTAAAGTGGTGTGACTGCGTATCTTAGGCAGCTGATTTGCGCACATCTGTGCCCTGCAAAATAAACACAGCCATGAAGTGAATGTCCAATGTTTATCTGGAGAATTGTTGGTCAGGACACTAAAATAAATTCCCTTCTCTTTTGGAAGATGCCATGGGATCTGTAATGTCCATTTGAACAGGCGGATTGGACCTCAGTTTAATGTTGCACCTGCTGAATTACACCTCCAACAGTGCATGCTCAGATCTTGCCAGTTTGCAATGAACTGGTTGACATAGGGATGTGTGGATATGATGTGAGCCCATATTTGGCCCTCTCTGCACGTGGCTCTAGATGGGCATAGGATCTAACCATGAAGTCCCAGAATAAATGCTTTTAATAGTTCCAATAAGATAGAAGTATGTATGTGAGCAGACTGACGCAGTATATGATCCATGGTTCAATGATTCCTATTAATCAAATACTATTAGAAGTATTAGCACTGATCCCATTAGGCATTTATGTATACTGTACATGCTTCATAATTAAATGTCAATAAAAACGGAAAGAGTTAATAATAATAATGATAATAATAATAATCCTTGCGTTTGTATTAATCTTCTAGACGTCTCAAAGTGCTTTACAGAATATGCCTGTAAAGTGAATTGACTGTATATTTGTAGACGAAACGCGGCAACCAATTGCGCAATTGTGAGTTGTCGATTCAATGTGTTCTATTTTGATGCTCTAGTTTCTAAGTGAGTCACTTGCTCCACCATTTGAGCTGCTTCTGCCCCTAATTACATATCACTGTGTCTGCTATAGTGCTGAATAAATACCAGAGTATATTAAAGAATCAGCTTGAAAAGATACCTTAATGTAGGTCATATCAAATACATGAGTGCAGCTTAATTTGGTGGTTCTCAGTCTCAGACTTAAGTGATAATGTATTTAGTCTGCGCAACTGAATATTTTTATAGCAATTGTACCACTCACTCTGTTTCCAAGGAAACTATCTTTGCTTGGAGACGGGTCTGGGAGCTGCTGAAATCTGACACAATGCCTTGGATTTCTTTCAGATGATTCTGTTGTAGGAAGTTCATTTCCTTTTCATGTTTGGCCTTAAATTCCTCTTCCAGTGACCTTTAATATTGATTGTAGGAAATTAAATAACACATAAATAAAAGCAGCATCACTGAGATCGCTGCTCATGATCACTCTTATACAGACCAATGACTTTATTACTGCTTTGTTCTTCCCTTGCTAACTTTCACCTCCAATTTGCTCCCCTCCTGCTCCGGAGGCACTTAACTCCTTCTTTTCCTTCTATTTTTGATACGCTTCCACAGGCTTCACAACCAGGAGGACTTACAGCCAGCTTGTTCCTGTCTCTGACGTTCACGCATGACACTTTACAACAAAGACAGTGATCAGGAACTGCTGATTTTCCCCCCTCCCTGTAGCACTGGCCGCTGAGATCAACTGCTGCACCTCTAAATTAGCATAGACGTGAGTGAAATCAGGGGCTTGTATGGTTGAGTTAGCCACTGAACAAACTCACTAAGGCATTGGTGGAGCTGTTGGTATGATTTATTCAAGGTGAGAAAAACACTTCTGAATACCATTTGACAAAAAGCTGAGTGTTCTGTAACACCCATCTCTAAGCACTTATAAATGTGCGTTAGCTGCCCAAAGGACACCCAGAATAGTTGTAAAAAAATACCAGGCACAAATATGCAGAATACATCACACTCGTCTTCTGCATAAAGAGCATTCTGTGGTCTGAGTTACTTTACATCTGTATTTGCTCTCACATCAAAGTATCTGAAATTCACTTGCACCATTCTCTCAGATATAATTCAATCATCTGCCCCACCTGTTTTTAATTTTCCATTGAATCTATAATAATAATCCTTGAACACGATATAGCACCGAATCACGTCTTCGAGACGTCTCAAAGTGTTCACAGAATATACTGCAAAGTGAATTAACTGCATATTTTTGTGGGTGAAACACGGCAGCCATTGCGCACGGCAGTGTCCCACAAACATTGGTGGATTGAGTGCCCAAATTATTATTATTTATTTTGAAGGAATTATTATTACCCCGGAAAAGTGATCCGCCAAATGACTAATAACCGGGGTCCTACTTACCACTAGGTAAACAGAGGTGTGTGGAATAAGGAAACTTGCCCAACGTATCGCCCTGCTGGGAATCGAACCCAAGTCCTCTTGTTTTCAAAGTGAGTACTCTAACCATAAGCTGCAGGACTCCAATTCAAGAATAGGTAAAAATGATCAAAATGTCAGGTTAGAGCTCCCCAGATGTTCAGTGACTGCATTCATGGTGTGGTATGATTCTGAGCCATAGAAAGCAGAAAGGAATGGCACCCTTCGTTGATTGCTGAATAATAAGCGTGGTGTCTCCAGACCAAAGATAGGAAACTTCAGTGAAGACTTAGTGTGTTCAGCAGCATGGATAAGGAGAGCAACTGGTGGAGGACAAAAAGTATAGGCTAAATGTATCCTTCCCTCCCTTTTAAAAGGTGGACACTTGACATGTAATTTTCAAACTAATATCTGCACATCTCACCCAAAAAGTGTTCTGGTATTATTTTTGTGGTTGACATAAATAATGTATGGCAGTACTTGTCCAACTAGGACCACCCTACTCTTTTAGGCTTTGGCTTCCAGGGTTAGCAAAAAACAATTTTAAAAAAATTCCTTGCACACAGTGAGCGATCTGCCCCTCCAAGTACTGCTGTTGAGCCAGGTTGGCTGCTCTGTCATGGTGCAGTGCCTGCACAACGGTGCTGTGGACACACCTGGCTCAGGAACCGACACAGAGGGCCGATTGGATTCTGACATTCCATTGCCAGTTCAGCTCCAAGCAGATCCACTTACCTCCTCCCCGAGGGAGGGTAGTCACTAATTGATCATTTAACAACTGACAAGCACAGATTTGAGCTCATACTAGGTGGATGGCAGCTACCAGCAATTCTCTGCAACTGCCTGGTGAACATCACAGCTCAGCGTGAAATGTGTGAGAGCATTGCCACCATCCTCCTGCCCACACCTCGGACACATGTCTCTTCCCACAGGGTGATGGTTCCACCAGTTGTTGGTGTAGAGTTTGCACAGCAGCTATCTCTCTACATTGTAATAATAATAATCCTAGCATTGAGATGTCTTAAAGAGCTTCACATAATATACTGTAAAGTGAATTGATTATATTTTGTGGGCAAAACACGACAGCCAATTTGCGCACAGCAGTGTCCCACAAACAATCGTGGACTGAGTGACAAAATTATTACTTTTATTTTGTATTTTTTCAAGGAATTATTACCCCAATCAAGATGGATACCAAGCCCTGTGCATATAAAATTCAATAAACGTTTTCTGGCTCAAAAACCCGATTGGGATCCAGGCCTGGAAAGTGTGTGGATGTTATAGGATAACATCGCCTTAGTAAGCAGCTTAGGAAGTGAGAACTGGCTTTCTACAGAGAGAAAAACAACTATCTCCTATTTATCAATTTACTCAATTTTGCTAACTTACTTAGATTATAACTAAAATAAAAACATACTGGGCAACCTAATCAACAACAACGGATTGCATTTATACAGCACCTTTCACACTGGGATGATGTCCCAAGGTGTTGGACAGTCAATGGTTTGCTAATGTGCTGAATCTGGGCAAAAACCACAAAGAAACTTACTATAATTTATTGTGGCCTTTATCAAGCAATCGAAATGCAATGGGCCTGGAGTGTTCTTCTCTTTTCAAATGTAAGCAATTGAATTGCAATTGTCTCATTACATTGATGGAAGGAGCGCATTAGAGAGAATGTACAATTGTCTTCTTTCTTCTACGTGTGCTTTGACAGCTAATAGGTATGTTTCTATAGCAACAAACTGTTTTAGTGCCTGGCATTTGGCTTGTTTGATGCTAAGTACATGCAGAATATTACATAATATCCCTTATCGTCAGGGGTCATTGGTACATAATTCAAACTTGCTACAATATGTATATGTTTTCCTTAACAGTTTCATCTCATTATTTTATGTACATTGTTAATTTTAGTAAAAAAAACCTCAACTATTGATAACTGGTTACTACACTTTAGAATTAATCGTCATTGTATTCCGCATTTGGTAATGGCTAATCATTTTTTCCGGGGGTAATAATGAGCCTTGAAGGAGGCAAGGGAGGGACTGGGGGATGGAGTTCCAAAGGGTAGGGCAGAGAGGCTGAAGGCCTGATCGCTGATGGTGGGGCAGGGCGGGCGGGGGACATGGAGCAGGCCGGAACCTGCTGAGCGGTGGTGGGGTGGGGGGCCGACAGATTGATGAGGGTTTACCAGGTCGGAGAGCTAGGGAGGGGGCAAGGCCATGGAGGGCCTTGAAGGTAGGATGAGAATTTTGAACTTGATCCTCTGGGGGATGAGGAGCCAGTGGTGCGCCGGGCGAGGGTGGGCGTAATGGGGTCAAGGGAGAGGGTGCGGGAGAGGACATCAGCTGCAGAGTTCTGGATGATCTGCAGCTTGTGGAGGAAGAGTTGTTAAGGCCGACAAGCAGGGCGATATTCAGTGCTGCATTGACTAATATAGGCAATACAAACCTGCGTCGTTGCTCTTCTCTGTTGCTGTGCTGCACAGCCTCTTGAATCTTTAACTCAAGCTCTGCACTGAGCTGCGATGTGGAGTCCTGAAGAATCACTTTCTCTTTCTGCAGCTCAGACACTTCACTCTGGATTTTGACAGATCTTCTTTTAGGACTTTTAGCTGATTCTGGTAATTTTCCTCCTTTGAAACACAGACACAGTTCTTCAATAATCTGGTCACTTATTGCAGCTGTTACACTTACCTGGTGGTAGGCCAATTGTCACTTCTGAGGCCAATTGTCCAAGTCAGTTTTGTGACAGAGGGGTACAACATTTAAGAGGGGTTTTGATAGGAGGAAAAGGGGGAAGCTATTTCCACTGGTTGGGGAGGGGACATAGATACAAGAAAACCACAAGAAGAGTGAAAGGAGAACTTAGGAGAAATATTTTCACATGTAATTTTCTATGATTCTATGACAAATCCGGATCACTTGTTTTGAGCACAGTAATAATATTAATAATAATCCTTGCATTCGATATAATAATAATAATAATAATCCTTGCATTCGATATAGAGCCTTATCACATCTTCCAGACGTCTCAAAGCACTTCACAGAATATGCTGTAAAGTGAATTGACTTATGTTTTGTGGGCGAAACGTGGCAGCCAATTGCGCACAGCAGTGTCTCACAAACAGTCGTGGATTGAGTGACCATATTATTATTATTAATTATTTTATTATTTTTTTCAGTTCCTCTTTGCTACCTTTTTTAAAAAAAATCTTTTAAATTAGACCGCTTACCATAACTTCCTGTTGTTTCCTTCTCTCAACATTCTCCAGTATCTGTTGTTGCAAGTTTGCGAGCTCCACTTTAAGCTCCTCGTTTTGACCCGTAACCTCCCAAAGTTCCTGCTGCATCTTTTCTTTCTCATCATCAACTTGGGTTTGAAGAAGCTGCAAAACATCTTGAGATGTTTTAATTTGTTGTTCTAAGTTCTTCTTGATGTCCATGAGCTAAAAGAAAAGAAATATCCAAATTGTATTTTTAAGATTCGCTTTTATTCATCTCCAGGCATCTTTTCTTTTTGAATTGTTTTACGAGTGAACATAATTATATTCTAAAGATAATATTATTGGTCCCGGTGCTTTGTTTGTTATCCCACAATTTGTCTTGTTTCTAACTGAGCAAAAATCACCCTTAAAAATTTCCAAACAAATCTCAGAAAAGTTTTACTTATTTCTAGTGAATATTGCCATTCCTTATTAACTGTCTGATGATTGCTATACAAGAGAAACCTGTGAAGCGCTTTGAGTCGTTCCCCTGATGTGAAAGGCGCTATATCAAATACAAGGTCTATTTAATATTAGACATGCAGTTAAATGCACCCTTATTAAAAATTTAAGTGTAGTTAAATTGAATGAGTATTCCTGTCACATATTTTTCTTCTCCCATCTCAGAGTGGATGTTATGGGTGGGGGTGGCAGTGCGTTGCACTAATATTGTTCTCACCTAACTCAACACCACCATCTAATTTCCATTATGAGTCACTAGGTTTTATATTAGGTTGTGATAATATGCATGAAATATCAGGGTACTTAATCTTCTCAGTTCCAGTAATGTATCCTTAGGAAGAAACATTTTCATCTGTGTGATGTTATAACATAAATAATTTTATGACTCAGAACAGATAATAGGGTCACCAGTGAAAGAACGTACAGCAAAATATGATTAACTTCTTAGACCATACACTGGAGACGTTTGTCGAACGGATGTAGAATCAACAGTGAATAAGAATTACTGTTGGGAAGTGAGGGTGCGATTACCCACTGATGCTTCTTGAGATAATCCTTATTTTAAAAAAAATTGAAGAAATACAATTTAATTGAGTATTCTTCAACCTGTGGCCCGCGGGCTGGAATTAGCCTGTGGGGCCCTCAAGGAGTACCCTCCAAACATTTGCATGAGTGTATTAGGTAAGTCCATGTTCAATCGGTAGTTTTTTTTCAGTTTTTCCTTGATTGAGTATTCCTTGACTTATGGCATAAATCAATATTCAATCAAGAAAATGTATTTTTTGGCTTGACCATAAAGTTCAACCACCTCTGCTTTAATCTAAAATCCACCTTCTGCTCTATTAATAGAGAATGCGAAAGGGAGCATTGGAATAAGTGATATATTCCATGTGTGAGGAAGACCTTCCTAATCTTTTGTGCCTCTGTCATTGGTAAGTTATCAGGGCTTTGCTTGTGATGACTCAATATTGCCCTCGTTTATTTATAAAAGGGTGTTAAATGAGAAACAGTAAAACTTGCTGATCACCTTTTTTATTATTCTTTCATCAGGTGACATTTGAGCAACTTAACCTGTCAGGATTAATATTACTGTAGTTCAATCAATAGCCATTTGAAAAAAAAGGTAAATACAATGGCATTGTTCAAGACAGCATGCTTCTATTGCAACATGTACGTGCGATCCTTTGATTCTGTCATCCTTCTACCTCTGTTTCGAGTGCCACTACTGTGTTTTGCCACTTTTCCTGTAAGACCTTCATTTCTCTCTCTTTCTCCTGCTGCAAGTGAGCCAGAGCAGACTCTTTCTCGGCTGTGTATTCTTTTTTCAGCCGATCTCGCAGCTTGTCACAGTCAAATCTATGCAAGACATCAAACACACAGCATTCATATCTCTTGTCGTACATAAATTTAACAAAATTGATCATTCACTTCATGGCTGTTTGCGGGATATTGCTGTGCGCAAATTGACTAATACACAGTGACAACATTTTATAGTGCACACTGTGAAGTGCTTTTAAATGTCCTCCTTCCATATCAAGTATACTATATCAAATGTAATCATTATTATTATTTTGTCACTTTGCTCCCCCTCCTCCTCTCCTGTAGTGACTTGCTGGGGTACAGTTCCATAGGTGCTGACAACTTTCTGGTACCGAGTCCAAGAGAAAATGGTTTCGTCGTGATTCTTGATAGGCGATTTGACTGTGGGAGCCATTGTAACTGACCCTGACCCTGTTGTCATCATACTGTCAACAGTGGGGGCGGAGAGGAAGGGGATAATGACCATAGGATGGTCGAGAGTAGGATTTAAGCCTGGACTTGAAGTCGGATAGAGAGGGGCCCAAGATGGAGGGCCAGAGGAAGGAGTTCCAAAGGTTGGGGTATAGAATCTGAAAGCTCAATGATGGAGTGGAGGGTGGAGGATAGGGTGGAGGGCAAGCCCGAGTTAGCCAAGCAGAGAAGTGGGTCGGTGGAGATCAGAGAGATAGGGAGGTGCTAGCGCATGACGGGTTTTCTAGGTAATGTAATGGTATATTTGCATCTCATCAGTATGATGGGAAGTGATGCAAATTTTCATGCTGCTTGTCAAACTAGGACTCTGCTTATTGGGACTGAGTTAAAGTTGAAGCCATATCTACACCTTCGATTCCCAGTGAAGAGGCAGGCAGAATGGTCAACAGTGGCTGCTTTGGTTTACTTCAGAGTTGTCTAATTCAACCCGAGACCCTATACAGAGGACATTTATCTATTTTTAGATTTGTGACTAATTTTATCAACCTCCAAAGGGTAAAGAGTTCAGAGATCACACAGATCTGAGCCTAACAACAACAACAAATTACGCTTGTATAGCGCTCTTCATGAAAGATGTCCCAGGGTACTGGACAGTCAGGGGTTTTTGGACCTGAGCTGGGAGTTGGGGTCAGGAGGGGTGGAGGGCAGGGGGATGGGGGTGAGAGGGTGGCCGAAAAGGAAGGTAGATGGGACTCAAAGGAGGCAAGAGAGGGGGTGAGGTGGCGGGATTGCGGGATATAGTTTCAGAGTGTGGGGGCAGAGATGCTCGACCGGCAATGGTGGGGAGGAAAGTGCGGGGACCTGAAACAGGCTGGTGTCTGCCGAGCGGAGGGAGCAGACAGGCTGATATGGGGTTAGGAGGTAAGAGAGGTAGAGTGGGAGCAAGACCGTGGAAGGCTTTGAAGGTGAAAACGAGTGTTTTGTATTCAATTCTCTAAGGGATGGGGTGCCAGTGAAGCCGGGTAAGAACAGGGGTGATTGATTGATTTGCGGAGCCTGGTGCGGGAGAGGACACGAGCTGCAGAGTTCTGAATAGTCTGCAGCTCGTGGAGGGAAGAGTTGGGAAGTCCAGCGAGCTGGCAGTTGGGGTAGTCAAGCCGACACTTTCTGAATCTAAATTCAGTGCTGAACTCGCTGGGCTACTTCAGTTGTGACATCAGAGCGCTCTCCACAACTCCAACATATTTCATGTCAACAGCGATAAACGTTTAGAAAAAAATGTTTATTCCTAACTGTCTCTTTCCACTAGCTTGGAAGCATAAATGTAGAAGCAGTGGAGAACTGAGAGACACTAACAAGCAAACAGTTATCTATCTCTCTTTGAGATGATGTGTCACAATGTCACACAAAACAACACATCGAAAATATTAAATGGTTCTGTTACATCCTCGAGTTAAATACTTTATTATTCTCACAGTTCAATGATAAATTGCAAGCTTTTGAAATTTCATCTACATCTTCATGTTTCAGGTTGTTTGTTAATGAGGCAAATCCATCTCTATCTAATTCATGATTGAAGTACTGCTATGGGACTGAAGCCAAGTGGATAAAAACAGTACGAATGACAACAGTGTTTGTGCTATCAATGTGGAAACACTGCTCTCTCTGGATACAAAGCTGACCTCATTCAATTGTGCATTGTGCCTCAATGTCTCTTGGGTTAACATACAAGGCTCTCTTGTTATGAGGAGTGTTTGGGATCCAGCCAAAATCTTTGTTATAATATGGGACATATTGTAACCTAAGTTACAGTGCTGAATTAATGGGTAGATCAGAAAATTAGTTCACTAAAATATATCATTTTGATCTCCACTAGCAATGAGACTGTTTCCTTAAAATGTCACTCTTCAAACTGATATAGTTTACCCCTCCCCAAAAGTTCTCATCATACTTGGCTATGGCTCCATGGGCATCAGCAAATCTCCAGTACTGATCCCAAGGGATATTCTTCACTTGTGAGTCTGAACAACGAGTGACAGCAGATTATTTCACTGTGATGAGCATCAGCATCTTAAACACTGGGCCACTCAGTGCAATATAATGATAAAATCCCCAAAGTGAGGTATCATATCTCTGCAGGACAGAGGGAACTGTAAAGGTATTGACTACACACACTAGAAGCATCCATCTGAACTGTTGATTCATATTGGTAATTGGGGGTAGTGGTGAGCACCACCTTTTGTTCAGATACTGTCAATCGAGACTGTGCTGAGAAGGGGCGAACGGCACTCTGGTTGTTCTTGTCGCTCTTGAATGATAGTAAAGTTCCAATACATATTAAGCTTGCGGTGTATATACCTGTGTCCAAACAGTTGTCCTTCACATTTTCTACAAGGGAGACAATGCACGTTCCATTTCACTTTGCTGCCCAAAAAAAGAGCATGACAGCCGAACCTGATCTTGGCCTTACACGAAGACTTAAATTCCACATGCCAAAACTGGAATACTGTATATAAAGTATAAAGATGGGCAGGGAAGAATGAAAATAATCAGTAAAAGCTGAGGAAAACTAATGTCTAATATTCTGATTCGTTGAAATTAGTATTTTGAAAATTTGATATGTGAGTGTGAAAATTCTGCATTGAAAACTCACTGAATAGTTGATACTTAGCTTAAGCCTCAACACTTTTGTAATGGTGCCAGCACATAGAAGTGCACTTTAATAACATCCATCTAACTCTGGCATTGGGCAAACTTTAAGGCCTATGATCCAAATGAGTAGCACAAAACAATGTGCCTCTACTTAAGAAATATTCAGCATTTTTGTGTGCACCTATAAGCACCATGAAAAAACAAATGCCATGAAGAATTTAATGAATCCTTGGCAGCACACACATTGCGCATTGATTGGCATGTTGATTCCAAAAGGCATGTATAATGGATACACATTAATGCACTTTAATGCATTATGTAAGCGATGGGAAACACGTGTTAGTGAATGTGAAATTCAGTGGTCAATGTTGGGAAAAGAAAGCAATGCAGTATGAAGCCACATTTAGTTGTGTAAGGAACATGTCACACAGAAACAATACAGATTTAGTATTTTGGATACACAAAGATCAGAGTGAAACAAGATAGGTTGGACAAAACAAACAAATTCAAAATTCTAAGGTAAGAATTGACAGACAGAAAAGACTGGCAACATGAAAGAGTTTAACATGTTTATCTTAAATTAAATCTATGTTTAAAGTGCATATTTTAATTCTACAGAATTGAAAGGGGCACTATATAAAGGCAAGTTGTTGTTTGAGTTACAATGTTTGGGATTTTTCAACAACTATGTATACAAAAGTATACACAATTATAATCATAGAAATAGTTTAGAATTTTGAATCAATTTCCAAAGTTAATAAAAATAGGTACAATAAATATCATATATTAAGTAGTTTTCTTAAGTAGAAGTAGCAACATAAGAATAGCAAATAAAATAATATTGTTACACAATGTCTTCCCCTCACACTCCTAGTATTACACGGTCTCTCACTTGCGAGGCGAGTGCTCTGTCCACTGAGCTACAGGACTCCACATATATTCAGCATATATTTCTTAATATGCCAAATTTGTATATTTTTGATATTGTATCTTCATGCAGAAAATGCCCGAATGTTTAATTTTTATGCAAATTATATACAATAAATATATATTGGAATAAGGAAGAACTCATAGCTGAACAAGGTGAAATGCAAATTAAATTACTCTTACAGAGAACAGATATGTGTTATGATACATTATTAAGATCATAAATGAATTTAGAAATAATTGGGTTAAAAAACCCAACGTAACATCACATTTTCCATCTGTTTGTATAGTTTGGAAGTGAATTCCCCTCTTCCCCCCCCCTCCCCTTGGCTACCAAATTCCACCCCATCTTTTGCATAATATTAAGGCTTGATGATTTCCACACTCCAATGGCATTTTAATGCAATTAAAAATAGAATATCCAATTTCATTTAAACCTGTGACGTCGTATTCAAACTCTGGCTCTAGGTCTAAAAAATAACTTGGGTCCACTAAGCAGCAATCAAAATAATACTAACAAAAATGAAAACTGGCTTCGGACCAAACTCGAGAGACTAAAATGTAGTTGAAACTTTAACAGTAACCTGCAATTTACTGTTGAACTTTGAGTAAAGTATAACAACATAATAATAATCAGGAGGATGTCCCAAAGCACTTCACAGGGTATACTGTCAAGTGCAGTGACTACGTTTTCGTGGGCAAGGGTATTGTTCAGAACTCTCTTGCACATTGCTCTTATGTACTATAATCAATGTCTAATTGAATTAACACATTTGCAAGGCGCTACCCTAAGAAAATCCTATTATAACATTTAAATGGTAATTGGAACATTTAACGACAAATAATATATAAAAAAAGGTTTTGGGAAAAGAGAAGCAAATTGGGATCAGAGGAGTCAGCTCCAGTACAGGAGGTAACATCAACAAAAGGCTTGATGGATCAAATGGCTGCTTATGTTGTCATTTTGATGATTGTAAGAATCTATGTGCAATACATTTTGTATCTGAATAAACATATTTGACATGTTTAGTTTCATAGGTTTGAGTCCTATATTCTATGATACCTAAAATACATACGACATGTTCCTTTAGATCATTCAGTCAACATTGAATCATTTTCCCATTTGGTACAAATGAAAGTGAATCTGACACTTTCAAACCTTTTTTTTTAAACTTCCATCACTCAACACAGCTGGAAACATCCATTGCACAGTTTCCCCACAGCAGGTGGTTTCCTTCAGTCCTGGCTTTTTTCCAATTTTCTATTTGCAGATCTGCATTCTTTCCACCTGGCACACAGTACTCACGTTCAATATGAAGGCTATTTGGAAACATTCCACTGTAGTATGGAATCATTAGTCATGAAAGTAAATCAGATATCTTGGATATAAGCTGCAATAGTTCAACAAAAATCGGAATTATATTAAAGATCCGCCACTAACTTTGGCTGCCCCACCATTGGTAGGCAAAGTTACAGCCATGTTGCTCCCGCTCTCTGGAATGACATCTTGAAATCCCTCTGACTTGCTCCTTCCACTTTCAAAGCCGACTTACGACTTACCACTTTGACCATGCTTTTATTCATCTTTCCTGCCTGCCTCCCCCACTTGGGTGTCCAATAAGTTGTTTAAAGAGCTTTGAAATGTCGACGTGGTGTGAAAGGCGCTGTCATATTTAATCTTTATCCTAAAACCAGATATTCTGCATATAAACTAAAATAGGCTGATCAAAAATGCATTGGAGATACACTGTCAACTTTTGTACAGACCAGTGAATTTCTGCATGTTCTATACAAAGTCTTTTAGTAACATTCTACCTCCATATGGCATCAAGCAATGAAAATAAACCAAATAAAGCTTGGTTTCCACTCTGGTCTCTGAAAAACACAATAGAGCTTTAATCTTCTTATAGATTGTGAACTGGGTTTAAAATAGAAATTATAAATGCAATTAAGCTGAAGAATTAAACTTCTGAGTTGGAGCTAAGCCTTTGAGATAAACACATAAAAGCTTCAGGCTGACAATATGTAGATATATTTAAAGACAAGTCACATTTTGGATTGCTCTTAACAAAGGAAAAAAGGAACAGGAATAGACCACTCAGCCAGTTGAGCATGTTCTGCCACTTTTTTTAGATTGTGGCAGATATTTTAATCTAAACATATTTTCCCCACCTTCTGTCCATATCTCTTAATATCCCTTACTTCCCAAGTATCTATCCGTCATCTGTTTAAATGCCCCAATTGATTCTGCACATACCGTACTTTTTCTTTCCATTTCTTGTCCAACTGATGCGAGAGTTGATCTCTCATTTTTTCTTGCTCCTTGTGTAAAGCAGACACCAGAGCTTCATGCTGCTCATTCTGCTTTTTCAGTTTCTCCTAAAAGGGCAAATCAGAACAATAAAATAAATATGCCATTAGCTATTTTGAACTTCATGGCTTTTACTAGTTGGTGTTTGTATCCAGTCGAAGGATTAATTGACCAGAACAAAAGTAGCTGCTGCTTCATTGATATCCAACCAGTGAGTGTCGCAGCCAGCTGCCCCTTTTTCTGTCCATAATAATATGAATCCTTGTATTGTCAGGATTTATATTTATAGAGCGCCTTTCATGTCAGGAGGATGTCCCAAAGCACTGAACAGTCAGGTGTCAGGGCCCGAGCATGGGGGAGGGGGGGTGTAGGGGTGAGGAAAGGCAGAGAGGTGGGAGGGAGACTAAAAGCACAATCGAAGAGAAGGTTCTTGAGACCGGCCTTGAAGGAGGCAAGGGAGGAAGTGAGTTGAGGGACCATACGATGGAGTTCCAGAGTGTGGGGACAGAGAGGCTGAAAGCCCGGCCACCGATGTTAGGGCGGGTCGGGCGGGAGACATGGAGCAGAGCTGAACAGAGGGAGCGGGCAGGTTGGTAGGGAGTCAGCAGGTCAGAGAGGTAGGAGGGGGCAAGGTCATGGATGGCCTTAAAGGTGAGGACGAAAATCTTGAACTCGATCCTCTGGGGGATGGGGAGCCAGTGGAGTCGGGCGAGGGTGGGAGTGATGGGGTCGCGGAGCCTGGTGCGTGAGAGTACACGAGCTGCAGAGTTTTGGATGATCTGCAGCTTGTGAAGGGAAGAGTTGGGAAGGCCGATGAGGAGGGAGTTCCCGTAATCGAGCTTTGATGTGGGTTGGATATAGCGCCTAATCATGTCATGGAGACATGAAGTGGCTTGACTGTATATTTTGTGGACGAAATGCGGGAGCTAATTGCGGACAGCAGTGTTCCACAATCAGTCGTGGATTGAGTGATCAAATTATTATTCATTTTTTGAAAGGCTTATTACCCTGGTAAACAATCCGCCAATCGACTAACGTTTGTGTCGTTTACCAGTATGGCGCTGAGCTCAGTCTTGCCATTCTGATGGTGTGACAAGGTGCCAGGCACATCTTAGGAAATCTCTCTGTTTGATTCTGATCCTGATCAGCTCTCTTACGCGTGGCTTACTCATTTAATGTTTTTGTTCAAATGAGCCCACCTACAACACTGCGAGCAGCCAAAATGTACGAACTTAATTAGTCTGGGCTCCCTAGTTTCACTGATAAAGCTGACTGATGTACTTGCTTTCCTTGGTACCTGTAATTCCTCCCTCAAAATACACAGTCAATCCATTTTACAGTATGTCCTGTCATATCAAATGCAATTATTATTATTATTATTATTCGATGCCCCTTCAAAATAAATGTAACCATTTTGAAACGCTGAGTAATTTAACATGGCTTCACTGGCCTTTCTGAACGTTTTTTTCACACAATTTCCAAATTCTAAAACAGTGTTTTTTTTGTCTGCATCAATGAGATCATATTGTTATTGTTATTTTTTGTGTAACATTTAGCTAATGTGACTGACCTACATATTGTTTCAATTAAGAGTAGACTTTGTTTCCATATTTATTTTTCCCTACAACACATCAACTGATCTGTTTCTCTCTACACCGCACCAATTGATACATTTTAATAGTTTCTTTTTCTTGTATAACAATTTAAGACCATAAGCCATGTCACAGGGTAACATTTAGACATTAACATACAAATTGAATTGTGCCATCAAAGGAAAGGCTATTCAATGATTGAAACCCCCACAACCCATAAAACATCTACCCTATAATATTTAATCTTGTCCACTATCTCTTAGGGGAAAACACTGTGAGGAGATGCCATAAACCTCCACAGGCAATTCATATCCATTCATCCCAACATCTCCTCTATTCGCCCACAACACACACAGTATTGCACTTTACAGGATATCCTGTGAAGTTCTTAGAGACATCCTCTTGAAGAGAATGGTGCTATACCAAATGTAAGTATTATTATTTATTATATTCAACCCTGGAATGTTCTCCGTACAGACAAAATTCTCATCTTTACCCACAATAACATAGATTTCTAGGACAATTTGTTCATCACAGTCTGAACCTATTTCTTCTGATGTTATTCCCACAGTTATTTTTTAATTGATGCAGTTTTGAACTGCTTCTGTTGTAAATCTGTTTCACATATTCAGTGCTATCTGAGAAAGAAAAAAATAATTCCTCTTATCTCTAGTTCTGGTTGAGATTTTTTAATTTCAAAGGCTTATATCCTCCAGTTCTGCTCTCACAGTCAAAACAATTCCTGCTAAGAACAGTGTTTTGGAGATGAAGTAGCCTAATAAACAATCTCTTGTAAAGTAGAAGATCTCTTGCCTTCACATTGGACCTATGAACCGATCTTGCATTAAATGCTGTATTATTTTGTGAGTTGATCTGTCATAGATCTAAATCATATGCATCGCGAAGCGTGGAACACAAAATTCAGTGACCTCTTCTGTCACCTCAGTTTAGATCAGCTACGTCAGCATAGATTGAACTGTGAGATTTTTTTTACATAAGGAAGTGAAGCATAAGATTAGCTTCAGGCAATGAAGCCATAAATCTGGATAGAAGTGGTGTACATGACTCGATAACATTTTAGAAGGGTACACATGAAATCATACCAAATATATATTGAATTTGAACAGCTTAATGTTGCTTTAAAATCCATCCCCCCCATAAAATGTGGTCACTCATTCCACGACTGTTTGTGGGACACTGCTGGGCATGATTGGCTGCCCCGTTTCTCCCACAAAATATACAGTCAATCCACTTTATAATATTTTCTGTGAAGCACTTTGGGACCCCTCAAATGGCGTGATGAGGTGCTATATCAAATGCAATGATTATTATTAATAATAAAAAAAAGATCTGCCTGCTACCTTTTTCTGTAAATAGAGTTTCCTCTATGGATACCCAAGTTATAATATAATAATGTGTTCAATAAGTATATCACCCTTAAAAGTAATTATTCCATTTGTGGAATCATTACTGATAAATGCTAAAAGCTGAATGCAGATTTAAAGAATTAACATTTTGACATGTCAAAGAATACCACACTAGACATTTCACAATCTTGCCAAATATGTGAATGAAATTTGCATTTCAGGAGAAAAATCATTAGTTAGGCCATAGTTGGAGTATTGTGTCCAGTTCTGGGCATCTCAATTTAGGAAGCAAGTCAACAACAATAAATTACATTTATATTGCGTCTTTCATGTCCGGAGGATGTCCCAATGTGCTGGACAGTCAGGGATTTGGCCTCAAGTTGAGGGTTGGGATCAGGAGGGATGAAGGGCAGGGAGGTTAGGAGAGGGAGACCGAGGGTGCGGTCAAAGAGGAGGGTCTTGAGATTGGCCACGTCAAAGCTATGTCAAGGTCATGTCAATGCCAGAAAAAGAATCAGAAAAAGATTCAGGAGGTTGATACCAGGGTTGAGAAGCTTTACTTAAGAGGAGAGACCGGAGAAACTGGGGCTGTTTCCACAAGAACAAAGAAAGTTTGAGAGGAGATCTGTTAGAGGTTTTCAAAATAATGAGGGGATTTTAAAAGGTAAATAGGGTGAAATTATTTCCCCGAATCAGTGAATCGGTTACTGGAGAGTATTAAATTAAGATCATCAAAACAGAGAGGTTAGATTTTTTTGTTATAGAGAGGCTTAATGGAATGCTTTACCATAATCATTCACTGAAGCAGAATCCATAATACTTTTTTAAGAAGAATTAGACAAATGTTTGAAAAAGAAAAATATAAGGGTAATGAGAAAATGCAGGCAAAATGGGACTAAAACAGAGAGATCTTACAGAGAATTGACAGAGGCACAATGGGCCGAATAGCTCTCTTCTGTGCTAAAACATTTGTGACTGTATGATTCCAGATGACTCACTGTCGAAACATATCTGCTATTGACTCTGTCAGTCAGGAATCGGGACAGAGTAGGGGTGTGTCAGTGTCAGAGAGCAAAAGGAGAGTTAGACCATAAGACTGAGATGAGATTATGAGTGACACGGTCAGAAAACAGTTGAATTAATAGATAAAATGAGGAACCAGAAAAGGTCTATAGATTTTTATCCTGAAAGGTGGATGATATATTTGTGCTGGCATAAATTATGATTGGGATAGCAGCAGCTTTCTCTATATCAGTGCCAGTGATATACTTTACAGTTTAATGAAACTTAAGTTAGTTATTGAACCAAATAGTCAGCCAGGCATGTCCTATGGTTTGCAAACCACATTTGTACTTGAGTCAAAAATGTATTTCGTTGAAGCTACACCCATGCAAATAACTCATGATCTGTACACTGTCTCTCAACAAGCAGCAAACGTTCCTGGCATCAGCGAGAGTGACCCAGTTTAAATAAAGGTTGTTCTTATAAAAGGTTACACAAATAAACAGACCATTCGGCCCTTCAAGTCTGTAATGGGGAGGGAAACACATGCCTATATCCTGAATTTGATTGAAGTTGTGATGTTTAGATTAACAACAACGACAACAATGTACACTTGTATAGTGCCCTTCACGTTGGAAAGACATCCCAGGGTGCTGGACAGTCAGGGGTTTGTGGACCCGAGCTGAGAGTTGGGGTCAGGAGGGGTGGAGGGCAGGGGGTGGACAAAGGCACAGTCGAAGAGGAAGGTCTTTAGACGGGACTTGAAGGAGGCAAGAGAGGTGGTGAGGTGGAAGGATTGTGGGATAGAGTTCCAGAGTGTGGGGGCAGAGATGCTGAATGCCCGACTGCAAATGGTCAGTTGGGAAGTGCGGGAGGACCTGAAGCAGGCTGGTGTCTGCTGAGCGGAGGGAGCAGACAGGCTGATACGGGGTTAAGAGGTTGGAGAGGTAGGGGTGAGCAAGACCGTGGAGGGCTTTTGAAGGTTTTAAGTGTAATGTTCCTCCAACTGAGCTATCATGGTCATTTTTATTTGATGAAAAGGGTCCATTAGGTGCACATTTTCACAGTTGTTGAATTATTTGCTGTATGATAGATGCAAAAAATCAGCAGTACTTTTGCTGGAGTATTGAGACACTCTGAAAGCTGAATATTTTATGTCATGAGGTCTCCTGTAAGCATTTGAAGATACAGCAGTCTAATGTGCCTTGTAAATATATGGCAAAATAGTCTAATGTGCCCTATATATATGCAGCATCCTATATTTCTGTGTAAAAGACGTTTCAAAGTGCTTCACAAATAATGAGGTATTTTCTAGTTTCAACAGAACAACAGGGTAACAACAGATACTCATGAGCAAATATGATGCCCTTTGCTTCAAAGAATATTAAAAAATATCTGTATATTTTGTAAGCTTGAGCTGATTTGAGCTTCAAATGCACATTTCTTTCTGGTTCACTCAATTTATGAATGCCATATAATGTAACCCATGGCACTCTACTTCTCTGGTTGAATATCAGCGGCAACTTATGGCCAAATCAGTTTGAACGGAGGCAATTCTAAAATAAAATGGATTAAGTTTACATACAGAAGTGACCTTCAAACAATTCGGAACTCCAGAAGTCAATTATTTATTTATATAAGAAAGGATCATTGGTGCATTATTTCAAGTTTACCATAATAATCAACAATAATAATCAACACTAATCCTTGTATTTGATATGGTGTCATCAGTCATTGAGAAGCTTCAGTGTTTCACAGGGTATATGGTAAAGTGATGTGACTGCGTGTATTTTGTGAGCATATAGGAGAGACAATTTGCCCATAAGTAGCCATTGAGAGAGTGATCAATTTTATTTATTTGGGGGATAGTTGGCTATGAAACCAGGGTCTATTGGGATTGCAATTCTCTCCAAGCACTGCTTTTAATATCAGTAAGGGCTGTGTGTGTGTGTTTTTAAAAAAATGGATGACCAATCATCTTTGTAGCACTGCTATGGAACTCACCATGTCTGGGATGTAGATTACAACTTACCCATCAATTTACAAACTTCTTACCTGTAGCTCTAGGATCTGACAGTGTGCTTGCTCCTGCTCCTGCAATAGCCTCTTGTGGTTCTCTCGTGTGTGGGTAGTGTTAGTATCCACCTGGTCTATGCCTTTCTCGCTCTTATTCACCAGGGTTTCCATCTTAGAAATCTAGACAGTGGATCAACACCAAGTAAATCATGCTAAGCTAACTGAGTTTTAACCAACATTAAACAACTTATAGAGTCAGTGCTCACCTCCTCAAAAGAGTCCTGAAGTCTATTAAAAAGGGCCTCCTTTTCTTTCTCTAGCTGCTTTCGCTCATTCTCAACCTTGATTTTGATTTCATCCAACTGATTCTGAAGTTCCTGCAACAGAAACATTTCATTTTTCTATTAAGCTTTACATCAGCTCTTTGACATTTACTTTACGGTCCTATTATCAAAACTGTCCAAAAATAATGTTTTATTATAAAACTGATGAAGACACAATTCCCTACAGCAATGTTTACACTTCATAAATATGGGTTGTTACACTAGCTGCTAGGAACAGATGTCCTCATGGGTCAGCATCATCTGTTTCCTTGCTGGAAGCGGGTCGACAGCTGACCCACTGTCTAGGTTAGATTACAGAGTGAAATGACATAAGGTGACCCAGGAGTTCAAGTGATAGGAGGGCTTGGCACCCAATAAACAGTCATGGTCTGCTGCTACTCCAACTCATTCACCTTGGGTAGCTGAGCAAGCTCTCAAAGAAGCCCTCTGGATGGAGCATTATACAGAAGCATCTCAGCAAGAAGGAAAAGCTAACATAGATCAACTTCCTCCAAATCATGTTTCCTACTGTTCAGTCAACAGTTGCATTGATGTGTTATGAACACAGCCCCACATGAGTCAGGTTTTTGAGTATGGGATTATCTTCTAAATGAGGCAGCACCAGGAGGGGTGGTTGAACAAAAGGAACCAAGGGTTCAAGTCCATAAATCATTAAAATCTTGTTTACAGGTTTAAAAGTAAACAATATGTCTGATGCGATGCTGGGCTTTATAACAACACATCTGGAACCTGAAAGCAAAGACATACTTCTCCAATTAAGTAGAGCACTGGCCACACCTCATTTGGTGTAGTGTGATCAGTTTGGGGCACGCAACCTTTGAAAGTATGTACTAGCCTTGAAGGATATCCAGAAACAATTCACTGGATTAATACCTGGAGAGGTTTAGCTATGATGAGAACCTGGCTAGGTTTATGTTCCTTAAAACTAATAATGTTAAAGGGTGATTATTTCCGGTTCAAAATAATGAAGTTCGTGGAAAAGCTCTTCCGTCTGGTAATGGAATTTAAAACAAGGATAATGTTAAAATTAGAGCTACATTGATTAGAGGGTTATGAAAATGCAGAATGCAATGCCCCACTAAGCTGTAAAGGCAGAATGATTGATGCTAGGGTTAGGGGATGTTTAAAAGGTAAACATTTATGTGGAAACTAAGGGTATTCAGTTTTGTGGAGAAAAGGTGGATCAATGGGATTAGAAAAATGAGATTAAAATCAAAAGAATTACATTTAAAAAAGGATTAAAATTAAAACGACTGCTTGTGGGGTATTGCTGTGCGCAATTGGCTGCTACGTTTTACCCGCAAAATACACAGTCAACTTTACAATATATTCTGTGAAGCACTTTGAGACGTCTCAATGACGTGATAGGGTGCTATAACAAATGAAAGGATTATTAGTATTATTAATTATTAAAAAATCTAGCATGATCTAATAAATTGGCCAAGCAGGCTGGATGTTTTGAATAACCTCCCCTGTTCATATGCTCCTAAAGTACAAAAAAAACTTGGGAGTATTAGCAGGGAAATTGTATAATTTGTGGAGTCATTCTCGATTGCTCTAGAGACATATTTCATAGTGTGGACACAGTTGTGCTTTGCACAAATACTAAATGCTGTTGCACACATCACTCAGGGTATATAAGTGACACCTAATTTAGTACCTGTGATGTCCTCAACAAAATCTTTGCATATTTTAGAGAGCACTTTGGTGTCACTCTTCACATTGGAGTTTACACCACCTCCGAATGGTGCAATGCTGTTTAACGTTTGAAAAAATATCTTGTATGTTACAATTGAGGATTGCAGCCTTCACAATAACTGCTTGTTTCATATTTAATATAATTTTTATTGTTACACAGCTTAATGGAGTTTGTCTCAATTACTTTAAGTCTGTTACATGATGCCTCTTACTCCATTGAATTTCTGTTTTGGTGTCATGAGTGTTCAGCAAATTATGTCATGTATATTTTTGTTCAGCTTTGACTCGCGTAGAAAAAACCAATAGTGCTGACACACTAAAAATAAATTCTGCCTCAGAACGTTAGAAAGATTATTCTTGCATCAAGAGTTGAGTAAGGCAATTCAATTCATCGTTGCTTGTACCATTGTTTGCAATACGTCTGCTAGTTGCTCTTGAGATTGGACAGTGAATGTGCAGCTATCTGATTTTCTTAGCCATTTCCTTAGCTACATTTCCTTAGCCATTTCCTTGTCGCATTTCCTTGGCTGTACAGTCTCTGAAAACAAATTATTTGAGCCTTCATATAAGCTGAACGTATCTTTAAATATTCTTGACTAATGATTATTATGATTTGTTGCACTTATCAGGTGAGAGAAGGCAGTGCTGGGTCATGTTTCAATCTTGTTTCTTTCCTTGCGTTCAGCATCAGTTTTTAGCATTCTCAGGCCAGATCTGGCAGAGCCATATCAGCCACACTTCCAATAACAACAACAACAAGATTACATTTGTATAGCACCTTTCATGTCGGGAGGACGTCCCAAGGCGCTGGACAGTGTACAGCATTTCAGGATAACAGGATCTATTTTGCAATATTTGCAGGACGATTAATTGGGATTTCTGAATGCTGCTAAAATATGAAAGAAGGCTGGCGGGAAAAACAGACAGCCTAGTGGGGTGAAGGAGATCTGTTCTTGATCACGTATGCAAGGCTGCAGGGAGAGAGTGGGGGAGTGGGACAAATTGCAATGGATCTTTCAAGGCCCAGTGGGCCAAATGACCTCCTGTGCTTTATGTTCTTTGATTCTATGTCTTGTTCTCAAGTATAAGACGTGGTTTGTCATTTTACAAATACTGAAAATTAAACCATTTTAAAACAGAAGTTGCAATTAATTCTACGCAAATGTGTAATGAATAATGCAAACGATCCTAACATGTATTATCTTCTGCCTCAGAAGAGCATCTCCAAGTGCTGTGCATCAGAGGCACATTTCAAATACCCACACAATCCACTTTTGTACAAGCAGCCAATAACGAACAGTTTCATCCCATTAGTCTGGGATGGAATTCAATCTCCAGATTTGCGAGAGTTCCAGCCTTGCACTACTCCTCTTAGATTACATTCTGACACTGTGGACTATTTGAAAGCAAATAATATAGGTCTCATACAGTGCCGAGAAGAAAAGGGGAATCTGATACATCACAGACCTGCTGCAGCCTTTTTCTTTCCATTTCCATCGAGGTTTGAACAGCTTTGATTTCCGCGGTGTGCTTCTTCACCAGCTCTTCCAGCCCTTTCATCAGCTGCTCTTTCAAACGAATCTTCTCCTCCTCAGCCATTCGTTTCAGCTTTTTCAGGTCCTCCTCATGCCTCTTCTGATGCTCTTCTTTCTCGCGAGTAAGAATCTCAATCACCTAAATACAGCAAAGAAATCGTTCAACCTCATACGTGGTGTCAGTGAAACTTTCCCAGGAGTAAATAACCATCTGAAGTATCAATGGATCATAAGTAACTTTTTATCCAGAAAATGCAACAAATCTTCCAATCATCAGCAACAGGTTATCCAGTACTGAATAACCTAAGTATCCTGTCAAACTCACCCCCTCCAAAAATACCCCACTTTCTTTCCCCGATCCTCTCTTACTCCACGTTTCGCCAACAAAATATATTCACTTTACAGTATATTCTATGAAGCACTTTGAGAAGTCTCAATGACATGATAAGGCGCTATACCAAATACAAGGATTATGATTATTATTTCTCCCACTTAGTGCTCCTTTCTTATTAGCCTCCCTGCCTCCTCTCCCTCCTGGGCCTTCCCACAACCTCTTCTGTTTTACTGTGGGGACCCTCCGCCTCATTATAACACACACCACGGCAGGTGTGGCAGCAGCCACCCTAACTGCCCCATCTCCCATTTCCACCACAGGGCCCACTGGTCCCAGCCTCCGGAGAGGACTTCTCTTCGTTTCGTCTTCTCCACAGCATGCATCCTTTCTCATATCAGCCTCTGCCAACCCATCATGCCCATCCTCATTAATCTCCACTGGATTCTTCTTTCCCGATAGACTGTCTAAGATCCTCATTACAACTTTCAAATGCCTCAACGCTCTTGCCTCACAAAAGCTCTACGATCTCCTACTCTCTCGCCCACTCCCTCCACTCTGCAAACCGTTGCCTCCTCTGCCCCATCATTGCCACTTTTCTCCCACTCTCTTCCTAAATCTCTGTGAAAGGAATGGTTAAAAGCAAAACGAATAAAGATTTGGGGGAGAGCGAGCCTGCCTGTATTACCTCGTCCCTATAGCAGTGTGTGGAGCATCTAATTACTGGAAAAAGATGTAAGGTGAGTTGATATATTTTTTAACTACAACAATAACAACAGGATTCCATTCATAGAGCGCCTTTCACGTCGGGAGGACGTCCCAAGGCGCTGTACAGTTGGATCAGGACCCGAGCCGGGGGGAAATGGTCAGGGTGAGGGGGGGGAAGGGAGAGAGTGAGTAGGGGGTAGAGAGTCGAGAGGGGAGCTGAAGGCACGGTCAAAGAGAAAGGTTTTGAGACCGGCCTTGAAGGAGGAAAGGGAGGAGGCGGCAAAGGCACTGGGGGATGGAGTTCCAGAGCCTCGGGGCTGAGAGGCTGAAGCCCCGGCCACCGATGATAGGGCAGTTGGGGCGGGGGATGTGGAGCAGACCGGAGCCAGAGGAACGGAGGGTACGGGCAGGTAGGTAGGGGGATAGTAGATCAGAGAGGTAGAAGGGAGCAAGGCCGTGAATGGCCTTGTAGGTGAGGATGAGGATCTTGAATTCGATCCTCTGGGGGATGGGGAGCCAGTGGAGGCGAGCGAGGGTGGGAGTGATGTGGTCGCGAAGCCTGGTGCGGGACAGTACACGAGCTGCAGAGTTCTGAATGACCTGCAGCTTGTGGAGGGAGGTGGCGGGAAGGCCGGCGAGGAGAGAGTTCCCATAGTCCAGCCTTGAGGTGACAAAGGCGTGGACCAGGGTTTCAGCAGCGTGAGGGGTGAGGTAGTGCCGTAGTCTGGCGATATTCCGGAGATGATAGAAGGCGGTGCCAGTTGTGGCGCGGATATGAGGGAGAAAGGACAGCTCAGGGTCGAACAGAACCCCGAGGTTCCTGACTGGCTTTGAGAGGTGGAGAGTGCAGCCTTGGATGCTGATGCTGTCAGCGCCTGAGGTGCGGAGGCGCTGATGCGAGCCAATCAGGAGGGCCTCAGTTTTACACACGTTGAGCTGAAGAAAGTTGTCTCTCGTCCAGGAGAGACAACTAATATGATAATGTGTTTTGTTGCAACAATCTAGCTTTTTAAACTGGTGGTGAACTGAAATCAACAAATTCTCCTCAGAACACAAAACTTTCTGTGTTGCTGAAGCCGGTAGTAATCTCTATCTCGACTCAATGGAGAAGTGTTTAGAAACGATCAATCTTTGCCAGCCTCAGGGAAGCATCTGCTTTGTGATTTCAGTTATCATGCTGTGATACAGGTTGACAGACGAAGTTTACACTGCAGCACAGATTCTGCATCACATTCCTACCACTGGTGTGTTGGATCTTCATTCACACATTTATAAATGAATATTTTTCCGCAAAGCAGCCTACAATACGTGCTACGATTACATCATTGCAGCACCAACGCTGTTGCTGTTTTCTCTTCTATTTACCGACATGGTAGAAAGGCAAGTTACCCATTACTTCCAACTCAAGGTGATGGCTATCCATACACATCAAGAAAGTTATGGTTTGCTCATGTACTCAGCATCATACAGACCATTGCACACAAAATTAAGCAAACATTAAGAATATAATTATGTGTGTTAGCCTGGCTCAGTGGTGTCATTCTGGCTCATTGATAACTCTTGTCTTAGAGTTAGAAAGTTGAGAGTTCAAGCCCAATGGCGGGAATTTGAACTCATTTAGTCTAGGCTGACACTCAACGCCTGGGTGTACTGCATTGCTGGAATTGCTGTTGGTTGGATGAAATGTTAAACAAAAGTTCTGTCTGCCTATTCTGCTGGATGTTAAACATCCCGTGGCACTATTCAAATACAGAAGGGAGTTTCTTCCAGTGTCCTGGCCAACAATCTTCTAGATAAAATTGTTCATTCACCTCATGGATGATTGTGGAATTAGCTGCTGCATTCGTTTAGAAAATACAGCCACTACACTTTACAGAATAAATCATTTGAAGTGTTTTGAGATGTCCTCCTGATGGGAATGCTCTACATCAAATGTGAGGATTATTATTAATGCGAGTCCTGTAGCTCAGTGGTTAGAGCACTCACTTTGCAAGCGAGAGACCTGAGTTCAATTCCAGGCAGGGCGAAACCTTGGGCAAGTTTCCTTACTCCACACACATAATAATAATCCCTCCAAAACCAAAAACAATAATAAATTGGTCATTTTCAATCCCCGACTGTTTGTGGGACACTGATGTGCGCAATTGGCTGCCGCGTTCGCCCACAAATATACAGTCAATTCACTTTACAATATATTCTGTGAAGCGCTTTGGGATGTCTAGAAGACGTGAAAAGCGCTATATCAAATGCAAGGATTATTATTATTATTATTCTATTACTCTACATCAAACTTTTCATGCCAATTATTTTGGTCCCTCCGCCTTGCCCCTCCTTCCCCACTTTTAGATAACAATTGAAGACCTTTCTCTTCGACCATGCCTGTGGTCACCTCCTCCCTCCCCATGGCTCGGCTCCATCACTGCTAAGTGCTCCAAGATGCTGCCCTGTAAATACAAGTTGTTGTTGTCTGGATTATACCTGCTTCAGCTGCTGGCTGTGTTCAGGCTCGTCATCTTTATTTCGCTTCTGGTCCCTGACTGATAACTGCTGCCGTATTTCTGATAGCCGATTCTTTAACTCCTCCACCCCTGCCAAAGCCTTTTGTTCAGAAGTGGAGAGAGCCTTTATTTCATCTGTACATGAGAAAGGGAGGCAATGAAACAACTGGAAGAGCTGTAACAAGTCAAAATTATCACAGTGCTGAGGAGCAAGCAGCAATGAGCACATTTCTCCCACGAAAGTATCAGTGTATTTGACATATTTAATGTAAAAAGAAAATCACAATAAACACGTTTCACTTTCGTATGTCCCATTGGCTCTAAAAAATGCTTGTATTTTCTAATAGTTAGGAAGATTGATGAGACACATATTTGCTCAGATGCATTAATATTACCCAGGTATCGGTTGGCTCATTGATGTTTTTATACACATAACCATACATGCAACTCAAACATGTGGGATCAGATGTGAACACCAGCGAAAACCACAGCAATTCAGATGTTCCATTACGTGACCCAAGTAGAAAGAGTTTACAATTTCTTCACTCAGGCAAACATTCTGACCAGTCATTCCCCATTTCTGGAGTAAAGTGCACAAGGCTGTGCATGTTGCATTCAGCCCTGAAACTGGCTGAAGATCTCTTAGATCTCTTACAGGCACATGAAGGGTGCTATATAAATGCAAGTTGTTGTTGTTGGCTCTGAAGAGCCTGTGTGAGATCAAGCTTCTGGATATCTGACTCGCTCTTGTTTCTGTGGATTGTGAGAAATCCACAAACCTTAGGTCTCTGCCACTGATGGGAAGAGGAATTATATCAAATGCAAGGATTATTATTATAACCAAGATATGTGACCCTTTCGTACCTCTTCCCTTGTGGTGTTTGCTGATATCTATCGTATCATGTGTATCTTGGAATTGTGTGCCATTATACCACAATTGTGCCTTGGAATTGTGTGCTGTTGTCCTGTAGCTCAGTGGCTAAAGCACTCGCCTCACAAGCGAGAGACTGGGTTTGATTCCTGGCAGGGCGAAATGTTGGGTAAGTTTTCTTAGTCCACACGCCTCTATTACTAGCAGTAAGTAGGAACCCGGTTGTTAGTCGATTGGTGGATCGCTTTTTCGGGGGTAATAATTCCTTGAGAAAAATAATAATAGTCATAATTTGGTCACTTCAATCTACGACTGTTTGTGGGACACTGCTGTGTGCAATTGGCTGCCACGTTTTGCCCACAAAATTTACAATCAATTCACTTTACAGTATATTCTGTGAAGCTCTTTGTGACGTCTCGAAGACGTCATAAGGTGCTACATCAAATGCAAGGATTATTATTAGAAAGTTAAGAAAATGCAAGATTTTAGTGTGCATGTACTGTACAATCTTATAAATAAATCATCTGAGAGCACAGAGTGGGGTCATTATGCGCAGAGTTTTTCTGTAGTGATAGAGTGAGATACTTTAAATAATAATAGCAGTCCTATTTAGAGTACTGTAGTTACTAATTCACCTTCTTGACTTGTTCTGTGTAGCATTAACAATGGCGTTGTACCTGCTTTATGCAGTATTTCAGCCTCTTGTTCCAAAAGCTTCTCTTTCAAGACTTGTATTTCATCATCCATCCTTTTCAGGTTTGTGTTTGATGTTGCAGATTTCTTCTCTGTCTTTTGAAGCTGTTTTTCCAGATCCTGAATACCCATATTAAAAAAAATTAACATGAGAACATAAGAAATGCTAGGTGAAAAAAGACCAAGGTCCATCTAGTTCGCCTTCCACCTTTCTGGCGGTTACATGCACATATGTCCCAAACTACCTGTGTACTATATCCCACAATGTTATTTCCTAAACGAATACTATCTCACCTGTACTTGTGCACAATGAAAGCACAAGGTAAAGAGCATATGAACTTTTTTTTAATCTTAGTTTTCCGCTAGTGGACTTAATTGCTGTCACTCGCTGCATGATATTTGAGTGCCATTTCACAGGATACAGGCTACAAATGTTACCACTGGGGTCAAAGCAAGATGGCAACACCAAAAACTTTGGAACTGGCTTTGGGTCCAACCATTGTGCCGAAGATGATGTTGGGGATGATTGACACTTGTTGCCAGTCTTCCAAATGAAGACGACATTTGAGAACTTCCCAAAATTCTGCACAATCTTAAATGCAAAAATTTAGATGATGATTATTTCTAGATCAGAAAAACGCTACAAAAGAATCACGTCATGTAAACTAGTTGATCATGAATGACACTGACATAGTGGCTGGATACTGTGCTTTGAGATGTAGAAAGCTCTAGTTGTGCACCTTACCTGTACTCTGAGCTCCGCAGTGTTGAGCAGCTCCTGCAGTCTCTGACACTGGTTTCTGGATTCCTTCATCTTCTGGCCTTTAGCATCAAGGTCATTCTCCAGTTTCTGCAGTTTTATCTGTAAGGTCGTCTCTTGTGTGTGGAGGTTCTTTTTCTGTTCAATTTGCCATTGTTTCAGCGTCTCGGTCACTGACTGCTGCAGAGCTTTTTTCAGAGCTTCCAGCTCTTTTTGATGAGAAGACTGTAGCTTATTCACTTTTTTCTCAAAATCCATTGTTAGTTTCTTTTTCTCGGATTTGAGGCATTCCATCTCTTGATTTAAATCCAGAATTTCCATTTTGTGCTTTTCTTCCAATTTATACCTTTCGTCGAAACTGCCCCTTAGTGCCTTACATTTTTCCTGCAGGCTCTCTGACTCTTGGTTTATTTTAACAATCTCTGTTATTGCTGACTGCTTATCCTGTTCTAACCTGCGCTGTATTTCCATGAAGTGCTGCAAGTTGTTCTCAAACTCCTTCTTGATGTCAAACATCTCCCTGGATAGAGCCATGATTTTCTCCGCGTGGTCTCGCTCCATGTTCTTTTCCCGCTCCTCAACCTGCTGTTTGTACATCTCAAAATTAGTCAAGATGTCGTCTTTGAGTTTCTTGTGCTTCTCCAGGGCCTCTTCGAGGCTCTGGATCTGATGCCGCATGTCCATCTCTTCTCCCATTCTGCTCTTGTATTGTAAAATCTTTCCTCTTGTTTCAGAAAAAATTTTCTGGATCTCCTCCTGGTGAGCTTCCTTAAGAGCCTGTAGGGAAGCCTCATGCTCATCACTTTTGGTATTGAGTGCATACACAACCTATTGAGACATCAGAGGAAATGATTACAATAATAATAACGACAACAACAACTTGTATTTATATAGCGCACCTCACACAGGGTAGCATCCCAGATTAACTTGGGTCGATGTTGTTTTGATGTTGTCACTCAATGAGAAGGGTTGTGTGCCTGAACTGTGGACAGGAAGGACAGTGGCGATGCTCTCCACCCATTTCATGCTGAGATGCTTTGCCCACCGGGAAGTTTGCGGGAAGTTTCTTATACCTACCATCCACCTAGTGAGAGCTCATTGGACGTTGAACAACTAACTGGTGATTATCCTCCTTGAAAAGGAGGTAAGTGGGTCTCCTGGGAGTTGAACTGGCTCCAAGGTGACATGACTGGCAATGGAATGTTGGAATCGAGCCAACCCTCTGTGGTGGTCTCAGTAGTCCAGTTCCTGAGCCGGGCGGGTCTACAGTATTCCAGGGCACTGCTGATGAGCCAGCCTGGAGTCCTGTAGCTCGGTGGTTAGAGCACTCGCTTTGCAAGCGAGAGACCTGAGTTCAATTCCAGGCAGAGGGCGAAACCTTGGGCAAGTTTCCTTACTCCACACAGAGCCTAATAATAATCCCTCCAAAAAAACAAAAAACAATAATTAAATTGGTCATTTTCAATCTACGACTGTTTGTGGGACATTGCTGTGCGCAATTGGCTGCCGCGTTCGCCCACAAGTATACAGTCAATTCACTTTACTGTGTTCTGTGAAGTGCTTTGGGACGTCCTCCCGACGTGAAAAGCGCTATATCAAATGCAAGTATTATTATTATTATTATAAACTACAAGAACAAACCTCAAGCAATTACAAGCCTGGTGTGGATCCCGAGATTGGATTACTTTCACTTTCATTATAAAGTCACAACATTCTACAATAAATCCTGTGATGTGCTTTGATACATTTTCAACGACATGATAAGGCACTATATCAAATGTAAGGATTACTATTTTTATTGTTATTATTTCCTTGAAATGATGCCAGGTGCTATTACCTTTGATGATATACACCACTAATCTAATAGGGTGATTTAATTTAATCCGGTGCGAGCTCCATCCTGCTGTAAGCAGCTGCTGGTATTATATATCCAATTAATTGTGGTGACTTCACATGGAAAGATTAACGATCACGATGATCAGTGCTGCAAATTTATAAAGAATCAAACCGTAGCTGATTGCAGGAAAATTCTACAATACAAACAAACCGGATATAACTTGCTGTGCCATTTCTCTGTTGAGGATTGAACAGTGGACCCTTGTTTATCCTTGTCCCAATTGTCTGCCTTCCTCATATATGGGAATTTATAGTTTATCTACAATATAATGTTGTTCATCCTTAAAAGGTCCCAAGGTTATATTTTGTTACTTTCAAATGATCAACAAACTTTTTTTGTGTAGTAGTGCACTTCAAAGGATTAAACTGGTAGTTTCACACCTCATAAAATTTTATATTGGGTGGCCATATTGTTATTTATTGGTTGCAAAGAATACATTTCAATGATTGAATGAGTGCTAGAAATTATAATGATTTAGCAACATGACAATAAATAGAGTACTTTGTCACCTTGCTAAATCTGCTACTTTCCAAATGAATCAGTCTGCTGTTCATTAATTTCAATGTATGTTACAATTAAGAATACGATTTCGCAGGATTCAACTGAACAAGAGAATTTTGTACCATGGAAAGACTGCACAAATTAAATTTGCACCTAAAGTACAAATCCCTGAAGAGTGGCAATTATAGGGACAGCGGTGCGAGCTAAGACAGAAAATCTCAGTTCTCATCCACCGATGACCTTTGGAGAATCATTGGCAATGTTTGTGACTGAGTAAACATAAACCTGCCAATAACCAACATGAACAATAAGCTGATCAAGATGTACATTAGAAGCAGTAGCATTTTGTTTTGTGCAGCTGGGTGTCTGACACATGCATCTCCATATTTAAAAATGTCTAGGCTGGATTGAGCGTTCCATATACCACTAACACATGGAAACTTCCCTGTATTGGAATGGAATGTTCACTCTCTCTTTGAAGAGATACATCCCAGTTATATAAATCTGGAGCCTTAGGCACAGCTGACAAGAGACAAGGTTTGGAGACCCCAGAGTGTGCGTTGAGGTACTCCTGTTGTTTAACAAGCTAAAACAGCATGGCTTGCTATTGGGAGCACTGTCTATTAAGCTATCCAACTGCTCATCCAGCTACACCACCCTACCTATTAGGGCTTTAGCTTGCATGGGTAACAGGAGCAGAGTGGGAAGAATTCCTGCTCCCAATGATTGGGAGAAATCCACTTCTCTTTTCAAATAGTTGAATAGTTTTTCATGTCCACCTAAACAGGTTTAACATCTCATCCAAATGACGGCACTCCTGACAATGCAATGCTGCCCCAACAATGCATTGAGGTGTCAAACTGGACTGTAAGCTCCAATTCATGACATGGGGCTTGAACCCAAAATCTTCTGAGACAGAATCAAGAGAACTATCAACTGAACCAGAAAACACCTGGCTGTCAGTATGATAGTATGGCACACTGCCTCACAGATGAATTTTAGGCAACCTACTTTTGGAGTAGATTTTCTTTAAGTGGGCATGTTTGATGTACATTAACATGCCAGAACAAATCCCTTATGAAAGAATCCAATGAAAAATCAATGTATATTGTACTTTATCAATAATCCTTGCATTTGATATAGTGTCTGATTTAATATAGTGTCTGCCTTGCATTTGATTTAGCTAGTCGTGAAGACTATGTATTATTCAATTGAAGATGTATTTTTCAGATCGTAAAAAATTATCTGAAGCTTAAGAACAATATCTATTATCATTACTATGTACAAATGTATTATCTGATTAATAAAAGGAGATAAAAGCATCTCCCATCCAATGCTAGTTGCTTGCCACTTTTCATGATTCTATAGTCAGGCAAAAGTGGTTTGGGAAATTTTTGCCTAATGAAACACAGAGGAACGACATGAGTTACATTATCACCTCAGCCTGGTCAACAGATGAAGCCCTGCTTGAGTGTTGCTTACTGGCATCTGATCATCGAATAGCTTGGCAGCAGTTAGGAACACAGGTACAGGAGTTCAGCTTTGTTTTCATCTCACCCTTCCAGAATACCCATATGACCATCTTCCTAATATAGTACCAAGCTGTTCCTTGTATGAGTCCAGTGTCCTGGCCTGCAACACTCTTCCTGGCAATCCATTCCAGCCATTAATTACCTCCCCGTGCCTGTCCTGAAAGTGTCCTTCACATCAATGAAGTTGTCCTCCCTTATCCTGCTGCTGTATATTGACAAATGGGATTAAAAGCTCTTCAATCATTTAACCATATGGCAGCACCAGTTGGTGGTCTGAGCTCCTGTACCCGTGTCCCTCACTGCTGTCAATCTGTTCCACGATCAGATGCAAGGAAGCGAGACTCAAGCAGGGCTCCGTCTATTGACCAGGCTGAGAAGTGATAATGAAACTCGCAAGGCATGTTAAATGAAACGAGGGAAATTACAGAAAGTTTGCAAGTTTCCCACTGTTCAGAGGTTCCAGACTTCTAATGGTATGCAAAGCAAAGTTAAGGTAAATGCCAAATTAATGCTATTTGACAAAAATCTCATCTTCATGTGAATCACCAATGATGTTCAGTAGATTATTATTGCAACTATACTGCAAGGTATTTTAAGCTCCTTCCTGCAGAGAGGAAAGAGCAGAATAAAAAAGTGTAACTTGAAATGGTAAAGCAGCTGTTGGGGACAACATTCTCACATACATGACTGTGCATCCGATATAGAGCCATGTTACAGCTGTCGTCAGTGCCGAGAGCCACTAGACTAACAGAGCATTGATATCCCCATATGCCAACACACCCAGACTTCTACTGTATAACAAAGCAGCAATGATCTATGCATGACCGCTTATCACTTAGCATGACAAACAAAATATTACCCTTCTTGCAGTTAATTTCCTATGTAGCTTGCTGAACAGTATTTTAAATCGAGGTATCCCTTTCTAAAATTGTTACTGTATAAGAATAACTACAGTAAACTCTGGATAACTTGATCCTGGCTTAATTTGGCGCTATTACGTAAGTCCCCATGCTATGAATATTCCGGCCGCTTCCTATGCAAAATGTTAATAAGCAACTTGTCACTTTGCTTAACACGTAACTACTCACATTCTAGAAATTCTTGTAAGTCCTTACAATATAAAATTGATCAGATAACAACAACAACAAAATTGCATTTGTATAGCGCCTTTCACATTGGGAGAACGTCCCAAGGTGCTGGATAGTCAGTGTTTCGGAACCGAGCTGGGGGTCGGGGTTGGGGAGGGTGGAGGGCGGGGGGGAAGCAAGATCGAAAGCACGGTCGAAGAGGAGGGTCTTGAGATGGGTCTTGAAGGAGACACGGGGGGGGGGGGGGGGGGGGGGGAGGCAGAGGGACTGCGGGATGGAGTTCCAGAGTGTGGGGGCAGAGTGGCAGAAGGCCTGCTGTTTCAAGCACAAAAAAGCAAGTCTACAAGGTCATTTTATCTCCAAAACAAGAAGCAACTTTGCCTTTGTTTACCAATTTGAACCATGTTATTCATCTATTTGAAGATGATTTCAGATACAGACAATTAGCTCACTAAGTTCAACTTGCACAATTCATCCATCATACTGTACTGTCTCCGGCATTCAGAGTAACACAGTAACCCGTCATAGGTTCACTGAAAGAACATTTGTTCTTCGCAATATTGTCCCATTTTCAAAAACCTTTTGATAACACTGGTGTTAATAAGTAGACATTAAACAGAAAACCCATCAAGCTGGACTCACAGCTCATTCATCGTACAGTCAATATCTTTGTGAAGAACTAATAAGAACTAGTAACATTAAGTCATTGTAAGTGTATGTCAGCTCACTTATCCCCCCACTGTCCTGTGCTGAAACTTCCTGTCTATTAATAATGTTCAGTGAACCATGTCCCAGTTCTATTAGAGCATCCTCACTGCCTAGATAGGTAGTTGCCTGATATTCCCTGCCAGTCTATCATTATTAAGGATGTTGCTCCAGATCTTCCTTCTGCCCTTTAAGGCAGTGTGACTCTACAACCATTGCCAGTATATTGTAACCATATTCTCTCGAATCTTCCTGTTGTGCTGTATTTCTGTATCAGCTACTAAGAATTTACTATGCTCAGTGGGCACATTGAATTGTGTAGAGTTAACCCTCGCATGAGTATGTATCAAATGTTTACATTTGCTTGTCTGATTGGATGGATTCAGGATTACTGTACAAACACTTATTTATTTACTGTCGTGAATTCAATAATTCCTCCTTCAATCAAAATGGACTGGCAATTTGGATTTGATCCTTATTCGCAGTCAAAGTACATACAAGACTTGATACAAATGGACTGAAGTCTCGGATGTTATCCAACATAATGTCAACTATTGCTGACAAATTATTGACCTTGTAATTTTAGTAGCTACTACAGAAATACAGCAAACAGGAAAACTCAGGAGACTAGTATTAGGCGCAAATTGGTGAAATGTCTGACAAGCTTCCAACTACTTGACCAAGGCTGGCTGGTCTGTCATCATCAGTGCCTTAGTGCATCTGGGCATGAACTGGAGCACAGAGACTGCCACAGAAGATGGGCTCAATTTTGACATTTTGTTGCCAAGCACTCACATTGAGCCAGTTCAGCTCCAAGAAGATTCTGCTTACATCCTCCAATGAGGATAATCACTGACAGAAACAACAACTTGTAATTATTTATTTACAGAGAGAAGGGATTTGCATTCATATAGCACCTGATCAAGCCAAAACATTTTAAAGCACTTCACAAGTAATTACGTTCAAGTGCAATACGTTTTTTTGTAGACAAATGCGGCAGGAATTTTGGGCACAGCATTTAAAGCCAATCTGGAATATTGTTAGGCAGGAGATCAGAAAAAAAATTCTTCTCTTTTTGAATAGTATCATAGGACATTAATGTCCAATTGAACAGCTAGACGGGACCTTGGTTGAACATTCCTTCCAATGTATAGCACTTCTGGTTCTGCAGTACACACCTCCCTCAATATTGGACAGAAGTGTCAAGCGAGATTGTGAGCTCATATCCAAATGAAGACACAGAACTCACAACCATCTGAAACAAAGAGCAGAATGCTAGCAACTGGTCCACGATAACACCGGTGTGTATTTCTCAAATGTAAGCGTGCCATTTACACACAATATACATTTATACCAAGTTTTAGTAAAGTGATTTTGGAGACAGCGTCTGAAGCTTGTAATATTATTTGAGACTTTTTAAAAAAAAAACAAGAATAAGATAACTTTAGATCTGCCGTGTTCGAATGCTGATACCTTGTGTTTTCCTCAGTGAGGTATGAATTACACAACTAAATTAAGGCAATAAAATTAGCGATTCAAGATCAAATTTTGCTGGAAATAACTCATTAATTGGATCGAAAGTGATGGTGAGGAAGTGCAGTATTTGACATGAGAAGAATGTAAATCATGATATTTGACAGCAGTAATAATCTTTCAGGCCATGTTTACTGAAATCATATATGTTATTGAGATGCAAGCTGAAACAAAGGATTTGATTTTTGGGTTAGTAATTATTAATAATAATAACAATAATAATAATCCTTACATTTGGTATAGCACCTTTTATAATGGGAGTATGTCCCAAAACCCTTCACAGAATATTCTGTAAGATGCAATGACTGTGTTTTGTGGGTGAAATTGTCCCTTAGGAGCATAAAGTGGGTGATCACCCACAAATTACACAGTCACTACACTTTACAGTAAACCTGTGAAGCGCTTTGAGATGTCCTTCCCGTAAAAAGGCGTGATATCAAATGCAAGGATAATAATAATAAATACTAATTAGGACCTGCTACACAAGTAGCAATTGAAGTGAAATCACAAACAAACTGTCAGATGTTCACAATGTGAATTAATGATGGCAGAGTGAATGATGCAATTGTGCACATTTGATCCTTCACTTCCCACGAGGAGAGCAAGCTTAAGCTTCTGCGTTATCCTTTCCAGTGGTCTATGTCTCCATAGAGACCAGAATGCTGTATTTCCACAGGAACATTATTCACAAAACTTAAGAAAAAGCTTTAGCCTTAATTTAATTTAATCCTTGGAAGACCGCAACTGCATTTTCGCAGTTAAAACATTGCAGTTGTTTTTTTTAAAAAGTGAATACTTTATAACCTAGAAAGTTTATCTTATTAATAAGCTACAAATAGAAGCCTGTCCACTGATCTGATACAATACTTTATCATTCATCAACTGAATCTTTCACGTCGGTGTCAGTGGTGCTATCTCCAGTACACATAATACAAACACAATGGGGAAACATTGTATTTGTATTATATTTTAATAACAATAATTCTTGCATTTGATATAGTGCCTTATCACGTCTTCGAGACGTCTCAAAGCGCTTCACAGAATGTGAATTGACTATTTTGTGGGAGAAATGTGGCAGCCAATTACACACAGCAGTGTCCCATTATTATTTTAATAATATCCAAAACAAGCAGTGGGAAAACTTGCCAGACAGCAAGATGATGGCAAGTTTTAGCTGGTGAGACTCCAGCAGTACCCCAACGCACCCTCTGGGGTCCCCAAGCCTTGGCTCTTGCCAACCAGCGCCTAATACTTTCCAGAATTAGGTAAACAGGATGTATCGCTCCAGGGAGAGAGTGCGCATTCCATTCCAACAAGCTATCTCTGGGATTTCCACGTGTAGGTGGGATGCATGGAAATCTCAGCTTGGTTTGGATACTATTAAGCATGATCATGAGTTTCGGCATCTGTCAAGGATCAAATAATCATAGATTGTTACAGCACAGAAATAGGTCATCTGGCCTTTCAAATCAGCACTGGTGTTTATCTCCGCACCTAATCTGATTCCGCTCTTAGGTTCACTCCTTCAGAGTCATGTTTACATTTGGTAAATTCTGCGAGAATCAACTATGGAGATATGAAAAAAGGATTTAATTGTTACCTCGGACACAATGAGCTGACTTTTTTTTATTTTGGGGTAGTTAGCGGTGTTTAATAATGTATTCCTTTGGTTAATTAGCACAAGCAACACTACAAACTTTAGCCTAATCTATTGGTCCAGAAGCCATGAATTTGATTTGTTCTAGTCAAATGGCTCACATCCAAATGTGAAGAGGATAAACTTAAATAATTGAAAATAACTTACTGGTGGTGACTTCAAATGCAGTGGTTCAGAAAAATGTTTGAATATTTTTAATATTTAATATTTTTTCCCAACTCGACTCGCTGCCCAGATTAGAGCATCTGCCAGATGCTCTAATGTTTTTCTTATTTTCAAAGTAGTGCTTTAGATATCTTGGGGAATTACATAATTTTTCTGAAGTATCTTAACATGGAGAAAAAAGCACACCCTGAAAGAGAAATACATTCACAACTTTCTGAAAAATTAAGCATATGTTAACTTCACACGAAATAGAAAATATGATTCCGCAATGTAAAGATTGCTCAATTTGTCTCAGTTCAATTTCATTTTGGAAACAAATGCTCTTTATTCATTTGATGTTCACCAACATCACAGAGGGACCCTGAAGGTGCAGTGTATAATTTGAACAATGTAACTCTTGCCAACATAGTTTATACAAATGAGGTCGCAGCTGTTCCTTTGTGAATGATCTCAATCTCCTTGACTACCCAGCCCCAGATGAGACATATGCTTAAGTTTACAAAAGTCTGCCCTCTGCCTAGAGAAACTTACTGATACACAGAAGCGAACAGTAACAACAACAACTTGCATTTATATAGTGCCCTTCAAGTGGAGCAATGTCTCAGAGCATTGAACAATGACACAGTCTGACAATGAGCTGGGGACCAAAGGCGCAAAGAAAAGAGTGATCGAAGCCTAGAATCCTAAAAATATTTGCCCTACTGGATTTATTTTTCTTCCACTTATTGATGGTACATATTAGCACCACACAAATGGAATTTAATGCGTGGTATTTCTTACACGGATTTCTTAATAAGGAGTCTGAGTTACACAAACAGAGATTCCTTCCAGTAACCTAATGTTTGTCATGTCAATCCACAGAAACCCTGATCCAGCACAATCTACAATCCTTCCAGAGCAGAGTCAACAGGAATCTGAATAAAACTCCTTACCAGAGACCCCACTATCTGGTTATATCCAACTCTCACAGGACGTACTGTAAGGCATCATTCAAAAGAAGTTTGTACAAAATTAGTAAAGTATAGATGAAAGATTTGACAGAAAGCATTCCCTCAAAATGCTACTTGTGGATTATTTGTGCAACAGCACAAAATTGTACTTTATACTAAATAAATTTTTTTCTACACTTTGAAAGCACAGGGGAAAGTATTTTTTTAAAGTATTTCTCCCGCCTCCCATGTTTCTTATTTTTTTGAGTGCCTCGACAAGGACGAATACAAAGAGGAACGGCTTCATGTGTCTCATGTGCCGATGCTCCTCTAAAAACTGCTATTTTATCCAGGACTCGTTCTGCGATTGCAGTTATCAGTGATTACTTGTAAAAAAAAACGACAAAAATAGTCACAAAGAAACTCCTACAATATGGTCCTCAGCGATGTCACCAGGAGACTGGAGAAAAATTATCCATTATGATTTGTTAACAAGTTTTTAATGAACATAATTGGATGATGTGGCACCTGGACAGAAATGTTTGGAAAGGCTGATTTTCAGGCAGTGGAGAGTGGAGAGGAATGTTATGTGTGCTTTCAGCAATGTTACAAGAGTCTTCACTGACAGTTCTATCCAAACATCAGATTCTTTCAAAAAAAAATTGATTTTAGACTTCAAACCCGGTCTCTAATCTACTGGATCATTCCTACTTCTGGTAACTGGACACAGTTACAGCTGGTAACTTCATTACCAGTAACCGCTGGTAACTTAATTTTTTCAACTAATGGTTACTAACAATAAAGGCCAGTGACTGCTTGACATCTCTGTCTCAGTCGAAGGGAGTCACTCTCAGAGTTTGAGAGATTGAAATAAACAATTGGCAGTAATTAGGAGCTATCATACAAATCTCCTCATTGCTTGTCATTACTAACGGCAGGGATAAGAACAGCTGATCGTCTCTCTGCCACAATAACTGGAATGATTTCCCTAGATCTTGCTCACGATACATGAAGATACACAAATACATACAGTATGCACACGCTAATGTGACTGAAAATGTTGGTACTTGATTGTATGAATAAATTGGATGACTATCTGACAGGTAGAGTAGGCAAGGTCCATCAGGCAGATGTTTCACTTACTGAAGCAGATCGTGTACCACCATCAGCAAAACATTACAATTTCAAATGGCAACAGTAAATGAGTCTTACGGGAAAATAATACTCTGGCTAACCAGGATTTTGATTGTCTTCTACATATGTTGCTGATACACACGCAGGAGCAGATTAAGAAAAATCAGTTACTAAGCGACAATGGCACGCATAACATTGAACAATGTCGCAATGATTCAGTGCTTAACAAATCACTACAGTACTGCATTAGAACAACTCTCCAAAGAATGGTAGCCCATCACAAGCAAATATATCCCTAATGGCTTTATAGTTATTGCTGGCAGGTGGACCAAATTGCTTTGTACCATTGGAATCCAACTGTTCAATTTAGATTACCTAGCATATACTACATAACATGTAGGCCATTCGGCCCTTCGAGCCTGCCCCGCCATTCAATCATGACTGATCTTCTAATCTAACTCCAGCTAATAACCTGACCCTGCCTTATCCCCATATCCCTTAATGCCTTTTGCAATAAGAAATCTATCTATCTCAGTCTTGAATATGTTCAAGGACTGAGAGTCAACAGCCCTTTGGGGTAGTGAGTTCCATACATTCACCACCCTTTGAGTGAAGAAGTTCTTCCTCAACTCAGTGCGAAAGGGCTGGCCTCTGATTTTAAGGTTGTGTTAGAAAATAAAATCAGCCAAATCTGCAAGGAAATAACGCTAATTCCTCTAACCAGATATCAGACTGTTTTATTATAATTTGTTCGTTATTCCCCAATATCCCGATGGGTCAGACCAAAGGCCGATACAATCAACAGATCTTATAACAGAATAACACCACTATAGATATCTCGAGTTCAAGAGTTCAACACTGTGTCTTTCCAGCACACAAGCTTGATTCTTCATGCTTTCAGTCTTCTTGCTTACAGCTTTCAATCTTGCATCTGATATCCTCAGTCTTAGTGTTTCCAGCTCTCAGTCTTCCATCTCTGTATCCTTGTCTTCACGACCCGGGACGGCTCCATCTCCCGTATCCTTGTCTCCGCGACCCGGGACGGCCCCGTACACAAAGTTATCGGAACTCTTATACCAATGTTCATCCAATCATGGTGCGGATATTAGATCACCCGGTCGAAATCATGCTGGGTTCACGTGAACACCTCATGGGGTGTACGTGCCTCACACACACAAACACACTGTCCTTGAGACAGTCCGTTATCTTGTGTACGTGCAGGGAGTTTCAGTCCAGCTGCCCACAACACACTTAACTTAAAAGTTAACCCGTTCGCAACATCTATTATGATTCTAACATTATACAAAAAGTGTAAATTCTAACAGTTGTGACCCCTGGTTTTAGTTTCTCCAACCAGGGGAAACAATCTCCCACTATCTACTCTATCATGCCCTTTGATGATCTTATAGGTTTCTATAAGATCCCCTCTAATTCTTCTATATTCTAGAGAATATAGGCCCAAATTGGTGAGCGTATCCTCGTAACTCAACCTCTTCATCCCTGGTACTAACCTAGTAAATCTACGCTGCACCCCCTCCAAGGCAAGTACATCCTTCCTTAAATGAGGAGACCAAAACTGGACACAGTATTCCAGGTGTGGTCTCACCAGGGCCCTATACAGTTGCAGCAAGACTTCCCTACTCTTATACTCTAATCCTTTCATAATGAATGCTAACATAACGTTCGCCTTCCTAATTGCTGCTGCACCTGCAGACTAACTTTCTGTGATTGGTGTACAAGGACTCCCAAGTCCCTCTGGACGCGAACACATTCCAATCTCTCCCCTTCTAAAAAATAACCCGCTCTACTGTTTTTGCTACCTAGGTGGATGACTTCGCACTTCCCTACATTATACTTCATCTGCCACCTACCTGCCCAATCACCTAACCTATCTATGTCTCATTGCATTTTTTTAATGTCGTCCTCTGTGTTGACACTTCCTCCTAGTTTTGTGTCATCCGCAAATTTAGATATATTAACTTCGATGTCCTCATCTAGATCGTTGATGTAGATGGTAAATAGCTGAGGCCCAAGGACTGATCCTTGTGGCACTCCACTAGTCACATCCCGCCAATCTGAAAAGGACCCGTTTATCCCTACTCTTTGTTTCCTACCCGTTAACCATTCCCCAATCCACGTTAATATGCTCCCCCAATTCCATGGGCCCTTATCTTTTGGACTAACCTTTTATGTGGCAACTTATCGAATGCCTTCTGGAAGTCCAAATAGACCACATCCACTGATTCACCCTTATCTAGTTTACTGGAAATATCCTAAAAAAACTCTATGAGATTTGTCAAACATGACTTCCCTTTTGTAAAGCCATGTTGACTTGGCCTAATTATATTGTGCTTCCCTAAATACTGCACTACCACATCCTTAATTAATGATTCTAAAATGTTTCCTATCACTGATGTGAGACTAACTGGCTTATAGTTCCCCATCTTTTCCTTTCCACCTTTTTTAAATAGTGGTGTGACATTTGCGATCTTCCAATCCATGGGGACTGTTCCAGAATCCAAGGAATTTTGGAAGATCAGACACAAGGCCTCCACTATCTCATAAGCTACCTCTTTTAAAACCCTGGGATGCAAGCCATCTGGACCAGGGGATTTGTCACTTTTTAGTGCTAACAGTTTCCCAATCACCAATTCTCTACTAATGAAAATTTCCCTAAGTTATCCCTTTCCTTATCCCTTTGGTGCATTTCTATTGTTGGTAGACTTGTTGTGTCTTCTAGGGTGCAGACAGATGCAAAGTACCCATTTAGGGACTCTGCCATGTCCTTGTCCCCCATTACAACTTCTCCCGTCTCTGACTGAAGTGGACCTACATTTACCGTCACTAGCCTATTCCTCTTGATATATTTGTAAACACTTTTACAATCAGACTTAATGTTCCTAGCTAGCTTACTACATTGAAAACACTAAATGCTCAGTGATAGTCATTGAGTGACCCCGACATCCTTAAAAACTAGTTATGTAGTGACTTACCTTATTTTGTCTCATGCTCTCTGGTAGTGAATTATTTATACAACATGGGTTCTTTATTTGCAATGTTCTTTCGAATTTTCTTCTTCAAATAACAGCATAGAGAAGGGAGGGGGCTGAAGAATGGGAACTTCTCATGGAATGTGTTGTAGAAACTGTTATGAAACATCACATCTTCCATCTATTCCTAAAGACTAGGCATTGATGTAACCTTGCACAATCTTATTGGGAGCAGGGATTCTTCCCACTCAGCTTCTGTTGACCCTGCAAGCTAAATCCCTAATACACACAAGCAGGAGCAGATTATCCCTATCCCTAATAGATAGGGTGATCCTAGCTGGACTAACAGAAGGAAGTTGTCAAAACAATATTTTTTTAGCTGGTTTAGCTGTGTCTGGATTGGAATGATCACTTGCTCCCTGGAGGAATGCCCTGAAGAATTTGGAACTGGCACAATCATTGTGCAAAGTGGAGGGAGTTGAGGGTCTCACACCAGCAGACCGTGCTTAAAAATCAGTGGAAAAATGCAATGCTTCATAACAAACTCAGTACATTCCTGAACATGCTGAGTGGGTTATTGCATTTTTCACCCTGGGATGTTCCTAAATTACTGAAATTACACATTGCATTAAAGAATATAAGAACATAATGATTTGCGAAATCCATCTAGTTCGTCTTCCACCATCTTGGCAGTCGTTTGACATATCGTGTCCAACTATATACTGTATCCTGAGATATTATCTTCTAGCAGAAATCTATCTAATTTGTTCTTGAAACACACAACATTTTCTGCTTCCACTGCCTCCTTAAGGAACCTGTCGCATAAATCCTGGGAGATGTATCCTATTTGATTAGGAATTGCTGTAGAACTGATAGCATTACAACAGGACTTAGGTTTCAGGAAAATTAATTCCAGTGTTGAAAGCAAAAAATAACCTGAAGAAGTTGCATCCTGCATACCTAGTAATGGAAAAGGTGCAAGTTGGCAAGAACCAAGACTTGAAGACTCCAGAGGGTACTGCTATTTAACCAACTAAAATCACATAGCTTGCCATTGAGGGAACTGGCTGGCAAGTTTCCTGTTCCTTGTCCAGTTAGAACAATTGTATCCCTTTGGGGATTTGGGTTGCAGGTTTAGCAGGAGCTGAGTCAGCAGACTCTCTGTCCCCAGCGACTGTTAACAGCCCTGGAGTAATGGCTCCTCAAATAAGCATGTTTCCAGACAAATGAAGCAAATGAGTAAAGCATCACTTCTTAAATCTGTAAAGTGCTCTTTGATCTCAGATATGGCACTTAATTAAACAATCATTACCTTCACAAAGCTTTGACTTGTATACTACCTATGGACTCTTAGGCAGTGATGTATTTGTTTTGATGATCTCTACTTTTCCTATGTGGCAGATCATTTAAGGGCTGAATTCCATGTGCACATATGCATGTATCTATGTATTTTATGTATTGTTAAAATAATAGGTTTCATAAGATATACAACATGTTGCTTCCTTAGCAAACATTTGGAGTTTCAAAACAAGGCAGTAGCTGTAATAATTATGTTAAATATTCCTTAAGATCCTTGTTCTAGCATTACAGCACAATAAGAAAATAAGACATCAAAATACGGTACTGTAAATCAGTTACAAATATCTGTTCCACAGTCGCTTCAGAATACAGGCAAGAGTTGGTCACTACGATAATCAGTTTCTGTTTCCTCTGAGCTTGGGAGGGGTAAAATCAGACAAGGTTCTTATTCTCGACTGGTATTCATGCCCCCTGCTGGAAAGGATGCTGGATGAGGACAGGATTGAGTTTGCCTGTTTTACGTCCACTGTCAAATAGTCAACCAATATTCGCTCCACTCACTAATGAAGAACAATCCCTTGGGTGAAAAACAAGAGAGTAGTTAGCATCTACGGAACAATGTTCACAATGAGTCGGTGCACTCAGGAGCAGAATAAAATTCCAAAGGACAAAATGTATTATAATACATATCAACATTTTTTTTCCATTAAGCATCTGAGTTGATTAATTTTTTGAGGAGGGATATTTGTGTACACTAACATGTTTCAACAGGCCTAAATGAATTGCCTCCAGAGACTTCGGGACTTCAGGGAAAAAAAATGCTGTTTGACCATTGTGATAGGCTAATAGAGATGGCAGAATGTCAGTCTCACATAAATTGTGCCTTCTCCGCCCCCCTCCCTTCCCTGGGCACTATTACACTCAGCTTTCAACTGCAGCTGGTGCAGCAATGTTCAGAGTCATTTCTTAAGTCACTGCTGTTTTGCTTGAAAGGATAACTCCACTATTCAACGTCCTAACATTCACATAAAAGCAATGCTGCACCACAAGGCATCTGATGCCATTTACTGACTTCTATCAAATCTTGAGTTCAATTGACTGTACTCACGTATCAATTGATGTCCTCTACTGAAAATGCACATAGCTCTGAAGTACAATTCACATTGCTGAAAGATACACTGATACTCAAAACATCTACTGGAGCACAGTGTATGTAGAAGGCATCGCACAAACAAAGTACATTGCACTCCACACCAATTAGATTAGCCACCAAAGATACAACAGACATCTTAATTACAGGATGTAGCCCAGTGGCAACAGCTTCAGGAGCAATAGGGGAAATGAAGGCTCAAAGAGGAACCACAAAAATCGCACAGGAGGATGCAGGAAGTTAATAATGCCTTGAGGAGGGAAGCAGTGATGTGGGCACATGGTTGGCTGTGAGAGAACGTGATAGAATTCATTGCAGGCTGCTCTGATTTGAATTGTTCTTTTGCTCTAGTTAATATCAGAAAGTTGTACACATTTGTTGGAATTTTCTTGGCAACTCTTACAAGGCAAAGTGCTTCTTTATCAGTCCAGTGAGATGATGATGGCTAAAGGCACAGCAAAACAGCTTGTGAGGCACTGTGACTGATGTCCACAGTCACCACCAGAATTATTAATGGCAAACATTACAAATTACAAATTAAGTGATAATACCATGTCAGACATGCTAAAGTAAATGAATTCTGAACTGAAGTTTATCATTTTACTCCAAGGCTTTGAAGGTCCAATGTCAGATAGATTGGGTATAACCGGCAATCTGGATAACATAAAATTATGTTAGTTTTGATTTATTCAGGATCACTTTCATCTCTGTATATTCAGTGGCATTTTTCTCATATCCCTGTCTAACCTGAGCATATACAATGTCATCATATTCCATTCAGCTCATATACAATGTCAGACAGGTGATAAAAGAGTCAGATGTCAGTGTGCCTCTAAACCCTAAAGTGATAACAAGAAATGTGTGCAGGAAAACTGTTCCGTGGTTATGGATTCCTAAAATAATGTTTTTAGAGTTCTTTGCTTTTTCAATAATAGCTTAATGGGTAATGCATATTCAAAATCTAGTTTGATTTCTTTGTTGTGTCAGTGGCATAGGATTATCTGGTTTTCCGAGAAGTCTGGTAGGCCATAGGATTGGGTATTCTTATTGGAATAGCAAGATATGTGTACTCCTGTGTCTCCCTGGTAATGAATGTGCACTGTAACATGAATCTCTCTGAGATTCTGCCCAGTGCACTCATTCTGCAAGTTATAAGGACAAAGTTGAATGTCTGAAACTGAAGAAAAGCATAGCCCAATACAGTATTATTATTATTATAAACGACATTGCTGCATTAGAAATCAGGCCTCTGGTCTGGGATGCTTTCTGTGAAACATACATACTGGTTCTGTATAGTTCAACATATTATCTCAAAAATCATCTCAGATAGTGAGCGAGCAAATAAAAGCCATAATAATAATAATCCTTGCATTTGATATATCTTCTAGATGTCTCAAAGCGCTTCACAGAATATACTGTAAAGTGAATTGACTGTATATTTTGGGCGAAACGCGGCAGCCAATTGCGCACAGCAGTGTCCCACAAACAGTCGTAGATTGAAAATAACCAATTTATTATTGTTTTATTTTTTGGAGGGATTATTATTAGGTGCGGAGTAAGGAAACTTGCCCAAGGTTTCGCCCTGCCTGGAATTGAACCCAGGTATAGGCGAGTGCTCTAACCACTGAGCTACAGGACTCCACAAAAGTATAATTTTGGGGTTTTTGCTCTCTATCAATCAGGCACTGCACAAGGATAGTCAGAACTGAAAAATTGCGCAACAATAACTTATTTTGTAAGAACTTAGACTCATTTGAAAAACTTCTATCCAAAGAATGCCCAGTCCTGTGGTTAGTGGTTAGAGCACTTGCTTTGCATGCAAGAGGACCTGGGCAGGACAAAATGTTGAGACAAATCTCCTTACTTGCCCAATAAGTTTAAGCGCTCTGAGACACTACCTTGCGTGGAGGGCACTAAATAAGTTCAAGTTGTTATTGTTGTTGTTTATTCCACATGCCAATGTTTACCTAGCAGTAAGCGGGAACCCGGTTGTTAATCGATTGGTGGTTCACTTTTCCAGGGATATTAAGCCCTTCAAATAAAATAAAAATAAAGAATAAAAATAATTTGTTCACTCAATCCACGACTGTTTTGTGGGACACTGCTGTGGCTGCGGCGTTTCGCCCGCGAAATACAGTCAATTAATTTTACTGTATATTCTGTGAAGAGCTTTGAGACGTCTCAAAGACGGGATAAGGCGCTATATCAAATGCAAGGTTTATTATTATTATTATTTACAATAAACCCTTTAAAACACTTTGAGATGTCCCACCGACATGAAAGATGCTATGTTCCCCACGACATAGAGTATATATCAAATACAAGTTTTATTATTCAAAAGAATATTTGTCAATTATAAATGTTATGTGGTAGTCTCCTGCCCAGTCCTCTGCTTCAGTGACCCCCGAAGCACTTGCACACGTCACTCTCCCCCAATTCTTAATTGCTCTGTCTATGGCTGGTCACCCTCCTGTTAGCTAGATGTGAGTTAGTAGCAGTTTTGCCTCTGAGTCAGAAGGTTGTAGATTCGAGTCTCACATCAAGTCCTTGAACTTACAATCTAGGCGGATACACCAATGCAGTCTTGGGGAGCACTGTATTGTCAGAGCTGGATATTAAAGATCCCATGCCACCTTTAAAAAAGAGTAGGGAGTTTCTCCTGGTGTTCCGGCCAACAATCCCCAAATTATATTGCTCATTCACTTCATGGCTGTTTGTGGGACATTATTGTGCGCAAATAGGAATTGTGGAGACCTCAGTCTAGTTTGGATACTCTAAAAAAATGGCAATGGGTTTGAATGTGTGTCAGACACCCAGCTGAACAAAAATAAAGCCCATCTCCATTTTAAGCACAACAATTGTTTCTGCAACTATGACCTGGTAGAAAGTTTAATTCTACATTTTCAAAATCCTTCACATGAAGAAATATTTTCTGATTTCACTCTTAGAGGTATGAATTCTAATTTTGTGATTATGTCCTCTTGTTTAAGGGTCCCTATATCAGAGAGAAGAATTGTGCTTATGTAATTTATTAATTCCCCTAATTGTTTTAAAAACCTTAATCAGATCACCCCTTGATCTCTCAGATTGTGAGAATATAACCCAAACCTACGCAATTTCTATCATTGCTAAGCCCTTCATTCAAGGCACTAATCTAGTAAACCACTGCTGGACCTCCTAAAATGCTAGGATATCTTTCAAAGGTTTACACAAATTGATTGTGCTTTAACTAGTTGTCAAAACAACATTAATGTGCAAGATAATTTTCTGAAATTTGTCTTTGTATTATTATCCACACTAGCTCCCTAGTTCAGACCTTACAATCCTTGCATTTGATATAGCATTGTTGAAATATCTCAAAGCAATTCATAGGGTTTCTGTAACTATATTTGTAAGTAACCTAAAACAATATGCTCACTGTTGGTGTTTCTGTGATAACTGCATTAGTGTCAGATACACTGATGATTAACAAATTATCACTGGAGCGATTTTTAGTAATCACATTGGAATATATAATACATATTCCCCTTCTTCCCCCATTACTTTCCCTCCAATTCGGGCTCCCAGTCAGCTGTGATTAAGCGCCCTGAGACTTTGCATTAAGGGTGCTACATAAATGCAGTTGTTGTTGTTGAAGTACTTTGGGATGTCTTCCCGACTTAAAAGTTGCTATAAAAATGTAAATTGTAATTGTATACTTTACTATAATGCTGTGACCAATTTGGTGGAGAGTTTTAAAATATACCTTTGTTTTTGGTCTCTTCATGTCAGGCCAAGGCAGTGTTATTGCACACAGCACATTATTATAGAGCATTTCTATTCAGTATAATTATTCCATATTTGGTAAAACTGATATACATCTGAAATTTACACAAGAGTTCATCCCCTCAACCTCCAAGTTCCAAACTGGGTTATTGCATTTAATATCCATCATCAAGCTAACATTTATCATCACTTACCAATGATATACTTTTGTATTCTGACATCACTCGTACAACTAACCTTTAGTTGAAATCATCTGTAATCAGTTGGATACAATAATAATTGCTGATACCAAATAATTATCCAATATTTCTAAGGATGACATTTTGGGTTAGGGTATTCGTATTTTGTAAGAAGAACTGCTGCTAAATGCAATCAAAAGGCTATTTATTCAAAACAATAATAATTTGGTAACTCAATCCACGACTGTTTGTGGGACACTACTGTGCACAATTGGCTGCCGTGTTTCACCCAGAAAATGCACAGTCAATCTAGTTTACAATATATTCCGTGAAGCGCTTGGATACGTCTCAAAGACGTGATCAGGCGCTATATCAAATGCAAGGATTATTATTGTTATTTGTTATTATAATTCTAAGCTATTGCCAACTAGCCCTGCTAACTCTGTGCTTACACAGACTAAACATCTTATTAACAGTTTTGCTGTTCTATTTCACATCTGGAGGTCTGCTGCTATTGATGTTATAATTTGCACATGCCATGCAATTTTACTTTGCTTTAAATTATGCATTGTATGAGCATGAAAGAACATGACAATTATTACAGAGGTGTAGCAATTCATCACACAGACACAGACGAGACAGAACAGGAGTCATGTTAAAATGGGTAAATTAGACAAAATATATATCTGAAGTTTATTTTTTCTCTCACAAATTTTGTCTCATGATCTTAGGAACAATTTGGTGCACTAGTATTTATACCAAGAATTATTATTAATGATAATAAACCCTGCATTTGATATTGCCCCTTTCATGTTGGGAGGATGTGTCAAAGCACTTTATAGGATTTAATGTAAAGCTTAGTGAGTGTATTTTGTCGGCAGACACGGAAGCTAATTTGTGCACAACAATGTCCCACAAACAGCCAGGAAGTGAAAGATGAATTTTATTTGGGGATGTTGGCCAGGACACTGGGAGAAACTCCCTTCTCTTTTTGAAAAGTGCCATAGGATCTTTAAAGTGCACTTGACCAAGCAAACGGGGCCTTGGCTTAACCTCTCATATGAAGGACGGAACCTCCAACAATGCATTATATCTCCAGCCTTGCATTTTAGTGTCAGCCAAATTGTGAGTTGAAAGTCTCAAAGTGGGTCTTGAACCCACAACCTTCTTGCTCAGAGGCAAGAGTGCTACCAATTGAGAGGAACAGGATGTGAAGGATATGACTTGCAATGGCATAGTGAGAGTACATTGTGGGAATCCGATCATTATTATATCACAGGCCGTGTCTGGCCTGTGCTAAGATAGCTCACCGTTGGAGCTTTTTACTCTGATAACATCTTTGTGCTATTTCTCTATGTCCTTGACTCTACAAGTATTTATCTAATTTCCTTTCAAATGTCGTAATTAATTTGGCTTGAATAGCCACGTTCTAATGATACTTTGTGGAAAAGAATATCTTTGAAGTTGACCTAACCTCTCCTTGTGTTGTAATTTTACCCAGTAATGGAAAAAATCTTTGAAGTGTAAAAGAACCAAATACAGTATGATAATTGAGTGAGTTGTGTGCACATGAGTTTTAAAAAAAATACCATAATATAAGTTGTTTAATGTTCTGTTATATTGATTATTAGAGTTTTTTTTTCTTCAAACCATATACAAATTTTAATAATAATCTTGCATTTAATATAGTACCTTATCACGTCTTAAAGACATCTCAAAGCTCTTCACAGAATATACTGTAAAGTGAATTGACTGTATATTTTGTGGGCAAAACGCACAGCAGCATCACACAAACAGTCATGGATTGAAGTCACCAGTTTTTGCTTATTTGTAAGGAATTATTACCCCCGGAAAAGCAAACCCCTAATCGACTAATAACCTACTTACTGCTGGGTAAACAAACGGCGTGTGGAGTAAGGAAACTTGCCCAATATTTTCCCCTGCCAGGAATAGAACCCAAGTTTCTCGCTTGCAATGCAAGTGCTCTCACCATTGAGCCACGGGACTGCATTTTAACTGCGAATTAAATGTAGCAAAGGCCTGCTTTATTTTCAGAGCTGATTATCATGTTCCAAGGCTTTGACATTATCGCCAACATACATAGAATAAAAATATATATTCATTTAAAATTCTGCAGAAGAATACGAAGTTATTACATGGTTGACGTTGTCCAGTGTATTATTAATCTTCCAGTTGTGTAAAGGCTATAAGCCATATGATTCCATGCAAATCCAAGGATAGAGAACGTATACACAAATAGTGGTTTCATCTGTGGTTTATAAAGTCTTTACGAATTTAGCACCCACCCGGGAGTTGAAAAATTTCAGTTGACATCTAGCCTGGAGCAATTTGCTGGAAATCAACCACTGTGTTCATCATCCCATCTCAATCCATTCTTGTTCAATTCTCTGCTGTTCCATTGCAACCAACTATTTACAGCCAGTGTTAACTCCAAGTACGAGCACCATATGTGTACTAAGGAATTATTTTATGTCATTCGAAGATTGGCTTTTCTGGTTAGAAATTCAAAGAATAGTTTCTGAAAATCATATTTGGTGAAATCTATTGAAACATTAGTCCAACAATAACTCACGTGTGTAAAAAGGAAAGGTAGTCTTTTGGTCTTGTGACAAATTTCAGACTGACAGGAAATATTTTATTTACCTATCAAGTAGCACTGCACAATGACGCAATGGAATATGGGTAAGAGTCTTAATTCCCCACAGGTTCCTAGTTATCTGCAGTCGGGCTGTCTGGAGGTAGGTGTTGAATGCATGGTGAAAATGGGGATCAATCCAGACTACCATGGTATATGACATTGAGTTATCTTTCCATATTCAGTCAGGAAATAACTTATGGTACATGTGAAGAAAATGAAGGTACAAGTATTAATAGAAGCAATATTTTAGTTTATCAAGTCTATCTTAGGAAATAGAATGCTAAACAAAAAAAGGTGTTTGATGCAGAATAGTTTTAAAAAGGGAATTGGAAAAAAAATTATAATATGGGGAGAGGGCAGAGGATTCAAACTACATTCGGAAAGCCAGGCACAGGACCGATGCGCATTCTGAGACAATGGACTCAACTGAACATCTTATAACAAGATTTCTAAAATATCTAAATGGTTCTACCCTCTATCCTTCATTCGTTTCTTAGTTTCTGTCAATCACCAGATATTTCAGCCTCTCAGATTCAGACGACAGAAATGTTAAAAAAAAACTCAATGCTAGCACTATTATTTGTTTGGAAACAAATAATAACAAATAACATTTCTTTTGATCCCAGAAATGTAACATTCATTTGCAATTCAACCAGTGCAAATCGTATTTGTAGCAATGATTGAGAACAAAACTGGTTATATACGTGTGAAAATAACACTTAACTGAGACTTGCAGTTGAGCAACAGACACTTTGGATAATTGTTCAACATCCATTCTGAGAGAAAGGTCTCAAAACACAGTAAATTATTAGTCTCTGCATATTACCCTCAAAATTGTTGTAAGAAAATATTAGTACTGTGCTATTATTCATTTTTATGGGGGAGCAGTCGCCTTGAAAGACTAGTTGACTCTTTCAAACATTTTAAACAGCAAAAAACAAATGTAAATCTATAGGCACTTATTTTCTCATCAGTTGAACTGGGATTCTTTTCAATTAGCAGTTAGATTCTTCCCTCATGTTCTTCCTATGATTTCATCAAGTATTTGTTTCATTACATATGAGGATTTGTCATCAGCATTAATCTGTCTCATTTGACAGCTAATTTTAGTTCAGCATTTAGATCATTTAAATTTACTTGCCAACTTTTACAACTAGCTTTTCTCCCACATATTTAAATTCTGATATTCTGTACAATATTCTGTCTATTCTGATGATGAACCAACTTTGGGTCCAAAGGTCTCAGTAGTGTCTTGACATGACTACCATACCTTCATTTGTGTCCTACTAAAGGCTCTCATGTCTGACTATAATGAAACTAGATTAGCGTTATTCTATTTAAAGCACATTCATGATCTGCGCGTAATTACTAATCAATGAACAGATTACATGAAAGCAAAAACTTTTTCTGTTGAATTCTATTATATTGTGTTTGAACAATTTCAGCTCATCTATTAAAAGAATACCATTGTGTCTCTGATTGCCAAAAACCCAAGTTACATTTCCATTTCATCTTCCAACATGATTATTATTATCTTTCAACATTTCATCAAATAACAAATATTAAAGGAACAGCTCAGACTAAAAAATTCTTATAACATTCATTTGCAACCAATCACCTGCTGGTAAGTAAAAGTACATATCCTGCTGATTTGTGGGATATGTGGGAACTCCTCTCTGGGCATAGATTGGATCAGAATGGAGTTCCTGTGGGTTGATGTGATTGACATACCTCCAGTTTACAATGAGACCCTATTTGTGCAATTCGGATTCCTTAATAAGAAATTCTGTTAGAAATCCTGCAATTACACACTTACTTTTCCCCTTCAATCTTGAAACAAGGACTTGAAATAATGACATATTCTGACAAATTTGCTTTATATGTTGTCCTCTTTGATATTTAGATTGAGGCAAAGAAGTTTGTTTCCTTTGAGTTATTTATGATGAATCTCATTATTGGTTGCAATCTACAGTACTTACAATTGAATGGTCCCTGTAAATAATTCATGCAGTGGGAAATAGATCAATGCTTATTACATAACTGTCTACTCAGTATGTTTATGTAACAAGCAGAGTTGATTTTTCTTGTGTTAGGCTTCTTGCATAGTCTGCAACATGCTTGGACTGACCGTTTTGAAAATACTATGTCTATACCATTGAATGTAATGGAAGCGAATACCTACTGACATAAGTACTCAGCAAAGGGCACATACAAGTGCTGCCACACTTTCCGAAGAGGATATTGATTTGGGATCAGTAATGCAACTGAAATCAAAGAAAAAGTTACAACAAGAAAACCTTCATAATCCATTCTTTGCTCTTATAGACCATACTGCATTGTATGTAAGTGCTACTTCCAATTCCCAAATCCAATCCTTCAATACTATTATGCCCTCTTTGATAATTATCACATCACATATCTTTTTTTTACCCCTGTACTGTATTTCTTCTACAACATATAAAGGCGAAAGTGAAGAATTAAGGAAGAAAGATGTAAATGCATTGAATTTCAACAAATAAGGCAGTGTATGTGTGGAGAGTTTGGGAAGGAAATAAGTCATGGTTTAATAACTGGGCTTTGATTAACATATAATGTGTAAAATGCTTGTAACAGCTGTTGTGAAGAAGTAATGTAATGTGAATTAGTCCTTCTCCTCCAGACACCACAGCTGGCAGAAAATCAAGCAAAGCCCACATTAACACATTAAAAGTGTGATATGTGTTGCAGATTTCAATGCTAGAGAGTTTTCAGATTAGAAACATGTAGTTATGTAAAATTTTCACAAGTATTCAGGAAAAAAAGCTAAAGTGAACCCTTGAAGTTGAATTTGTTCAATCTAACTGCAACATGAGACGTGTAAGAAGTACATTGCAGTTTATTGGAGTTTGAAGGTGACTAAAGATATACTGCAGTTTTGAACATCTGGTTGATAATTGGAAAGGCATTCCAGCACAAGTAACTGAACCCATCTATTTAAAGCCCCCCACTTGTAATCAGGTTTGAAATTATCTTCTGAGTATCAGCTTTCCCATGATTTCTACAGATTCCAAATGGAAGCTTTAAAGAAATAATGTCAATGTTTTGTGTGCAGCCTCCCAAAAGTTTATGTACTCAATGTAGCATATATTACAGTACAAAATCACTACTATATTGCATTTTGGATACTGATTGCACATAAGAAATGTCCATTTACTACATAAAATTACGCCTTCATCATTAATTTCTGATAAGACTGCATTAAAAGATTTTACAACACTACATCATGTCAAAACATCTCCAAGGGCTTTACAGTAATTACTATCGTGCCAAATGAATGTTTTTATAGGCAAATAGAGCAGCTATTTTTCACACAACTGGTCCCCACTAACATCATAAAATAAATGACAAATTTTACCCGTAGAACTGTTGCCAGTACACAGAGAAAATAGTTGCATGGCATCTTTAACATCCACCCGAAGAACAGTTAATCTGACACACACAAAGCTCAGGAACACTGGACAGAGGTAGCAGCATCTCCCAGCATGAAAGGTAGATAGTAAGTCTTACGACAAACGGAGAGGCTTTCAGAGAGTTCCAAGGAAACTCAGAAGGAAAATGTATTAAGAATACATGCGTCAGGGTGTAAAATCACAACAGTTAAGATAAGGAGGAGGGAAGTATTAAATATATTACATAACCTCAAAGAGGACACGGGACTGGATCCAGATGGATGCCCCCCAAAATCCTTAGGGAACTAGGGAGGAGATAGCTGAGGTTCTAGTATATATATTTAAGAACTCTATAGAGAAAGGAATCATGTCAGAGGACTGGAGAATGGCCAATTTAATATCTATTTTTAAAAAGGGTGATACAGAGCTAATCCAGGAAATTACAGGCCAGTCACCTTAACGTCATTGTGGGTAATGTATTAGAATGCATAAAAAAAGATGAAATACCTAGTCATCTGGAGGAGAATATAATTCAGAGCAGTCTGTATGGATTTAGAAAAGGAAGGTAATGCTTGACCAACTTTATCAAATTCTTTGAAGATGTAACTGATAAAGTAAACAAGGGAATTGCAGTGGGTTTAACGTATCTGGATTTCCAGAAGATCTTTAATAAAGTGCCACAGGAGAAGCTTATGACTAAAATCAGGGCAAGTGGAACCATTGTAGACTAAGCTGAACGGATTAATGAATGGTCAGGAAACCTAAAACAAAGGGTAGGAGTTAAGTGCACATTCTCAGACTGGCAAGAGGTAGGAAGTGGTGTTCTACAGGAATACATCATAGGACCACTATTGTTCACCATATACATAAATGATTTGCATTCAGATACAGGAAGTACAATGTCAAAATTTGCAGATGACACCAAACTGTGAGCATGGCAAACACTGAAGAAGATTGCAGAAGAATGCAGGAAGATATAAATAGGCTAGCAAAATGGACAGATGAAGTTTAATGTAGGAAAATGTGAAGAAATTCAGTTTGACAGGCAAAACGAAGAAGCTGTCTGTGGTGTCTATGGTGAGAACCTAAGTGGAGTAGATGAGCAAACTCTAAAAGTAGCTTCACACTTCCCTTACCCCTGGAAAAAATACCAATTAAAAGGATACATTAAAAATTAAACAGAATAATAATCAAGCACCACATAACCACAACTAAATGTTGAAAACAGCAAAGAACCTTTAGATTTGGATGGGCACACCGATTGTTTTCTGCTAAATCAATTCCATGAAGGATTTTTGAAGGAATGGTTCGTAACGACTATCAGGATAATCGAGGCAGCCAATTTTTAAAAGCAATGTAAATGCTCAATCTGTAGTTATAAAATGAAGCATTGTGTCAGATAATTAGGAAGTACTGCATCCAACACAATGGTGTTGGTTGTCATAGTATTCCAGGTTATGGCACTTTTAATGGATTTGAGCTCCATGAATGTAATACAATAATAATAATCCTTGCATTTGACACAGCACCTTATTACGTCTACGAGACATTTCTAAGCGCTTTGAGCAAAATGTGGCAGCAAATTGCGCACAGCAATCATGGATTGAAGTGACCAATTTATTATTATTATTTATTTGAAGGAATTATTACCTCAGTGTCATATTAATAAAATGTAACGCTGATCATTCACTTCATGACTGTTTGACTGCCAAAATAAAAAATACACAGTTATTATACTTGTAACAATTATACAGTCATAAAAGATTCACAGTGCAGAAGAACTCCAATCGGTCCATTGTGCCTGTGTTAAGAAATGTTAAAATGGTTGACATATTTATTCTGTTTTTGATTGGATCATCTTAAATCTTAAGTAAAGATTAACCATAGTTAGCAAGCAACTGATAACAGTAAGATAACAGTGCCTGCAGATCATCACTTTCCAAAATCTACAAAATCTAAAAAAACTAAAAAAAAATGCCCCTGAACTCAGGAAGTGTGCAAGCAGCTGAATCGCAATAATGATATTTTTTAAATTGAGAAAGTACCAAAATTAGAAGCCACACGTTTGCCTGAGTCCAATATTTCAAAGGCCGCGATATCAGGGAAGCATAAGTGGCCGACTTCTGGGTTGTTTGATCACTGCTAACGTCACTTGCTGTGGATGTGCACAATGAATGTGAGAAGTATCTCTGGTGTCATTTCCTTCGTGAATTGATATCTGCAACATTTCCTGTGCATCGTTCACAGGCGCAAGGATTCGGGAAGTGAGGTCAGCAACGCATCATGCACATGGCATAGAATGCACAAAAAATGTTGTCACCAGTGACCTGACCAAGAATTTGGTTGTTTTTAACCACGACTAGCTGGCCAGTCAGCGCTCAAAGGTGAGTATACTGTACTTCTGATAATGCAGGTCTACAGGATACCAGTGCTATATAAGTGAAGCCGCACTAAAATGGGGGTTGGGGAGTTGTAATGGGATTGCCCCGTATTACTGGTTTATATAGACTATTGCAAGTCCTTGATGGTAGTATAATATTATATATAATATGAATGCATCGCATAAATTAAGAATTATATTTGCATTTTCAAAATTCAATGCTTAGCATTTTTCCAGAAAAAAATGTAATAAAATTGTTTGTGTGCATTAGGTGTCACTACAGTATTTTTAAAAATTTTTGCTATGGGAGGCTGAGGTCTTTCACTTATAACTTATAACTCTTTGGGTAAGGGAGAGGGCGTGAGGCGATTCTCCAGTCATGGGTATGCATCATACTCTCTCCTGGTCTGTAATTTACAGATCTTGGGTGAGTTTGAAATAGGAAGTCTCATTATAAATATTAATGTTCTTCACTGCCAAGGCCTGTAAATTTACCACCCATTGACATAAATCATGCACCGTCATGAATCTGCAACTGAAATATTGTTTAGTACCAAAATACTGGGAAGGTTCTGTGACTCTCCAAGCAATATTGTTGTGTGCGGGTAATGTTTCTAACCCTACAGCTTTATGGAATAAGCAAGAATTTTCACATTTACAGAAGTATCTCCCACTTCTGTAAAAATAGAAATTCCTCCTTATTCCATGTAAACCCACCTTAGAACAAAATCCTTATGTTTGTGCGACCATCTGTACCCCAAAGTACCAAACCCAGCACTGTACTGAATGGATGTTCACAAGATCACAGGATTGATTCAGATGAAGAAGGCCCTTCAGCCCATTTGATCTAGCATGCTTACCTCACAAGCGAGAGGACCCGGGTTCGATTCCCGGATGGGTGAAACCTTAGGCAAGTTTCCTTACTCAACACGCTTCTGTTTACCTAGCAGTAAGTAGGAACCCAGTTGTTAGTTGAATGGCAAATCGCTTACCTGGGGTAATAATTCCTTCCTGTTTGTGGGATGCTGCTGTGGACAATTGGCTGCTGCATTTCACCCACAAAACTCAGTCAATTCACTTTACACTATATTCTGTGAAGCGCTTTGAGACATCCCAACAATCTGATAAGGCTCTATATTAAATGCAAGGATTATTATTAGTAGTATTTTTCCGAAAAACAATAAACACTCTACCGTATTCTCATCACAACACCATTTTTAAAAAATGAATCCAGTTTCTGAGTCTCAACCACTCTTCCTGGTAACTGTTACAATCATTAATTGCCTCTGAGTAAATAAATATTTATTGGTGCCTGTCTTATATTAACATTTACAAGCCTAAAACCTTGTCTTCTTATTCTGCTGTCTTGACCCATCTGCAAGTATTGTTCTGGGTTTAGCAACAGAATGATTGCTGGATAATCAGCCATCACATTGGAGTTAAAAATACAAATGCAGTCATTACACTGATAGTGATTGACTTGTGGGATACAAGTGAAAATATGGAATTCATTACTGCAATTGCTAAAAAAGGGTCAATCTGATCCCGAATGCCTTCAAAGCCAATCTTGCGGCTGATGTACAAATTGCATTTACATAGTGCTTTTCACGTCAGGAGGACATCCTAATTTGCTGGACCTCTATGTCAGGAGGACATCACCTTTCACATTGGAAGAATGTCCAAGGCACATCCAATGTTTAATTGGATTTTCAGGCATTTTCTCAACTGTGAAATGACCTGAAAGTGAAATGTTGTCTGTGATTTTGACTCCTGATTTGAGATTACTACATTTTCAACCCCATTCTTCTTTTCAGCAGCAGTCCATGGAGGGATTTCTGGATCATCATTATCAGCCAGTATGAGTGCAATGTGTCTTCTCATTAGGAGGTCCTTGCTGGCCAAAATGAATTGTTGGCTGATTATTTAGAGAGATTTATACAGGCAGGTTTGACTGGATCCAAGTTGTGCTGTTGACAATGACTGCAGGTTTTCCTTCTCTTCTGGAGATGTTGTTTTCTCTTCTTGTGCAAGGACGTAGGTTGAATGCAAATATACCTTCAATATTATGTCTGAGATGTTGGCCTGTAGTGCTCCAAGTGGCATTGTTCTGACAGCTAGAGGGAGGAACATCCCATCGACCTCAGATTCCTTCATTCAAATATACCTGAAGGGCTGCAACATCCCAACAGTCCTGGTCTCACTATAACAGCCAGTTGGTCGCCGCAATATTTCTGAATAAACAGGATCCTATTGTTCCGCGATTTGTAAAAGCCATTACAATTTCTAGCACATGAAATTTAGCCTAAAGATGCCTTGCAGTATTGTTAAAAGGGGAGAGCAGATCACCATTTCCTCCTTGGACAAAGCAAACATTCACTTAAACAACTGTATCAAATTGAACATTTTGTTTGATGCAAATTACCAAATATATCAGGAATGAGTTTCACAAATATTTCTCCTGTATCTGCAAATTGTATTTGCAAATTAACGACAGTCGCTAAGTGCAAGATCTGATTTCAGTTTCTTTGCTCTGATGTCTGCCTAAATCCAATTATTTCTGAGCAGTCGGTCACACAAAAATAGCTCTACTTTGTTATGCAAGACCTAAAAGTAACAAAAGCAATGTTGACATTGACATGAAATGGGCGAAGTCTATGTAATCATGACTTCTCATATAAGTCAGTGAAAATCCTTAGAATTAAAAGGTACCTGGTTAGGTTTTATGTTGGTGAAAAATTCAGAGACGCTGGAACATGAATGCAACAATAAACAAGCTGGGGTTGACTCCCTGTAGAATCCAACGTAAGATAACACCTCTCATCCTACAGGTGATTCAAGAAAATTGAACACCCAACCAACAATGAAACATGCCACTGAAATCTCATTACAGTCTATGGTTCAAGAGCTTTGCTGTTCTAGATTTTACCTCCAATTGCAAACTTATTAAAATAAACTGGGGTTTCTTTCAGGCAAGGAAAAGATAATTGCATTTTAAATGGATAAAGTAATTGAATATTATTATCACAGAAAAATGTATTATACTAATTTACACAAAAAACGATTGCTGTTATGTAATGGACTTCACACTGAGAGGCACTTCCAGAAAGAAGAATGAGAAATTGCTCCTGCTGTTAAGTGTAGCATTGTAAGAGCATATTACCAAAGCCGCAACACTTAGTGGCAAGAGGAATTTCACCCCCAAGGTTTTCTGCACTCATATCTGCTCTCAACACATTAATGCCAGTTTATTTACCCTTGGTCAGTTTAGACATACATGTCCTTTGACAGATCCATCTTAGCTTAAACAGTAATACATTCAGGTTTGGGCCATAAGGCTGTGGTTTAAAGTCCTATACTTCAGGACATATGCTCATAGTCTAGGCTGATACTCTAATAATAATAATAATAATCCTTGCCTTTGATATAGCGCTTTTCGCGTCGGGAGGACGTCCCAAAGCGCTTCACAGAACACACTGTAAAGTGAATTGACTGTATGTTTATGGGCGAATGCGGCAGCCAATTGCGCACAGCAATGTCCCACAAACAGTCGTAGATTGAAAATGACCAATTTATTATTGTTTTTGGTTTTTAGAGGGATTATTATTAGGCTTGTGGAGTACTCTAGTACCTATTTTCATTCGAACAAAGAATGTTGAGGAGAGACTTGAGAGAGGTCTTTAAAATTAAAGAGCTATAATAATCCTAATTCTTGCATTTGATATAGCACCTTTCATGTCAGGAGGTCGTTGTTGAGGACGTTACCAACTAAGCCAGGCTGTCACATTATATTATCATCGGTTCCCTGTGCATCATACTGATGCAATACTTTAATCTCTTTACATAGTGAGGTTGATTCCTTCTGGAGTCTTTGCTATGACCTTCTATCCAGTGGTTGTCTGCCTGATGCTCTGAGATTTCTGAGGTTCACCAAGTTAATTAGCAGTAAAATCACTGTGGTAACAGTAGCAAGTCTGGCCTGAGATATCTAGTGTATGTAGACTCTTAGATGATTATAATCTATATACTTAAATATAACAGGGTGCAAGAGAAACTAACCTTGAAGATTGAACAATGAGTAATAACAGGAACAGGTGATATGTTAGTAGATTCTAAATTGANTTTTTTGTTAGTTATGCTCTTTATGAAGTTAATGTTATTCATTGAACAAAGCTTGAGGACATCAAAAAAAAACAGTCATGTTGAAATTAAGTGAATGCTGGAAACATCTTCAAAACCTCTTAAATATAAAGTGCTTATTGCTGACCAGAGTTTTTGTGATGCTTGATATAAATCAAGAAAAATATGATAAAAACACTATCACATTGCAACTTTACAATGCAATAAAGTATATATTTCCTTGAAATTAATAGAAAAATAGTCTCCTAACATAAATATGGATAATTTTCTGCATGCCAGTAAGCTGTAAAGTATTGGTTAGAGCCCTCGCCTCGCAGGTGAGAGGACCTTAGGCAAGTTTTCTTACTCCACATGCCCAGTAGTAAGTAGGAACACAGTTGTTAGTCAATTGGCGAATCACTTTCCAGGGAGTCAAAATCCCTTAAAAAATACAATTTGGTTATTCAGTCCACAATCTTGTGGGACACTGCTGTGCACTACTGGCTGCCTAGTTTCGCCCACAAAATATACAGTCAATTCACTTTACAGTATAAGACGCTATAATCAAAATGCAAGGATTATTATTAATTATCTTTCATTCTTTTTGTCTATTGCTGTGGAATTTTGGGTTTAAGCAATACATATAAGGAAGTTTCTAGTTTTTGTGTTTCAGCACATTGGCATTCCAAATGGTAAAACAAGTAAAGGAGCAGAGAGACACAGGAGTTAATTTATACAAACCTTGTGGGAACTTGCTCTCAGTGAAAAATCATCACAATTATTCACTCACTTCACCACAGTGGATAACTACTGTGGTGGGACCCAAAACTGTTGACATGGGCTAAATGCAACTCAGCTCTGTCCACTATGTTCAGCGAATTTGTTGTGTGCTTATAATAAGAATTTTATACAGCAACTTACCACCTCATGGAAATAGCTTAAAGCATTTCACTGTTCAGTGTTCAGTGACTGTGTATTTTTTCTGTTGGTGAGTGAGGCAGCCAGTCTACAATGTCCCACAGACAGCCATGAAGTGAATGACCAATTTTTAATTGAGGGATTGTCGGCCGGGACACTGGGAAAAACTCCCTTCTCTTTCGAATAATGCCATGGACTCAAGCCATTTTGGGACCCAGAAGATGTAAGTGCCTCTGAGGCTGAGGGACAACCACACAAGGAAGTAATGGAACAGCACTGTGAATTTTCTAGTGTACCCCATTATGTCAATCAATTCTGGGGAGATTCCAGTGGATCCAGATATCCTTGGAGTTCCCATGTATTTAGCAAGTAAACAAGGAGCTCTTGGGATTTACAATAATTTGGGAAGATATCCTTGTGGACAAGGAATTTTCAACTGTTATGTCTGTTGAGTACTTAAATACTCATTGCAGAACAGTTGGAGGGATGGACAGCAAGTGTCTATTTTCATTGCTTGTACAGTATTTGGCTGCAATTTCTGTGTACTACAGAATTTCAATGTTCACCTCCGCTAAAAATATCTACTCTGCTGGCATAATGTAAGGCAAATGGAATTTTTACCCTCTAGTGTTAGGGCTAAGACAATTGATGTGGAACAGAGGATGTTTTGTTTACACCTAACCTGGAAGTGTTTTTGATATTGATACTTGGATCTCAATATGGGATGTTCTTCAATTTGTCAACACTAGCAATCGCCTAATAATAATCCCTCCCAAACCAAAAATAATAATACATTGGTCATTTTCAATCTACGACTGTTTGTGGGACATTGCTGTGCGCAATTGGCTGCCGCGTTCGCCCACAAATATACAGTCAATTCACTTTACAGTGTGTTCTGTGAAGCGCTTTGGGACGTTCTCCTGATGTGAAAAGCGCTATATCAAATGCAAGGATTATTATTATTATGTGCCAACACTAACAATTCTCACCTCAATGAGAACAAAATTCATCTAAATATGTTTACCAGTTTAAAGTCCAATTAACATAGTTAAAACTTTGATTTTAATAGCAGAACATTATTTTTTGAAGTGCACTGAGGAAGCTAGTTTTGAAAGTGTCAGGTCCCAGGGCCACGGTATAATCCAGCATTACCAAAAATAAACTATAATTTCTTCTTTTTCAGCATGATTCACACATACCATTAGTGCATGATTATTTTCTATGGTAAAAAGCAGAACTCAAGCAAATTGATTTTTTTCGGTATGAAATCGAAAAACATCAGCTTTTGGCAGAATGCCATGGCTTAACATCAAGCTTGTTATGTGCCACAGCACCGAATCATCTGCATGCACACAGTGGACTAAAAAAGATTTGATTTCAGCAAAAATGAATAAGACCACATAAAAAAATCAAAGTTGCAATACAAATTCTCCTTCCATAAGATTAGAGTAAAAATCGATTTGTGCTGTGATTTTCATTTGGGGATTTAAACTGATAAGTAGGGAGAAGAGAAGAAGGCAATGTGCAGTCTGATAAACTACAGAGAAGCATCCTACACTTTGTGAAATGACATTTTCATCATTTCTGTTATAATCCGTGTCACTAAAATACAGCAAATTAACCATAAATATTTTTTTTGTCAAATTAAATTAGGCACAGTTTGGACATCAATTTATTTGTGACATTACTTGAAGATCCACATTAAGGATGCAATTTTATCTTCTACATTTGTAGGTTTATGATATGCAAAGGTTCTGGGTAGAATGAGTAGAAATCTAGTGATATTAGTCTTGTGTACACTGTCCATTACTAATGAAGCAATTTCAATATTTTTGTTAATCCCACCAATGGAGTAGCCATTATTGTGAGTCAGAAGAATTATCTTAAAAATGTGTTTTTTGCAATGTTAACATGTCACAGGGTGAAATAATAGAGTTTAGATTAATGGTTTCAATACCCTACTCAATGAGTAACTAGTAACTGCTGGGTGTTCAGAGGCAAATGCTGAGCAAAGCCAGCTGTTTCCCTCTACAGAAGAAAGAAAAAATCAACATTTAAATCACCCCAACTTCAGTTTCAGACTGCCGCTGGGGCAGGCCCAGCAAGTAGCTTGTTATTCATCAAGGCATAATGTGGTGCTAGGAAAACATAGGAACGTAGGAACAGGAATAGTCCATTAAGCTCCTCGAGCCTGAACCGTTATTCTATAAGATCATGGATGATCTGTACCTCAACTCCAATAACCCGCCCTGGCCCCATGTCCCTTGATAAGCACTCTGGGACACTACCCTGAGTGAGGGGCTCTATATAAATGCAAATTGTTGTTGATGATACCCTTACCTAACAAATATCTATCCACCCCAGTCTTGAAAAAAGAAAATAACTTAAAAATGGACCAAAATATAAATAACTTATTTTCCTTTAGTCATGCTCAGATGACTGTCTCTTGCCTCAATTTAGACAGAAGCACATTTGAATTTACAATGAGGCTTCATCTCTGAACCAATAGTTCAGAACAGTTCAGACCTAACTTCCCCTCTCTTTCCTTCCCCGTCTCTGAACTGCATATGCTTAATGCTCATATTCACCAGGGTAATCTTTACTGAATGAGAATGATGTTCATTGTTGACGATTTAAATTGTTTATGCACAAAGGCACATCCAAGAGGAATCATGGGTCACATCTGCAGACATAAGCACATTGCAGGCAATTCAATCGAATGCCGTTCCTTTCTAAGGGCACTGGCTCAAGCTGGGATGCTGTTCTCATCCAATACATTTTTGTGGCTGTTTTCGGGTATGAGCCTAGGTAATGAGCATTGGCAGAATATGAAGCCATAGGAAAGGATCAAAGGCAAATCTAATCATGTTCCATCCACTTTCTATTCAATATCACTTACAAGATCACAAGATCGGTTTGGGTCCATCGATCTGATCCTTCCAAAACACTCATCCTACTGTACACATCCACCCCACCCCCCACCCCTATCTCTGCATCAAGCTGCTTTTTAAATAGTCCAGTGTACTCACTTCCATTACCTTTCCTGGCAAGCTCTTCCAATCGCTAATTACCCTCTGGGTAAAGAAAAACTTCTTGGTGTATATTCTGAATTTGCATATTACAACTCTAAACCTATGTGGTATTGTTCTACTGTCTAGTTGCATCTTAAAGTATTGATCTGGGTTTACTTTTTCAATCCAATTTAAAATGTCATATATGATGATAGAACAGCAAACCGCTCCGCATTGAGAAGGAAACAGGCAATGCTATAATAGGACTACATCTACCATATCAGCAAATTTTTAAAAATGCCATAGATTTATGCTTCAAATTAACATTGAAGCAATTTACATTAACATCAATTACCAATTCATTTTGTTTTCAAAATATCAGGAAAAAAGTGCACCAGGGATTGCTTATTACAGCAACTCCTGATGCACTTTTTTCCTATATTGTGTGTCAGCCTGGATCAGTTTGTGGCACTCTCAATTCTGTGTGAGAAGGTTGTGGGTTCAAGCTCACCACAGGAGTTGGAACTCATATGGTTTAAGCTAATACTCCATTGCAGTGTTGAGGGTGTGATGCATTGTTGATGGTGTTCTTCATATGAGACATAATACTATGTATGGCCCGTCTGCCTGTTCAGGTGGACGTTAAAAATCCCATGGCACTATTTGAAAAGAGAGTTTCTCCTAGTGACCTGGCCAACAATCCCCCGAATAAAATTGATCATTCTCTTCATGTCTGTTTGTGGGACATTGTTGTGGGGAAATTGACCACCGTGTTTGCCCACAAAAAATCAGTCACTACACTTTACAGTATATCCTGTGAAGTGCTTTGAGAAGTTCTTCTGACATGAAAGGTGCCTTACCAAATGTAATTATTATTATTATTTTAATAATAAGTGTGATGCAGGTGTTTTACCACCTGCACAATGCCTGTATACCCAATCTAAATTGAAGGTTCCTCAGTAGTCTTGTGTCTTAAGATACCACAGTGTTGGCATGAGAGACCAGTAAAAGGTGTCAATTTTGATTCTTGCTCAGTTCAAAGTTATCTGATTCAGCTGAGGGAGCAGATGGACATAATAATAAAAATAATAATAATTCTTGCACTTGATTTAGCGTCTTTCATATTGGGAGAATATCTCAAGTGTTTCACAAGATATACTGTGAAATGCAATACACTTAAATTTTTGTGGAGTCCTGTAGCTCAGTGGTTAGAGCACTCGCCTTGCAAGCGAGACACCTGAGTTCAATTCCAGGCAGGGCGAAACCTTGGGCAAGTTTCCTTACTCCACACGCCTTATAATAATCCCTCCAAAACAAAACAATAATGAATTGGTCATTTTCAATCCACGACTGTTTGTGGGACACTGCTGTGTGCAATTGGCTGCCGCGTTTCGCCCACAAATATACAGTCAATTCGCTTTACAGTATATTCTGTGAAGTGCTTTGAGACGTCTAGAAGACGTAAAAAGCGCTATATCAAATGCAAGGATTATTATTATATTATTATTATAATGTATTTTGTGTGCAAACAACGCAGTCAATTTGCCCACAACAGCCATAAAGCAAATGACCAATTTTATTTGGGAAATTGTTGGTCAGGACACCGTGGGAAACTCCCTTTCCTTTTCAAATAGTGCCATGGGATTTTTTAATGTAGACCTGAGCAGGAAACTGGAGCTTGATTTGGTGTCTGTCCTGAAGTTCGTCACCTCCAACCATACAGAATTCCACCCTCCCCAGCAATATGAGCCTGGGCTGTGAGCTCAAAGTTATGACGTGAGGCTTGAACCCACTATCTGCTGACTCAGAAGTAAGAATGCGACCAACTGAGCCAGGCTGATACTTAGAGTAAAAACAGGAAGAAATTCAGTTATCATTCCCTCTATGGCCAAATAGCCTGCTGGCACTTACTGCCTAGGTTTGCACATTAGGAATGGCCAATTGGGGTGAGGTAGCAGCGAGCTGCCGGCACCTGTGGCAATGTACAGCAAAAGTCTACACCTCTGGGAAAGAATGAATGGAGAAAATTGAGGAAATGGGGTGCTAAGTTACACTGGCCCAATCCTTTCTGGAAAACCAGCTTTGAATATATTTATGCTGTAACTGGAAGGACAGTACAACTATTTGTTTGATGATCCAAGAGATTGAAATCCCCAATGGAGGAACAGAGGTCATTCAAATAGAAACTATGCCACACAGACTGAGTGAATTAATTAATCTGTGTGATTCCCTTGGAGCCAGCATGTCAGAGGCGCTACTTCAAATCGGGTTAACATGTCCTCTAACTGGTGAAATGAAATAATTGTGTTTTTTAAACATATAAAGCTAGTGTTATGCAAAATTTTCAATGTTGTTATTTCTCCTTCATCCAAGTCTTATACAGAACAGACTGCAGCAATATTTAAAATTCTCTGCAACCTTCAATATATGTTTCTATAGTTACAGTGGCTGATGCCATGCTCAAAATTATCATATTGCAAATGTATGAAAATATTAAAAGCCTTGCACAACCATATTTGTACAGATGTATGGAAATGTTACATTCACAGATAAGCAAAGGATACATACAAGAGGAAGTTATAAATTGGAGATTTTTTTAAATAATAGGTGAGAATAAGGCTAGAAATAATAATGCATGCATTAGAAACTATGTCTTTCACGTTGTCTCATAGCAGTGTCTCAAAGCTCTTCATGGGATTTACTCTAAAGTGTTGTGACTGTGTATATGTAGGGAACACAGCAGCCAATTTCCACACAACAATATCCCACAAACATTTATCTGAGTGATTGTTGATGAGTTATACTAGGAGAAGCTCTCTTCTTTTTTTTTGAATATGGAATCTTTGACATCCATCTGAACAGGCAGACAGGACCTTGATTTAATGTTTCATCCAAGCGGCACTTCCACCAATGCAACACTGCCCAGCACTGCAATGTAGTGTCAGCCTAGGCTATTTGAGTTCTATGTACTGACATGGTGCTTGAACCCACAATCTTCTGACTCCGAACCTGAATATATTCAAATAAAAGCTTCCTCAAATTTGGAAAGTATCCATGCTTTTCTCTCTGGCCTCCAATGTTTGGCAATGAAAGAAGAGGAAAGCACAGATATTTGTGAAAGATATAATAGATGACAACCGGTTGTTATCTCTCTTATGTCTAAGCAGAATGAAAATGGATTACAAACTGTTCTAAGCCTTCTTGACATCCTTACCAAATCTGAACAATATCATAAATTGCTTGGATTCATCTTACAGATTGTTAACTGATAAGAATAAAAAGTTGTTATTTTTAGGCAATAGAGAATATTTATTTTCCTCCCAAGGCAGTCAAAAGATTAACAGGGCTTGCATGTTGTTAGATAAATTTAACAAATCAATTAGGATTACTATAGTCAACATCCAATTCTATATTAATATAGAATTGGATGTTGATTTTCTGCTACATTTGTATTCACAATTCGATGCAGAAGCTCTTTAAATTTTCCAGCACCATCCAGTTTCTAATTCCCCATAAGATTGCTTCCAGGGTGAACAATCACAAACTGGGACAGTTCCTGCAAAATGGTTGTGGTGGAAGCTCAGATGCAACTGATTTTTCACACCTTTTGTACATAGTACTGTACTGTACTTAAAACAATTGAGTGCATAAATGCCAGCATAAGATGCAGAAGAGAGTCCAGCTGCCTATCAGTAACCTATTTTTACTACTACAGTACTGCCAGAGGGGTAAATTAGAGTGCTCCAGACAGCAACTATACACCCACTCATCACGTGAGGGAAAGGTTCCATTTCAGAGGCATGTCTGGCGTTCCAGACCAAGTTTCTTTCTCCAGTGTCCTGACTATGGCACACAAGTCTCCAAAAATACAACTTACCATAGCAACAGTTTACAGTTTATTGCACTTATCACATTAGGAGGATAGCTCAAAGTGCTTCACACAGCTTGCTAGAACCTCAAACGGGGGTGGGGAGGCTGGGGAGAGGGGGCAAACAGAGAGTTAGGGAAGTGGGGGGTTTCAAAAGTGGGGGGAGAATGACTGAGCATTTACAGCACTGAGAGAGGCCATTCAGCTCATCGTGTTTGTGCTGGTGCTTGCTCCCCCACTGGAGCTATGTACTCTAATTCTATTCCACTGCTCTTTCCCCATACGCTTTAATGTTATTTTACAATTCCCTTTAAAGTGCTGTTATGTACTAAACAGCCATTTGCGGTAAGGGATTTCACATTCTGACAACCCTCAATATAAAAATAATTCTTCCCACTTTTTTCTTCTGATATTATATAATCAAATGTCAATCATATCATGAACAACAACAACTTCAATCTGCACAGTGCCCTTCAGCAGGGGCAGAGTCTTGGAGTGTTTAATGAACTGTTAATAATACTGGTACAGTACTGTAAATCTGGACATTTTGACAAGAAACTCAGTTGGTAACATTATTGCCTTCATCAGGAGGTTGTCGGTTCAAGTTCCACATTGACTTGAGTTCTTTGAGTTCAGTCTATGCTGATACTCCATTGCAGTACTGGGTGAATGCTGCATTGTCAGACCTTAAACTGAGCTTTTGTCTGCCTGTTTAGTTGGACATTAAAGATTAACATAGAACCATAGAATTATACAGCACAGAAGGACGCCATTCGGCCGATCGTGTCTGTACCAGCTCTTTGAAAAGAGCTATCCAAATCAATCCCACTCCTCCGCTTTCTCCCTGTAGCCCTGCAAACTTGTCCTCCCCAAATAATGATCTACTTTTCTCTTAAAAGTTGTTATTGAATCGGCTTCCACCACCCTTTCAGGCAATGCTTCCAGATCCGAACAACTCACTGCGTGAAAAAATTTCTCCTCACCTCCCCTCTGATTCTTTTACCAACTATTTTAAATCGGTGTCCTCGGGTTGCTGACTCACCCACCAGTGGAAATAGTTTCTCCTTTCTTCACCCTATCAAATCCCTTCATAATTTTTAAAACTTATACTAAGCCTCTTCTTAACCTTCTCTGGTTAATCCCAGCTTCTCTAGCCTCTCCTGATAACTGAAATCCCTCATTCCTGGTATCATCCTGGTAAATCTCCTTTGCATCTCTTCAATGTCTTGACATCCTTCCTGAAGTGTGGTGCCCAGAACTGAACATAGTACTCTAGCTGAGGTCTAAGGTTCATCATCACTTCCTGACTTTTGTATTCTATGCCCCTATTTATAATAATAAATAATAATAATACTTGCATTTGATATAGCGCTTTTCAGACGTCTCAAAGCACTTCACAGGATATACTGTAAAATGAATTGACTGTATATTTGTGGGCGAAACGAGGCAGCCAATTGTGCACAGCAGTGTCCCACAAACAGTCGTGGATTGAAGTGACCGATTTATTATTTCTTTTCTTGAGGGATTATTATCAGGCGTGTGTAGTAAGGAAACTTGCCCAAGGTTTCGCCCTGCCGGGAATCGAACACAGGTCTCTTGCTTACGAGCTGAGTGCTCTAACTACTGAACCACAGGACTCCATAGAAATTCATTATAAAGCCTATTATCTCATATTCTTTTTTAACAGCTTTATCTACCTGTCCTGCCACCTTCAAAGATTTACTTATATGAATCCCCAGGTCTCTCTGCTCCTTCACCCCCTTTACAATTGCACCATCAGCTTATATTGCCTCTCCTCATTCTTCCTCCTAAAATGCAACACCTCGCATTTCTCCACATTAAACTTCATCTGCCACGTGGCTGCCCATTTTACCATTCTGCCTATCCTCCTCACTGTTTATTACTTTTACTAGCTTAGTGTCATCTGCAAATTTGGAAATTACATGGCAATATTCAGAAAGTGAAGGATGTTTCTTGTGATATCCCAGCCAACAATCCTCCAGAGTAAATGGTAATTCATTTAATGGCAGTTTGTGGGACCTTAATGTGCATAAACTGACTGTTGGGTTTGCCAACAAATACACATAATCAATGCACTAGCTCTCAGTGTCAATTTTGCAATTTATGTACCTACCACATTCTGAGTAAGATCAGTGATCGAGATATGTTGGTTTCTAGATGTTCAGTTATAAATACGTACTAATTAAAGTTATGTGCCTAATTTAGCTAATGAATATTTTTAAGCATTAATGTTCAGCAATATTTGAATATAAAGTTACTTGTATATTTTAAGAGTTGGTATCATTACCATTGGTCTAGACAGTCTCGGACTCTATTAAGAGAGCAGGCAATACATTCAGGATTCATGAGCTTAAACAGTGAATGTTAAACAGTGTCATGATAGTTTGTGAAAGGAGAAATCTTGATGGGTTTCTCTCAGCCTTTGTTTCCTTATCTTTGAAGGCAGATGTATTTTCGTACTTATGTGTACTAAAAGGGAATCGGATATGTACTTGAAAAGGAAACAATTATAGGGCTATAGGGTAAGAGCAGGTGAGCGGGACTAGTCGGTAGCTCTTTCGAAGGCACTGTGGGCCAAACGGCTTCCTCCTGTGCTGTAAGATTCTACTATTCTATGAACCACCACAACTCAATTAGGTCAAAGTGGTTAATAGAAAGCAAGCGTTTCTGTATATTTTGACACACAATATATATGCACACATATTAATTAAAACAAATATTTCTCTCTCCCTGGATAACACAGTGAATAGTTTTTTTTTCTCAATCACCCTATAATTTCTAACGAGATCAAATCAAGTTACTTTCCTGATTGTTAAACTCATGTTGATTTCCACGCTGTACACGTCTAGCACGACATGAAACTCCGAGGCGTGAAAAGAACAAGCGGTTTGTTAAACATTACCAGCACTAATAGCCGAGATGCCACCAGTGTATGTTATGCTCCAAGATGTCAGGAACCTGCAGCCGAAATGTGAACCATTCAGCAATCGTGGCGCTAAAACAGATTTTGTTTTGAGCAACTCAGCTGTCTCGTGTTTGTCTCCACGGCCAGCGTGGAGGAACATGATCGCATTCCTTGCTCCTGGGAATAGCTTTTCCTCAATAGTCCCTTCTTGCTTCTCAATGGAAACTGAAAGGTTGCGAGCTGCGTGTCACTGTTTCATCAGCTGGACACAACCAATGGCTCTGTGTTTTATTTTCTACGATGCTTTGATCTGACATTTCTGTTTTATCTCAGCTGTGGTAAGATCCCCTGTCAAAATCCCCATACAATCCCGGAATGGCTGTGTGGAGTACAGAGAGGATGATCGTTTGGAAAAGAAGCAACGAAACAAGTATTGCTTTCCTTCCCAATTCAGAGCTATGGAACAGCAGAACTTCCTGTAAATCAATCTAAACCGCACACGTTGTACTTCTGTTGCCTGTGTGTGGGGGGTTTTTTTTTGTTGTTGTTGTTAGTATTACACTTTGCAAAATCCACGTTTATCCAGAAGTTTGCACTGTTGACAAACACAAGGAGCTGTAAGAAAACAAGATTTTTTTTGGGGGGGTGGGGGGGTGGGGGACTGGTTAAACGAGATAATAAACGCTGTAACATTTTACAATGCATGATTTTTATATTCCCCCCTCCCACCCCCCACCCCCACCACCCCCCCATCCCACCCCCCAGTGTGTGGATGGCGTTTTGCATGTGTGGTGGACAGATCTGCAAAGCTCTGGGGAGGATCACCATCCCCATTTACCTTCGTTAACTGCGCGATCTTCTTACTCATTTTCACGTGCATCTCGTAGTTGTATTGCAGCACTGGGTCCGAGTGAGGGGTTTTGGACCCGTTGCATTGGCCCCCGAAGCTCCCCTGGTCCGTCCACTTGCTCCCAGTCGCCATGGCTCGCAGCTCCCGGTGCAAAACGATCCGAAAAATCCTCGGGGAACACACAGCGGCTCCTCTCGAAAGCCCTCGGATGGGTCTGCGAGGATTTTGCTGTCCAGGTCGGTCTCGCGGATGGTCCAATCCCTCCTCGAAGAGGCAGAGCGGGAGAGGGAGGGGAGGGGGATGGAGGAGGGATGGAGGGGGAGGACATGTGCAAAGCCAGACCTGGCTTGGATGCTGCACATTCCCGGGAATGCCGTGGCTGGGGCTTTGTGGTTGCAGTTTGCACGCAGACTCTGCAGACGAGAGAGAGAGAGAGAGAAAAAAAAGATTTTTTAAAAAAAAAGTTTTCACGAAACCCCAGAGCAGTGCTTTTCACGCCATGTGATGAAAACACAACGCCCGACCGCCTCCGGGGTGGGGGGGGTGGGGGGGGGATTCAGCCCTGACCCACTGGGACTGGGATGGCAAGTTTAGGGATGGACCGAAACTCGCCACGTCAACAGCAACATCAACAACAACAACAACAACAACAACAACAACAAGATGCTAATAATAATAATAATCCTTGCATTTGATATAGCGCTTTTCACGTCGGGAGGACGTCCCAAAGCGCTTCACGGAACACACTGTAAAGTGAATTGACTGTATATTTGTGGGCGAACGCGGCAGCCAATTGCGCACAGCAATGTCCCACAAACAGTCGTAGATTGAAAATGACCGATTCATTATTGTTTTTGGGTTTTGGAGCGATTATTATTAGGTTCTGTGTGGAGTAAGGAAACTTGCCCAAGGTTTCGCCCGGACCTGCCTGGAATTGAACTCAGGTCTCTCGCTTGCAAAGCGATGATGTTTGTAAAGCGCTTTTCACGTCGGGAGGACGTTCGCGAGGCGCCGAGCGGTCCGGGTATCAGGACCTGAGCGTGGGTGGGGGGGTGGGAGGGCAGTGCCAGGGTTGGGATGAGGGAGGGCAGAGGGGGTGGGAGGGCGGCTGAAGGCGTGGTCGAAAAGGAGGGTCTGGAGTCGTACCTTGAAGGAGGTAAGGGAGGAAGTGAGGCGAAGGGACTGTAGGATGGAGTTCCAGAGCGTGGGGGCAGAGAGGCTGAAAGCCCGGCAGCCGATGGTAGGGCGGGTCGGGTGGGAAGCACGTAGCAGGCTGGAGCCTGATGGACGGAGGGAGCGGGCAGGTTGGTAGGGAGTCAGCAGGTCAGAGAGGTAGGAGGGGGCGAGGCCATGGAGGGCCTTTGCAAGTGAGGCCGAGGATTTTGAATTCTATCCACTGAGGGATGGGGAGCCAATGGAGCCGGGCGAGAGTGGGGGTGATGGGCTCACGGAGCCTGGTGCATAATTGAGCCTTGAGGTGACGAATGAGTGTATGAGGGTTTCAGCGGCCTGAGGGGTGAGACAGTGGCAGACTCAGGCATTGTTGCGGAGGTGGGGGAAGGCAGAGCGGGTCATGGCACGGATATGGGGCGGAAAGGACTGTTGAGGGTCAAACAAGATGCCCAGGTTCCTGACTGGCTTGGTGAGATGGAGTGCGCATCCATGGATGCTGCTGCTGCCAGTGCCTGAGGTGCGGAGGTGCTGGGGTGAGCCAATCACGAGAGCCTCAGTCTTGCTGACATTCAGCTGTAGAAAGTTGGCTCTCATCCAGTACTTGATGTCAGACAGACAGTCTGTCAGGACATCAACGGTGGTGGAATCGAGGCCTGGAGGCAGATAGATATGTCTGCGGATGATGTCACCAAAGGGGAGCACATAGAGGGGTTGAACAGGAGGGGACCGAGGATAGAGCCCTGAGGAACAACAACAACAACAACAGGATTCCATTTATAGAGCGCCTTTCACGTCGGGAGGACGTCCCAAGGCGCTGTACAGTTGGGTCAGGACCCGAGCATTGGGGGGGAAATGGTCAGGGTGAGGGGAGGGAAGGAGCAAGGAGGGGGGTAGAGAGTCGAGAGGGGAGCTGAAGGCACGGTCAAAGAGAAAGGTCTTGAGACCGGCCTTGAAGGAGGAAAGGGAGGAGGCGGCGAAGGCACTGGGGGATGGAGTTCCAGAGCCTGGGGGCTGAGAGGCTGAAGGCCCGACCACCGATGGTAGGGCGGTTGGGGCGGGGGATGTGGAGCAGACCGGAGCCAGAGGAACGGAGGGTACGGGCAGGTAGGTAGGGGGATAGTAGGTCGGAGAGGTAGGAGGGAGCAAGGCCGTGAATGGCCTTGTAGGTGAGGATGAGGATCTTGAATTCAATCCTCTGGGGGATGGGGAGCCAGTGGAGGCGAGCGAGGGTGGGAGTGATGTGGTCCCGAAGCCTGGTGCGGGACAGTACACGAGCTGCAGAGTTCTGAATGACCTGCAGCTTGTGGAGGGAGGTGGCGGGAAGGCCGGCGAGGAGAGAGTTCCCATAGTCCAGCCTTGAGGTGATAAAGGCGTGGACCAGGTTTCAGCAGCGTGAGGGGTGAGGTAGTGCCGTAGTCTGGCGATGTTCCGGAGGTGATGGAAGGCGGTGCCAGTTGTGGCGCGGATATGAGGGAGAAAGGACAGCTCAGGGTCGAACAGAACACCGAGGTTCCTGACTGGCTTTGAGAGGTGGAGAGTGCAGCCTTGGATGCTGATGGTGTCAGCGCCTGAGGTGCGGAGGCGCTGACGTGAGCCAATCAGGAGGGCCTCAGTTTTTCGCACGTTGAGCTGAAGAAAGTTGTCTCTCGTCCAGGACTCGATGTCGGACAGGCAGCTGTCAGGACATCGGTGGTCGTGGAGTTGAGAGTAGAGGAGGAAAGGTAGAGTTGGGTGTCATCCGCATACATGTGGAAGTTAACCCCATGTCTGCGGATGATGTCACCGAGGGGGAGCATATAGAGGGTGAAGAGGAGGGGACCGAGGACAGAGCCCTGAGGGACACCACATGAGACAGTGCGGGGGGTGGAGGAGAAGCCATTCGTGGAAACAAAGTGAAGACGGTGAGAGAGGTACGACCTAAACCACTCAAGGACAGGGCCTTGAAGGTTGAGGTGGGAGGACAAGCGGTGGAGGAGGATAGCGTGGTCGACCGTATCGAATGCTGCCGATAGGTCGAGGAGGACGAGGAGGCAGAGGGAGCCCTGGTCACAGATGGTCAGGATGTCATTGGTGACCTTGACCAGGGCAGTTTCTGTGCTATGGGCAGCACGGAAACCCGACTGAAGGGGTTCGAATAATGAATGGGTGGAGAGGAAAGAGCGCAGCTGGGAGGCGACAACTCTTTCAAGGACCTTGGACAGGAAGGGGAGGTTGGAGATGGGCCGGTAGCTTGATAGCTGCGACGCATCAAGGGAGGGTTTTTTCAAGGTGGGAGTGATGGTGGCAGTTTTTAAGGGAATGGGAACAGAGCCAGAGGAGAGGGACAGGTTGACGATGTCTGTGATATGTGGGGCAAGGAGGTGGAGCTGAGAGATAAGGAGTGGAGTGGGGATGGGGTCAAGGGAGCAGGTGGTGGGTTTCAGGGATAGGATGAGTTTGGTGACAGAGGGTGGGGAAACGGGTACGAAAGTGTGTAGGGGAGGATGGGTAGGAGTCGGAGTGTGGGAGGGAAGAGGTGGGGGGTGGGTGGAAGTTGGAGGGGCAGTGACCGCGGAACGGATTCCCTTGATTTTGGATTCAAGGAAATCCAGCATCTCCTCACAGTGAAGGTTGGAGGAGATGACCTGTGCGGGGTGGCGGGGGGGACGGAGGAGTCGGGATGTGGTAGAAAACAGTAGCCTGGGGTTGTTCTTCGTCTCCAGGATTATCCTGGAGTAGAAGGATGACTTGGCCGAGGCTAGAGTGGAGCGGTAGATTTTGAGGAGGTCCAGCCAGATTTGACGCAGGTGCGTTCAGCTGGCCCACACCTGGCTCTTCAGTGAGCAGAGGTGGGTGGTGAACCAGGGGGAGGAGCGAGAGTAGGAGACAGTATGGGAGGTGATGGGGGCAAGAGTATCGAGTGTGGAGGAGAGAGTGTTGTGGAGGAGGGTGAGAGGAGAAGAGGGGTCAGTGAGGGTTGAAGGCCAGAGGGAGAGGAGTTCAGAGGACTCCAAGGCAGCGGTTAGGGATTGTGGGGGTAACTTCTTCCAGGGGCGGTAGAAGATGGTGGTGGGTCTGGTGGAGGTGGGGAGGGGGGTGGAGGTGGTGAAGGAGATGAAGTGGTGATCGGAGACGGCCTTGTCGGTGATAGTGACATCCGAGACACCAAGGCCCCGGGTGATATAATAATAATAATAATAATAATAATAATCCTTGCATTTGATATAGCGCTTTTCACGTCGGGAGGACGTCCCAAAGCGCTTCACAGAATATACTGTAAAGTGAATTGACTGGATATTTGTGGGCGAACACGGCAGCCAATTGCGCACAGCAATGTCCCACAAACAGTCGTAGATTGAAAATGACCAATTTATTATTGTTTTTGGTTTTGGAGGGATTATTATTAGGCTCTGTGTGGAGTAAGGAAACTTGCCCAAGGCTTCGCCCTCTGCCTGGAATTGAACTCAGGTCTCTCACTTGCAAAGCGAGTGCTCTAACCACTGAGCTACAGGACTCCACCAAGTCGAGTGGGTGGCCGTGACTGTGAATGGGGGAGTTGATGTGGAGGGAGAGGTTGAGCGAGGAGAGCAGGGAAGAGAAGTCTGAGGAGATGGAGCAGGAGGGGGTGAAGTGCTGGTTGAAGTCGCCCAGGATGATAAGGCGATCAGAGCAGAGGCAGAGAGATGTAAGAAGTGTCGAAATATCGGAGATGAAGGTGGGAGAGGTTATAGGGGGCCGGTAGAGGAGGAGGATTTTGAGTGAGAGGAAGGAGGGGTGAGAGAGGGTGAGGTGCTCGAAAGAGGGGAACGAGCCAGAGGAGTAGGGGGATAGGGCAAGTGGTGTCCTTGAGATAAGGGCTACATCACCGCCACGGCGGTTGGGGCGAGGGATGTGATGGGAGGTGTAGCCGGGTGGTGTGGCCTCCGTGAGGGGGAAGGTGTCGCCTGGGGTGAACCAGGTTTCCGTTAAGGCCATGATGTCAATGCTCTCATCAAGGATGAGATCGTTGATGACCAGGGCCTTGTTACAGAGGCAGCGGACGTTTTGTTGTCCGATGTGGAGGGAGCAGTTGACAGAAGGGTGTGTGGGGAGGGAGGGTCCAGGTTGTGAGGCAGGGGTGGGGGAATGGGGATGAGAGAGGAGAGGTTGGCTCCCCGTGTAGGCAAACGCTGTAGCCAGTTTGCGCACAACAACAATAAGAATACATTTGTATTGCGCCTTTCACGTCGGGAGGACGTCCCAAGGCGTTGGACAGTGTACAGCATTTCAGCCCCGAGCAGGGATCAGGAGGGAGAAGGGAGGGGAGGGGAAGGGCCGATGGCATGGTCGAAGAGGAGGGTTTTGAGGTGGGACTTGAAGGAGGCTAAGGACACCACACAAGACTGTGCAGGGGCTGGAAGAGAACCATTGGCAGAGACAAATTAGAGACAGTGTGAGAGATAAGACCCGAACCATTCAAGGGCAGAACCTTGAAGGCTGAGGTGAGAGGAGAGGCGATGGAGAAGGATGGAGCAGTCCACGTTATCGAAGGCAGCAAGGAGGACGAGGAGGCAGAAGGAGTCCTGGTCACAGATGGACAGAATGTCGTTTGTGACCTTGACCAGAGCAGTTTCCGTGCTGTGAGCATTTGACTGTAACAATGATACATTCACCAGCATTCACAATTATTCATATCTCCTCAGTTTTCTCCCCACCTTTTCCTTTCACAACCTCCTCTCGTCAAAAATGAAGTTGGATTCCCAAACTCAATTCATCTGTAATAAAGAAGGGGTCTTTTTAATTAAACTTCCCCCAGGCAGGGAAATGTGCAAATATTTTTTTTGAAAGAGAGAGACAGTGAGAGACAGGTTATTTTTCAACAAAGAGAGGGAGTCTTTCTCCAAGGGGAATTCGCAGCTGCTAAATTTTTTTTTTGTCAGCCAGGTATCTGACACATGCAGAAACTCATCACCATGCTTAAGAGTATCCAAACCAAGCTGAGATTTCCATACGTCCCACCTACACATGGAAATCCCAGAGACAGATAGTTGGAATGGTATGCATACTCTCTCCCTGGAGGGATGTATCCTGCTTACCTAATTCCAGAAAGTATTAGACGCAGATTGGCAAGAGCCAAGCTGCTGGAGTCTAACCGACTAAGACCGTATAGCTTGCCATTGATACTGCTGCCTGACCAGCTATCCTGGTGCTTGCACAGCTAGGACCATCCTCCCCGTTAGCTACAGTAAATGATTGAAAGCTGAACCTTGATTTGAAGACTCACTCATACCACTTACATGATCTGGAAAATAATAAAAAGAATCCCTTCATTTGATATTAACACCTTATCATGTCATTGAGACATCTCAAAGCACTTCATAGAATATACTATAAGTGGATTGACAGTATATTTTGTGGGTGAAACACAGCAGCCAGTTTGCCCACAGGAATGTCCCACAAACAGCCATTTAAAAATTTTTATTTGAGGAATTGTTGGCCAGGACACCGGGAGAAACTCTGTTCTCTTTTTGAATAGTGCCATAGGATCTTTAAAGTCTACCTAAATGGGTCTTGAGACTTTGGTTTGACGATTCATCAAAAAAACAATTTATGTTTATGTAGAGTGTTTCAAGTCAAGAGGCATCTCAAATAAGATGGATGAGGGGGAAGTGGCTAAAAGTGAAAATAAGGGCTTAAAATATTTTAAAATCACATTACTCTCAGTCCCCTTGCTGTCCAACCATGCTTCATCACAATGTAATTTTAATGCTAACTGCAAAAGCTCCACTTAAGTAGATTTTTAAGGCGGTTATTAAACTACTGACAACTTTTGGATCTGCCACTCAATACCGGCTTTAATTCTATATTTTCCACTGAAGTTACATTTCAAATTCAGACTTTTACGGTAACTAGCAGAGGAGAGTATCAGGCTGGCTCAGTTGGTAGCATTCTTATCTCTAAGTCAGTATGTAGGTTTTGAAGCCCCATGTTGCAACTTTAAACTCATGTACTGCAGGCTGATACTCGAATGAAGTGGCTGGGTGTGGCTGTACTGTTGGAGGTACTATCCTTGAGATAAGATTTTAAAATTGAGGTCTATCTGCCAGTTTCAGAGAACTTTAAAGATCCCATGGCAAAAAGAGAAGGGAATTTGTCCCAGTGTCCTGGCCAACAATCCCCCAAATAAAAAAAAGGTCCCTCAATTCATGGCTATTTGTGGGATATTGCTGTGCAATTGTGCTGTCACAATAAATTCTGTGAAGTGCTTTGAGATGTCCTTCTGAAATGATAAGGTGCTATACCAAATGCAAGGATTATTATCATTATTATAAAATCAATGATTCACTCATTGCTGTTATGGTACGTTGCTGTGTGCAAATTGGTTGCCATGTTCACCATCCTAAGTCATCCCAGTGTGAAAGGTGCTATATCAAATGTAAGGATTATATTATTATTAGAAGATAATCGTACCCCTGGATTGATTTAATACTAGTAGAGGGGCCAAAATTGAGGGAATGTTCCATTGCTAACACCCACCTTAAAGACCACTAAAATTTCCCTCCTCCTTCCAGAAACCACAATGTAATTAAAACAATAAAATCAGAACTACTTTGATATTTAAATGGAGGAAAGGACTGGGTATAAGCCTTCCTGTTGGAGGGGCATTCTGTGTATTGCCTAGATTGTTAGAAACCTGGGATTGTTCTATTTATTTAAATAATAAATACAGAATAAGTAAGCATAGGATTCATTCACCTCTATACACCATCTATAGAAAATCTAATAACATTAAAATATAATTCTTGTCAGCTGCATGTTTTTCTAATGGCAACAATCATTATATGATCCAAGATGAATATCCATTGTGCATTGTATAAGAATATTAAAAAATCCTTGCGCTTGATTTAGTGCCTTTCATTTAGAGTAGAAATCTCAGAGTGCTTCACAGAATGTATTGAAAAGTGTAGAGACTGTGTATTTTGTAGGCAAACGCTGTAGCCAGTTTGTGCACAACAATGTTCTACAAACAGCCAAGGAGTGAATGACCGATATTATCTGGGGGAATTGTTGGCCAGGACACCAGGACAAACCACCTTCTTTTTTCAAATAGTGACATGGGATGTTTAATGTCCACCTGAACCTGCAGATCGGATCTTAGTTTAATGTCTCATACTCAGGATGGCATCTCCAACAATGCAGTAAACCAGCAGCACTGATTTGAAATGTCAGCCTAGGCTGTATGAAATCATAGACTCAACATGGGACTTGAATCCACAATCTTCTGATTCAGAGACAAGAGGGCTAGCAACTGAGCCAAGTTGAAAGACATACAGGCCAAATTGACAGTGCAGTGCAACGAATTAGTACACTGTTCTTCCATTTCTGGGATTTAGGATTAAATTTAGCTCAGATAAGTGAATGTTTCCTTTCGCTCTATCCTCAGTAAAAATCCTAAATGAAACAAATGGGCAATTTCACCCCAATCCCAAGGTAAGCACAATTCCACAGAGCAAAACTGTCCACAGTTTGACAATAATGTGTAATGTCCCTTAGTAACACAAAAGAATGGCTAAATACAAGAACAAAATGGACTGTCCAGTGAGGAAAGCACTTCTGTGATTGAAATTAACTCCTAGAATTCATCACTCAAAATTTTTTGAAGGTGAAAACAGTGTTAAAATAATTGCTTCCAACTTCCAAATGGATGGTTGGAGTTAGAAAAAAAAGGAAGGTAAAGCTTTTAAAGTGAAAAATAGAAAAAATGTTGCACTTGGAGAAAAAAGTAAAAAAATAAAGTTACAATTCAAATATAGGATAACAGCTGGGTGCAAAATATAGGGAAAATGTTCTATTTTCTGACCCCAATGTATTGAACACATCCTCTCTCTCAAAAAGAAAATAGACATGAGTCATCGTTTGCTACATTAATTGAGACAAAATGCAAGCACTGGACAGTGAGATACACTTCAATCTGGATTAAAATACAACATTTTAAATGCTGGTGAAACATGACCACAAATTCATCTCTGCAGCCAAGAGATTTTGTGCAGTTTAAGTGAAAGTAAAGGGATTATAAAGATGCCTGACCACTGTGGAATCTGCCAAATCCTGCTCATGCTGGTTGTTGCTGGCAGAGACACTAAATGTTAGAATGGCAACCTGTTAGCATCTGGTCTGCGGTAAAGCTATAAGCAATGTTTTTTTTATTTGGTTAGCCAGATGTCTGAGATATGTGAAAGTCTATCACTGTGCTTCATAGTATCCAAACCAGACAGAATTCCATATATGCAAGCAATTTATGGATGGAAATGTTGCTGTGTCTGGATGGAGTGCATACTTCACTGGAGGGACACACTCTGCTTACCTAATCCCCAAAAGTATTTGATGCAGGTTGGTGAGAGGCAAGGCTTGGGTACCACAGTCTACATTGGGATAGTGTTGGAATTTAACCAGATAACCAGGTTCACTGATCCATCACTTATAGTGGCTTTGGAGTCCTGCGGACCCTCCTGGATCAGCAACCAAATTGAGACTGCCACAGATTATAGACTCAACCTCAATATTCCGTTCCGAGGCATGTCCTCATGTGACAATCACTTTGCTATCACCTCATTCCAGTAATATAATGTTTACATGTGAATAGTAAAGTTGCAAAGAACGCAGCCTACTTAGTATTTTTTTACGACTCCAGAGTGTGTAAGATCAAAGGATTAGCACTTCAAATCCAAATTTGCAGTCTGCGATAACATGGTTGTGTGCTAATTGCCAAATCAATGGGGATGTTTGAGCTAGCAGGGAGCAAAATAGTTATCAGTGGAGATTGAAATCGGGCCTTTCTCTGAGTTACGAAGTACCAACATGATTGTGAACTCATTTCAACTATTGTATCACATGCAACTTGGGAAATAGGGTTAGGCTGTAGGTGTTTAGGAACACACAGCTGCAGTCTATTCGTCTGGCCAATGTTTTGAAGGTTTGTGTAAGCAATCTACACATCACTAAGATACTAAACTTTGAATCTGTGTGAAGTACTGAACACTGAGGACACTGAAGCAATCTTTTTCTCACATGTTCGTGCCTGAGTCAGGGTGAATCCATTAGAGCAGACCGCTTCCTCACTCTATCAGCTGAGGGAAATGCTTGATTCTGGAAATCTATGGAAAAAGAGGGGATGATGAAGAAGGAAACAATTTAAATAATTTGAGTTTGCATTTTCATAAAACAAATGAAAAACATAAAACAAGTCACATTCTACTTCCTATATCCTCATCCTATTACTGATTAATTAGAATTAGTGGTAAAAGATAATTTTGATCACATTTTTAAATATTTATTCATTTTAAAATAAATATACTTACTATAACATAATTTAGTTTGTTCAATTTCTGTATTATCATGAAGAAAAGCTGTCTCCTGCTGTCCTCTAGGGGCAAATGTGTGAACTCCAAGAATCTGTTCATATAACTCTCCTGTAATGATGACTGTAGGGTGATATTGCAATGAAAGTAAAGTAGAAAGAACACATATTCAGCCCAGTCCCCTCAAAGGTCACATATAATTCATCTAATCTCTCGACCAATTCACTTTTGCCTAGTGTTATTTGAATGCTAATAATCTGCGCTGTACTAGTTAAGTCCTATCTTTTCGACCATATTTTCAGCCACCAATCTCCCACTCCCTCAGCTCTTCCCCAACCCCCTTCCGAGGTCAGGCTCCCAAACAGCTGTGTACTTTTGAGATGTCCACCTGATGTGAAAACACTCTACAAATTTAAATTGTTGTTATAGTGCCATGGCAATTATACTTTAGTGAATTATATACTCCATGCTGTATAGTTATGTGCTCTGTACATCATTATTTTTCATTTCGGGAGACCTCAGATTGCTTCACAGGATTCACTGTAAAACGTGGTAACTGTGCATTTTGTGGGTGAACCAGCTACCAGAGGATAATAATGATAATCCTTGCATTTGATATAGCGTCTCATTGTGTTATTGAGATGTCTTCAAGGTCCTCACAGGATTTTAGTGTCAAGTTTTGTGACTGGGTATTTGTAAGCAAACACAGTAGCCAATTTATGGGAGCACAACAATGTCCCACAAACAGCTATGAAGTGAACGCCGAATTCTGTCTTGGGGATTGCTGGCCAGGACACGAGGAGAATCTTGACTTCTCTTTGCTGTAACATCCACATGAACAGGTGAGGACGGCACCTCCCCCAGCACTGCATTTGAGCATCAACCCAGACCGCGAGTTCAGATGATGCGTCAAGAGACCCAAAACAATAATTTAGTATTGATAATAATAATAATCCTTGCATTTGATGTAGCGCCTTGTAACGTCTTTGAGACCACACTAAAAGCGCTTCGCAGAATATAGTGTGAAGTACAGTGACGATATACTTTGTGGGAGCGAAACGCGGCGGCCAATTGCACACAGCGGTGTCCCCACAAACAGTCGTGGATTGAGCGACCAAATTATTATATGTTTTTAAAAGAGGGGAAAAACATTCCAATCAGAGTCTCGATGAACTGCAATGGATTGCCACCATGTGATCTTATGCCCAGCTCCCACCGTCCACACACTGTCTCTCCCCCTCACCCCCCCCAGTTGGTTAGCTGTTTGGTCCTGATGCTGTGGAGTAAGCGGCTGCTGGAGACCTCACTTCCGGGTACCCGTGCCCTCACCAAGATGGCGGCCGCGCGGGCCGCCGTCCCGGCGCGCTCACGTCTGCCCTCATCGTCGTCAACCCGCGCAAGCGGTTAATCTCGCGAGAAGGGAACAGAGGCGCCCGTTTGAATGCGCGGTCGGTTGGTTCGCGCGCAGCGAGAGAGCGAGAGAGAGGGAGAGGTGAGTGTATATATATATATATCCATATATTCTGTCTTATTCTCTTATTTTATTCTCTCTCTCTATCTATATATATATGTATAGAGAGAGAAAGAGGTAATTTATTATATATATATAGAGAGAAAGAGATGCGTTGTTAGCGTATATACTGTGTATATGGAGAAACAAGAGGGAGATATATATTGATTTTATATATATAGATATATATATATATATATAGAGAGAGAGAGAGAGAGGTGAGATATATATATGTAATATATATAAATATAGAGAGAGGAGTTGTATACAACAACAAGGTCTCAGGGTGGCGCCGCTGATCACGTCACAGTGACACTGAGCCCCAGGGAGAGCGGGAGGTGACCCCCCGGCGCAGGACGGACTTCCCTCAGACATGATCGGAGAAATGGGAAGGGACGGGGCCGAGGCGGAGGGGGTCGTGGGAGACCGCTTTCGGGTGGTAGCGGCTGAAGCTGCGGAGCACGGCCGCCCGGGGTAGGGTGGGGTGGGACGAGGGACGGGCAGGAGGCCAGAGGCAGCGGGTGGAGGGAGTGGGACAAGGCGGGTTGGGGAGATCGGGAGGCGCCGGGGCATGAAGTGATTTGTATGCGAGTGCCAGGATCCTGGAAGTCGGTCCGTTTCTGCAATAGAGAACCAGTGGAATCTGCTGGAGACTGGGGCGATGGGGGTGTGAGTTCAGCGCGGCTGAGGATACGGGCAGTGGAGTTTTGAATTAATTGGATTTGAAGAGTGCTTGAGCTGGGGAAGACCATCCATTGGTATCGGAAAAACCAAGCCGGGAGGTGGCAAATGCATGGATAAGGGTGGCAGCTGTTTTGGATGTGGGGTATAGTCAGAGGCGGACAGTGCAACAGAGTTGGAGGAAAGCGTTCCTGGTCATGGGCAGAGGTGAAGTAGGGAAGGACAGCTGAGATCGAACCTGACGACTCTTGCATGCAGGTTCAGTGGGTCTGAGGGATGGACTGAGGAGGTTAAGGAGGTCAGAGTTGCAGATGGGAAGATGTTGACGGGAGCCAAGGAGAATGGTTTGCAGGCTCAAGGAGCCCCGGTCACAGACGGAGGATGTAATTTGTGATTTTGACGAGTGCTGTTGCCAGGGCAGAAACCAAACTGGAGGGGCTTGAGTAAGGAGTGAAGGAAAGGTTTGAGCGAAGTTGGGTGGCAACATGCATTCCAGGACTTTAGGAGGGCAAGATTGAGCTGGGCCAGTAGTTTACAAAATTTGAAGTACAGAAAGAGAGAAAGAAGAGAACTGCATATATGTATATACAAAATATGATATACAGTGAGAGTTAATTATCTCAATACTTCACAAAGAAAGCATTAGGGTTTTTTCTCTTTTTCTAACCCACCCACTCTCTGTATTTATATCCCACTTTTATATCTGTGTCTCTTTTATTTGGCCGCCCCAAAAATATACAGTCAATTCACTTTACATTATATTCTGTGAAGCGCTTTGAGACGTCTTGAAGACGTGATAAGGCACTATATCAAATGCAAGGATTATTATTGGTCAGCCGTGTGTCTGACACATACATAACATAACATGTAGGACAGAAGTAGGCCATTCGGCCCTTTGAGCCTGCCCCGCCATTCAATCATGGCTGATCTTCTACTCTAATAACCTAACCCTGCCTTATCCCCATATCCCTTAATATCTTTTGCAAACCATCACATTTGCTTAAGAGTATCCAAACCAGACAGAGTCCAGAATTAGGTAAGCACTATGTGTCCCTCCAGAGAGAGGGTGTGCATTCTATTCCAGACATTAGCATTTCCATGTCTAGGATGCGAACATGGACTCTGTCTGGTTTGGATACTCTTAAGCAATGGTGATGGGTTGCATGTGTCAGTCACTAGGCTGACGAAATAAAATTCAGACACAGGTATTACGGTTGGATATAAATAAATGTGTGTATATATATATATATATATGAGCGAGACAGAGAGTAGGGGTGTGTTAGATAGAGAGGAAGAGAGTGAGAAGAAACCTAACGTTTTCTTTGTGAAGTATTGAGATAATTAGCTCATTTAATTCTTAACTGTTAGCATTTTTTATTGCTTTAGTCACTTGCTTCATAGTGTTACAAATCAAAATTGTTTTCAGAGTTTAAACAATGGAGAAGCCGAAAAAACAACTCCAAATCCGTCAGGCCTTTGAAATGGCTCAGAAAGGGCATCAAAATCTCGCAAAGCTGGCAGCAGGTCTTAAAAAAACTTACGATCAGGTAGAGTATATTGAATAAGTCCTGCAAGCAGTAGTCTCATAAAGTGGTCTATTTTAGCTATTATAAATCAGAGGATAATACTGTACAGTGAAAGCTTGACTGCTCTATTTTGCCTGTATTAATTAGGTGCTCTCATTAATGAGTTTGGGCTTTTGGTCGCCATTAGTTTCAAATGACCCCCCCCCCCCACTGAAAATTGATCAGTATAGTGAGTTGCCCTCATCACTGAGATGTCCACGAGATGAGGTTTTCAACCATTTTATGATATGCTGAAAACTCTTACAGCACAAAGGGTTTGATTTCCGTTGTTTCCTTCATTTTTGATGTTGGAGCTCCAAGGTGACATGTTTGACAACGGACTGTTAGAATCGAGCCACCCCTCTGTGGTGGTCTCGGTAGTCTAGTTCCTGAGCCAGGCAGGTTCACAGTACTCCAAGGCATTGCTGATGACAGCCCAACCAGGCTAAACCAAGATAGCCTGCTTGGCAATGGAATATTGGAATTGGGTCAATCCTTGGTAGTCTTGATTCCTACACCAGGCGGATCCACAGTAATCCTGGGAACTAATGATGACAGACCAACTCAGACAGTTGGTCTTATCAGCAGGACTTGGAGGGGCAGACCAGTCACTGGGGGCAGGGATTTATCCTACTCAGCTCTTGTAAACCCTGCAAGCTCAGGCCAAAGTGCTTTCAATGGCCAGCTATGGTTTTGGCTGGTTGGATTTCAGCATTACCCCAAAACAAACTCTGGGGTCCCCAAGCCTTGGCTCTTGCCAGCCTACACCTAATACTCTCCAGAATTAGGTAAACAGAGTGCATTCCTCTAGAGAGAGAGGTCATTTCATTACATGGGAATTTCCATGTGTAGATGGGATGCATGGAACTCTGATTTGGATTCTCTTAAGCATAGTGATGGGTTTCTATCAAAACATCTGGCTGACCGAAAAGAGAATAGTTGGTATGCAGGATGTTGAGGGATATGGTGAAAGTTGCAGGGAAATGGTATTAAGTTGCAGATCAGCTATGATCTAAAAAAAGATATGGTGGAACAGGCTTGATGGGCTGAATGGACTACTTTTGTTTTTATGGTCAAAGTGTATTGTTTTTATGGTCAAACTGTAAGTATATTGATTGGCATTGGTTGGAGAAGGAAAACAAGTTCTGAGTGGAATTATTGAACTGTGGTCAGCAAATTTATACAATAGGATGCAATTATATTTATATACCACATTTAGCATCAGGAGGATGTCTCAAAGTGCTCCAGGCTGCTGGGCACCTGAGTTGGGGTGGGGCCTGGGGAAGGAAAAGATGTCTGAAAATGCAGTAAGAGGTTAAATTGTAACCAAGTAGTCAAATGCTTCTTGAAGGTGTTTAATTATATTTTCAAATTAGTTAGTCATAACTATATGATTCCTTGATAAGGTAATACTTAGAATATTTTTATAAATGTGGCTACATTACCTTCTAAAAGATCTATAAGTATCGGATAAGGTACAAAAGAATCATGTTAAGGACAAACTTACGCAAAATAAGTTGTTTTTATTGGAGATTAAAAGTGGACATGACCCAGATCTTTAATAGATTAAATGGTATTTTGTATGCCTGTAATCAGATTATTTTATTTATGATTTAATTGTTCAGCACAGAAGAACAATTTGACCCTTCGTATCTATGCTGGGAATGTCTGTACTTTAAATTGTTTTAACATTTTCTCTGTGAAAAATAGTGTGTAATTTTTCTATTAATGTTATATATTTCACGTGAAGTTGCAGGAAGAAGATAAAAGTGGATTTCAAGAGGAGTTTGCCAATCTTTTGAAATATCCCATGATTGTTTATAGACGTGAGCCAGCAGTAGAAAGGGTGATTGAGTTTGTTGCAAAGTTTACTACTTCACTCGAGCAAGTGGACGAAGAAAATGATGATCAAGAAGAAGGCCCTTTTATGTCATTCATTTTTAACTTTCTACTTGAGGTATAGTATTACTCCAAATTTAATGAATTTTACAAAAGTAAGCAGTGCAATGATATGTTGCTATTTACAATGCCAAATGGCCAGAAAAATGATTCACTCCACTGTTTTCTTCAAAGAGTTTAGAATAGATAATACAGTAGTAGCAAATTGAACAAATTACAGTGAATTCTAGGATTAGCTGTAATCTTCATTTTTTTAGTATGATTAGGAATGGTGATGAGATAAGTTTGTAGAAATAGGGAACTGAATAAAAAATGATAAACAGAGCAATGGAAGCCCCTTTGTAATTCATATTTGTGGTATTCTTGTAAATGGTTTCAATGTATTTTCGCCCTTGAGTCCTGGCTTGCAATGAGCTTTTAATTGTGTGGCCCTGGAGTCAACAAATGGGGTAAAATTATGTTAATTCTTTTTAGTGTCGTAGCAGCTGTCAGAATACATCTGGAAAGTCTTCAGAGTGGATCTTTTGTGGTCTGAGGACCTGATGTGATGGGTCTGCAGTTTTATGAAATGCAAAAAGTAATGTATCCATGTATGGAACATTTTATGACAGTTACACTGGAACAGAGGGGATTAACAAGAACAACAAATTGCATTTTTACATATCTGTTGGCAGATGACCAGGTGTTGTAAATTGTGAAGAGAGGTAAAAAATACAAGGAGACCTAGACAGGTTAAGCAAATGGGCAGAACTATGGCAGATGGGGTTCAACATTTCAAAATGGGACAGAACATTAGTGTTTGGGAGGATGTTCTAAATGGGAGGGGTAAATTAGAAGACACATCTACAGGTTCAAGTTAATACTTGAGAAAGATCAGCACATGGTTGGTTTTGAGCTGATCACGTTTCTTTATGTTTTGACGACAGTCTCACGAGGCATGTAGCCATTCTGTTCGATTCCGTGCCTGTCAGCTCATCAACAAGCTTCTTGTTAGTATGGCAGAAAATGCGCAGATTGATGATGAACTGTACGACCGTATTTACGAAGCCATGCTGATACGACTGAAAGACAAATTTCCAAATGTGCGAATACAAGCTGTGCTTGCTATGGCCAGGCTTCAGGACCCCAGCGATAACGATTGTCCTGTCATTAATGGTATGAGTTGTAAATGAACATTTTTTAAACTTTGTATCTTTTATAAGTTTATGAATATGTACTTTAAAGAACATTGCGTAAATTGTTATTCTGAGATTAATTTGCTGAATTGTTTTAAATACAACTTTTTAATGAAAATGATTAAGTTAGATTAACTGTGGTGTGTATGTGCACTGTATGTGTAAACAAAATGTATATGTAGAACAAAACAAATGCTTTTCAAGAATTAAGATTGTAAGCACCAATTTTGCTGATGATTTTTAAAAAATAATTACTTGGGATGCTAGGTATATTTCTTTACTGTATTAAATCTTTAGATGCACCAGTATGGGAGCAAAGAGCAATATTATTCCTACATGTGCCCCCAAATCATTTCATTTAGTAGTTAGTTGTAATCAGATTGTCTGCAGCTGTGAGTGGTCTGTGATGGAGCAGATCATGTTAAGATGGGAACAATTTCAAATAGTTCTTTTAACATGTTCATGTGTTGTTTTAGAAAGGTTGTCTCAAAAAAACTATTTTATTAAATACAATGTACTGTTAGTAGTGAACTGCTCATGACCCAACTGTGCAGCGCCTTGGGACGTCCTCCTGACGTGAAAGGCGCTCTATAAATGGAATCTTGTTGTTGTTGTTGTTCCTCAGTATATGGTTCCAGAACAAGTCTTTTGATATCGAACATAAGCATACGAGGCACATGTGCTCCATGGATGGCATAGAACTTGTCATGGGAAGCAGAAAGAGATCTAGGGGTGTTAGTTTACTCGTTGCTCGCCATGGCAAAACTGTGTGAGGCAGTAATAAATAAGGGAAACTGGATGCTGGACTAAATGCCAAATCAGTTCATATTTCCAAAAATCATACTTAAATTGCAGTGTTCTCTGGTCAGGCTGGAGCTGGATGGAGTACAGAGTGCAGTTCAGTGACTCAACATTAGGCAGCTTCCCGGTTCGTAGAAGCAACAACAATAAATTGCATTTATATAGTCCCTCCTCACACAAGGTTGTGTCCCAGAGCACTTGCAATGCAAATGAGAATTATCCCGAATGTTAGAGGAAAGAGCTATGAGCAACGATTAGCCAAGTTAGGCTCTTCATCTTGAAAAAAGATCTCTCCAAAGGGCATATTAGATTTTAGATTGGGGTTGAGAAAAACAACAATTATACCTCGGCAGTAGAGTAAGAGGCAGAGATTCAGGATAACAAAAAGCAGAGATATTTATTTACCTGGAAGATAATTAATGACTGGAACAGATTACATGAAGGCCAGGATGCGGATTTGTTTAAGAAACAGCTTGATACTATGATAAGAGGACAGTAGGGAAGATGAGATCAAATAAACTGAAGAGCATTTTCCATCCAAATTTTGTTGTTGACAGTGATCTGGTCTACTCATACAAGTTCTTCTGTGAAGTTGAAAGGTAACTTCTAGAATAAATCTTGATAACCATTAACAGCCCACAATTTGTCTTTTAGCGTATATGCATTTAATTGAATGCGACACAAATCCAGAGGTGAGACGAGCAGTGTTGTCCTGCATTGGTCCATCAGCCAAAACCCTTCCTAAGATTATTGGGCGCACTATGGATGTTAAAGAAAATGTCAGGAAACTGGCTTACCAGGTAGGTAATAAGGATGTAGTTACTAGTTACTCCTTGAAAGTTGCAAAATGTCCCGTTCTATTTTGATCAGAATTAGTTATTTATTTATAAACTGTAGGAACAGTTTATAAACAAATGGTTTACAGATTACAACATAAACAGCCAGCAGATATTGTTTGTTGAAAAAAAAATTAGAATCGTATTGTAATTGTAACAGATAAAGTTCCTGTCTGTCTGTAGCCTGGTCATGATAAAGGCTGAAGACAGAATTAGACTGAATCTGAAGCTTGATGCAAAGCACTGGAGTAAAAATCATTCAAACCTCTATCTTATCAACTATAATAATATAATAATCCTTGCATTTGATATAGCCTTATAACGTCTTTGAGATGTACTAAAGAGCTTCACACTGTAAAGTGAATTGACTGTATATTTTGTGGGCGAAACGCGGCAGCTAATTGCGCACAGCAGTGTTATTTTATTATTGTGGAACATATGATTGGGAATTATTGAGATTATAATAGGGGTTCGCGATTGGAGTGTGGACCCTGACACATACTTACCAAAATATCTAATCCTCATCTTTACATGTCCTGTTTCTGAAAGTTAAACAAACAATGTTTTAACCTTCAGGAATGAGCCCTGTCAGGATAAGGATACAGTACAATACAGATTTTTAAAGCGTCTTTCAGGTCAGAAGTGTGTCCCAAAGCGCATAAAAATAGGATAATATCTGATTTTACTTCACATTTTTTTCAATGCAAGTAGCCAGAAGCTTTAATGTTTAATGTCTGATTTATATAATACATGAAAAGCAAAACACCTACACTATCCAGGCTTGCTAGCAGATTGTAATTGGTTAGCACAGACTGTCTTTAGTTAGTTATCATTATGTACCATTTTACAATTTGTCAGTTTGGATGGCATTATCAGTTGCTGTTGTCGTGGTTTATTTTTACTGTTACCTTGCATACAATTTGTATGTAAGTTTGACACTTACATACAAATCGTACAGGGTTGTACTGCAGCCAACCCCTCCCCACCAAAAAAATTGCACTTTTCTGTTTTAGCAATTTTTTGATTTTCAAAAACTAAAGAGATTAAGGGATATGGGGATAGGGCGGTTAAATGGAATTAGATTAGAAGATCAGCCATGATCTTATTAAATGGCGGGGCAGGCTTGAGGGGCCGAATGGCCTACTCCTATTTCTTATGTTCTTATCTTTTCATTTTTTAATATTTAGATAGATACTGAATATTTTTAGTTAGAATTTTTACCTCAAATGGTGTTTAAAATGGTGGAGTCCTGAAGCTTAGTGGTTAGAGCACTCGCCTCGCAAGCAAGAGGACATAGGTTCGATTCCCGGGCTGGACGAAACGTTGGACAAGTTTCCTTACTCCACACGCCTCTTTACCTAGGAGTAAGTAGGAACCCGTTAGTTAGTCAATTGGCAGATTGCTTTGCTGGAGGTAATAATGCCTTAAAAAAAAATTTGGTCACTCAATCCTCAACTATTTGTGGAACACTGCTGTGCGCAATTAGCTACCGCGTTTCGCAAGAAAATATACAATCAATTCACTTTACGGTATCCTCTGTGAAGCACTTTGAGACATCACAAATACGTGATAAGGTGCTATATCAAATACAAGGATCATTATAAAATCTTTTATTGGGTAATGTAGCAAACTTTTAAGGTTTGTTTTCACTTTAGATCTTGGCAGAGAAGATACACATAAAGGCCTTTTCCATTGCACAAAGAGTAAAACTGCTGGAGCAGGGCTTGAATGACCGATCAGGTAAGATATGTACATGTAGCTTTGCTTTTAACAAACATGATACACACATACTGCAGGTTTGAGCAACCCTCTTACAACATGCCTGCAAAAAAACTAGGAAATTTGATAAATTGACATTGTGCTTTGAGTGTAGCACAAATGATGAAATATTGTTAACCAATAACAAATTGCATTTATTTAGCACCCTTAACACAGGGTAGCGTCTAAGAGCCTAAAGCGTTTACTATTTTTCTTTTACAAAGACGTTTAGAATAATTTCAAGACTTTTGTGCCTTGTCAAATCTATTGACTTTATTAATGTAATTTGTATTTATAGATGCTGTTAAAGAAATCGTACAGAAAAAACTGTTGCAGGCCTGGCTTCATTCAATGGAGGGCAATGTTTTAGACTTACTTCATCGCCTGGATGTTGAAAACTGTGTTGACGTTGCTGTGTCTGTACTTAATGCCACGTTTGCCCTATCCTCCATCAAGGATCTGGCAGAAAACTGTCACAAACTAGATAATAGGTGAGGTTGCTTTTTATTTTCACTTGTTAATGAATACGATTGAGCTCTTATAAAGCTAATTGGTTTGGCAGGAAATGTTGCACAGGACCAAGCTTTTCTGTTAATCAATTATGATTTCCACTTGAAGCATTATCTCAATCTTACCGTGTTAATCCTGATTATTTTGTAATTTCTGTTTCTCTTGGCAGAACTTTTTCTTAAGACAAACTTTTTCTATGCTGTGCATTTTGTGAAACTACAAAGTACATGTACTAAGATTTATAAAAAAATAAAGAAACAATATACAGTGGACAGGCACTGAGCAGCTACCTTACAAAATTGTGTCTTTATTCTTCAGAAAGGTTATTTCAGCGGAGAATCTAACATGTGAGAATGCTTTGTACTGGAGATGCCTCTGTCAGTTTATGAAGTCAAAGGGAGATGAAGGAGAAGAAGCTTTGGAAAAACTTTTGCCTGAAGCAGCCATTTATGCTGCATATCTCCTGAGGTATAGTTTTTAAAATGATTCATTTTAAATGTGCTGCTGATTACTATCAGTGACCAATGTGATATCTTAGAATACAACCCTTGCATTCTGTATTGCATGGGATTCAAGATTTTCGGTCCATTTCCATAATAGTTGATTTGATTAGTTGTGTCTCACAACCAACACAACCGAAACCCTCGTTCACACCTTTGTCACTTCCTGGCTGGACTATTCCAATGCCGTCCTCATTGGTCTCCCTGGCTCTACCATACACAAAATCCCAATTCATTCAAAACTCTGTACCCCCATCATACCAGTCCTTGCCAGGCTCCACTGGCTCCCAATTACTGAACGGATCTATTTCAAGATCCTGTCACTTGTTTTCAAATCCCTTCATGCTCTCCCAACTCCCTACCTATCCGATCTGCTTACCTCCCACTCCATCACCGCACTGCCTCCGCTCGGCTGGCTTCAGCCTCCTTTTTGTCCCTTGTGCCCTCCGCTCCGCAATCTGTGACCATGCCTTCAACCACCCAGCCCCCAAACTGGAATTCTCCCTCAATCCTTCCGCCTTGCCCTCTCCTTTGTGAAAGGCTCAGGTTGAGAGTTGGAACCCATATAGTCTACGATGATACTCCAGTGTAGTGCTGGGAGTATGCTGCATTATTGGAGGTGCCTTTCTTCAGATGAGATATTAAGCATATATCTGCCTGCCCAAGATGTTAAAGATCCCATGTCACTATTCAAAGAGAATTTAGTTTATTTCAGTGTCCTGACCAAGACTCCCTCAAATAAAGTTGATCACTGGTTCTGTTTGTGGGACATTGCTTTGAGCAAACTCTCTGCTATGTGCGATCCCAAAGTACACTCAGTGACACCACTGTACAGAATATCCTGTGAGGCGCTTTGAGATGCCATAACAACGTGATATGGCGTTATATCAAATTAAAGGTTGATTATTATTTTATCTAGGTACCTGAAAAACCTTCCTGTTCTAATGGAATCCCAGAGGGTTAATTTTGAACGGATTGAAGAATTAATGAAGAACGAATTTATCAGCCAACAGCTCATCATCCTTGTTGGTTGCCTGGATACATCAGAAGAGGGTGGCAGGTATGTTCCATTGATATAGTTTCTTTAATTGTTACAAATGTAGCATAGCTTCACATTTCCCTTCATGCTTTTTGATTTTACATGGGAACGCTATCTTTGTAGGACACGTATTGTTCAGCATGGTTACCCAATGAATAGTGTGCCTTAATTAACACTTCTGTGTGGATGCATTCGGTTGACCCTCACTTATTCCAAGCAAATGGATTATATCCCCCATATTCAAACTTTTTTCTCTGTTTTATAGAAAGTGGCTTCTATCTATGTTGCAAGAAATTCTGGTGCTGCCAAACACACCAAACTCTCTTGTTGCATTACTGATAGAACAATTGCTGCTAATTCAAAAGGATGAAGACAGAAGGATTCGGCTGGTAAGAGAGTACATTTTGGGGAATATTATTATAGTTCGGTGCAATTTTGTATTTATTAATATTAGAAGGAGCAATACTAGTCACTTCGTATCAACTTTTTTGGGACCTCGTATCAATTTGTTTACTGTTGTTGGTTTTGATTTGCTCAACTCAATGTTTCATTAGTGTTATTTTTTCTGGACTTCTAAACTTAATAATTGTCATTTCCTAGCAAAGAATTAAAGGCCTGCATCAGGTCACCTCACCCTCTGTACTTTTATTTTTATAAAGGAATCTACATTTCTGAGAAAATTCTTACTTTCATGGGAGATTCACTTTAGTTTAGTGACCGTATTTATAGTTGAACAGAGTAGTCAATTTGCACACATCTCACGTGTGTGAAGTAAATTACCAATTTTATCTACAGGATTTGGACCTGCACACTAGGACAAAACTCCCTTTTTTTCAAATAGTGTCTTTAATAGAGCATATTTAACTTTGACTTGAAAAGACAAGATGGGACAGATTAATTTAATGGCTCATTTGAAGGATGACACCTCCAATGATGCCAGGCTTTCTGAACTGCATTGGAGTGTCAGCCGAGATTATGAGTTGAACCCAAGATCTTCTGACTTGGAGACATTCGTGCTGCTAACTGAGCTAAGATGACACCTCTGTGTGATATACTTTTAGTGCTGTTCTAAACTTTTTTTTCACAACCTTGAATGTCGGTCCTTTTGTCCTGCCTTGGCATCTCTGAAAGCTGTTATGGGTTTACTTTCACCTGTTACACATCATGTTTAATTTCCTTACACCATCAAGTGCTTCATTACAGAAAAAATATCAATTTGGAGGGAGGCCCAGGTTGCTCGACTACATCATTTCTTAGTAAAGGATTGAATGAGACATAGAAAAAACTTAATCGTGATAATCGTTGTATTTGTTATAGTGCCTTACCACGTCATTGAGATGTTTCAGAGTGCTTCACAGAATATACTGTAAAGTGAATTGACTATATTTTGTGGACAAGACAGGCTTAGACAATTGCACACATCACACGAGCAGCCGTGGATTGAGTGACCAAATTTTTTTTTTTTGGAGGGATTATTAAGCAATCTGACAATTGACTAACAATCAGGTTCAACACAACAACATCAAAATTACATTTATAGAGCGCCTTTCACGTCGGGAGGACGTCCCAAAGCGCTGAACAGTCAGCTGTCGGGGCCCGAGCATGGGGGAGGGGTGGTGTAGGGGTGAGGGAAGGCAGAGAGGTGGGACAGAGACCAAAGGCACTGTCGAAGAGAAGGGTCTTCAGACCGGCCTTGAAGGAGGCAAGGGAGGAAGCGAGGCAAAGGGACTGTGGGATGGAGTTCCAGAGTGAGGGGCAGAGAGGCTGAAAGCCCGGGCACCGATGGTAGGGAGGGGTGGGTGGAAGACATGGAGCAGACCGGAGCCTGATGAACGGAGGGAGCGGGCAGGTTGGTAGGGAGTCAGCAGTTCAGAGAGGTAGGAGGGGGCGAAGCCATGGATGGCCTTAAAGGTGAGGACGAGGATCTTGAACTCGATCCTCTGGGGGATGGGGAGCCAGTGGAGTCGGGCGAGGGTGGGAGTGATGGGGTCGCGGAGCCTGGTGCGGGACAGTACATGAGCTGCAGAGTTTTGGATGATCTGCAGCTTGTGAAGGGAAGAGTTGGGAAGGCCAATGAGAAGGGAGTTCCCGTAATCGAGCCTTGAGGTGATGAATGCGTGGGTGAGGATTTCAGGATTTCTGAGGGTTGAGGCAGTGGCGGTGTCTGGCAATGTTGCGGAGGTGGTGGTAGGCAGTGCCAGTTATGGCGCGGATATGGGGGAGAAAGGACAGTTCAGGATCAAACTAAACACCCAGGTTCCTGACTGGTTTAGTGAGGTTGAGTGTGCAGCCGTGGAGGCTGATGCTGCCAGTGCTTGAGTTACGGAGGCGGTGGCGCGAGCCAATCAGGAGCGCCTCGGTCTTACTGACGTTGAGTTGGAGAAAGTTGGTCCTCGTCCAGGACTTGATGTCGGACAGGCAGTCGGTCAGGACGTCAGTAGTCCTGGAGTTCAGGGTGGAGTCAGAGAGGTGGAGTTGGGTGTCATCCGTATACATGTGGAAGTTAACCCCATGTCTGCGGATGACATCATCAAGGGGGAGCATGTAGAGGGTGAAGAGGAGGGGACCGAGGACAGAGCCCTGAGGAACACTGCACGAGACAGTGCGGGGGCTGGAGGAGAAGCCGTTTGCCGCGACGAAGTGGAGGCGGTGTGAAAGGTAGGACCTGAACCAGTCAAGGACAGAACTTTGAAGATTGAGGTGGGAGGAGAGGCGGTGGAGGAGGATTGAGTGGTCCACGGTGTCAAAGGTGGCGGAGAGGTCGAGGAGGAGGCAGAGGGAGCCCTGGTCACACATGGTCAGGATGTCGTTTGTGACCTTGACCAGAGCAGTTTCCATGCTGTGGGCAACACGGAAACCCGGTTGGAGGGGTTCATGGAGGGAGTGAGAGGAGAGGAAAGAGCAAAGCTGGGAGGTAACAGCTCTCTCAAGGACCTTGGAGAGGAAAGGGAGATTGGAGATGGGCCGGTAGCTAGATAGCTGTGATGGGTGGAGGGAAGGTTTTTTCAAGGTGGGGGCGTTCCTCTTACAGCTAGGTAAACAGGTGTGTGGAGTAAGGAAACTTGTCTCAGGTTTTGCCCTGCCCAGCAATTGAACCCAGGTCCTCGCTTATGAGGCGAGTGCTCTATCCAATATGCTACAGGACTCTATAGCTCCACATTTAGGAGCTTCTTGCCTTTTTGTAAGGAGTCTTGACAGAAAGGAGGGAAGAAATAGTAACCATAGTTTTATATATCGACTTTTAGAATAGAACTGAATTGTATACATATTTGGGCAGGTTTAAATTTAGATTTTAATTTGTACAGGTTGCAGAAATAATATCGGATGTTCGAGAGCCAATTGTTAGTGTTGATGTACCAATTAATGCTGATGAGCAAAGAAAGCGACAAGTTAAGGTAATTTTTTTTATTTTGAAGGAAGGAATCATAATGCATGCTTTGGAACATATGAAAAACTTTAAAACAAAGTGGTGTATTTTTGAACAACATTTTTCTCGTTGTGTTTATGTACAACTTACGTTTTTACATGCACCACCATATTTGGGAATGAATTAGTCCTGAAATACCCATCTGCAGGTTTCATGAATCTTAAAATGTTATGCAGAGTTAACTTATTTCTCCCTTCACCAAAGAATATGCTTTTGGAGATAACTAAAATTTCTAAATAATTTGATTTAGTTACAGTTTCTGAAGAACTGATCTGTTTTTTCAATTATGTAAGCACAGGAATCCCCTCAATTTCTTATTGTAATGCAAATTTAAATCTAGGGCTAATGGCTATTACAAATAAAGGATAACTAATTTTTCATTTGCTTAGTCTTATAATATCACCAAGTGACACAATCAACTTCATGTATCTTAATTATGTGTCCTTATCTCACTTTAGAAAGTTTGCATGCCAAGGAAAGGCAAACAATTGCTGCAATAACACTGAAGTCCATGTTGCTGCAGGTTTAACCTATTCCCAAGCTAAAGGCTAAGGAAATACTTGTAAAGGTAGACAAGTTGAACTATTATAAAGAAAAACATAATTAGATTGGAAGATCTACAATAGAATCTCACTAATCCAGTCACTCAAGGGACTGGGCAAAAGTTGATACCGCGTTTGAAGCGGAGGAGGGCACTGTAGCGGCGACAATCAATGACCGTTGTCCTGAATAGTGAGATGCCCGGTTTACTGAAGCTGACAGACCTTTTAACATTGACCATGAAAGAGACTGAAAATATGCCCGCAATTGTGAGGTGGCTGGATTATCGAGGTGACCGCAAACTGGGTTTTCTACTGTAGTGAAGAAAGTAGAATACTAAAATGTTACACTGATTTGGGTATAACAGATGCTTTCTGGCTTTGGTATTGTAGCTTGCTGATGTCAAAGTTCAATTGATTGAAGCAAAGCAAGCATTGGAGGAGAGCATAGCTTGCCAAGACTTCACTCGTGCTTCAGAGCTGAAGAAAAACATTGAAGAATTAGAAAATCGCAAGATGGAATTAGTGAAAGAAGCTGAACAGCCAGAAATCAAAGAAGTTCGCATTGAAAAGGTAATTTAAAAAAAATTGCAATTTGCAGCATTTTACCATATCGCTTAATCTTCCCATATCAACCTGTCTCCCCCTCTGCTCAGCGGGCTCCAGCCTGCTTCACGTAGCCCGCACGGCCTGCCCCACTATCGGTAGTCGGGCCTTCAGCCTCTCCGCCCCCACAATTTGGACCTCCACCTCACAGTCCCTTCGCCTCGCTCCCTCCTTGCCTTCTTCAAGGCACGTCTCAAGACCCTCTTCTCGAACTGCACTTTCGGACACCCTCCTACCATCCCTGCCCTCAACCCTCCCTAATCCCAACCTCCCTGGCTCGGGTCCAAATCCCTGACTGTCCAGCGCCTTGGGAAGTCCGCCCGGCGTGAAACAACAGCAACAAAATTACATTTGTAAAGCGCCTTTCACTTCAGGAGGACGTTCCAAGGCGCAGAACAGTTGGGGACCAGGACCCGAGTGTGGGGGGGGCAGGGTTTGGATGAGGGAGGTTAGAGAGGTAAGAGGGCGGCTGAAGGCACGGTCGAAAAGGAGGTCTTGAGTCGTGTTTTGAAGGAGGCAAGAGAGGGAGCAAGGCAAAGGAATTGTGGAATGGAGTTCCAAAGGGTGGGGGCAGAAAGGCTGAAAGCCCGGCCATCAACAGTAGGGCAGGTCGAGCGGGGTAATGGAGCAGGCTGGAGTCTGCTGAACGGAGGGAGCGGATGTTGTTTGTCACCTTGACCAGAGCAGTTTACATTCTGTGAGCAGCATGGAAACTCGATTGGAGGGGCTCGTGAAGGGAGTGGTAGGCGAGGAAGGAGCGAAGCTGACAAGCAATAACTCTTTCAAGGACCTTGGAAAGAAAAGGGAGGTTGGAGATGGGCCAGGAGTTAAAAAGCAGGGGATGGGTCCAGGGATGTTTTTTTCAAGATGGGGTGATTATAGCTGTTTTTAGACAGGTGGGAACGATGCCAGATGATAAGGAGAGAATGATGGTGTCGGAAAGTAGAGGGGTGAGGAGGTAGAGCTGGGAGATAAGGCGAGGGGTGGGGATGGGGTCAAGGGAGCAGATGGTGTTTCATGCTGGATATGGTGGTGATGAAAGAGGAGGGGGAGACAGGTTCGAAGATATGGAGGGAGGGATGGGTAGGGGTCAGAGTGTGGAGAAGAATGGCGGTTGGGAGAGTGGAGGCAGCTGAATGGATCCCCTCGGTTTTGGACTCAAGGAAATTCAGCATCTCCTCACAGTCAGAGTTTGAGGAGAGAATGAGTGAGGTGTGGGAGGGTGAACGGAGAAGCTAGTTGGTGGTGGCTAGGAAAGGCACTATACAAATATTATTTTGTATTGTATTTGCACTTCCCAGTATCTGTCTCCCTTTTAAAAATTCCAATCAATCCTTTACACATTTTTTTATGTTGAAGAAATATTTCACTTGCACTGCTTTATTTCTTACAGGATGATCCAGAAACGATGCTAAAATGCCTGACGATATGTTGCGGGCTTCTTAAACAGATGGCTATTACAAAGGGAATAAACTCAACTATGAATGGTATCGCTGAGTCTTTGGTATGCTAATTCACTAATGTTTCACCTATAATCTTCATTTTTTGGCTGTTAAAAAGTATATAGATAAAGACGGAAGTTATCTCATTATTTGAAAAGAGAGTGATCAGTTACCGTAACATCTGTCGTGAGGAAAATGCTTAAGAGCATTATATGGTATGCTATCAGTGTATTGGAGGAGGACACAGTTGGAAATATTTAGCAAATTTTCTGATATCAAGCTGTGTGTGGCAGGTTAGTAATAAAGGATTATATAATATTAGCATTCAAGAAGATCTGAGACAATTAAGCAGATGGACCAAGCACCAGGACTACAAACAAGACTCAAAATACTGCCTAGCCTTAGACATTTAGTCTTGAAATTTAAGATTGAGTAGAAATTCTTCAATTCAGTTTATTCAAATTGTGCACAATTTTATAAAATTCAGTCTTACTAAATGTAATAATTTTCAAAAATTCAGTTTGGTCTTAAATTTTAATTCAAAATACTATTTAAGGTAACACTGGGTGGAATTTCAGGCCTTTAAAGTTCCCAAGTGTTTGTAACTAAACTATTTTCTTTCACATTAGTAATGACAACTTGGCTATAAAGAAATGATGTGTCAAATTGTGCGATGTTAATTTCAATGCCGGTATAACATTATTTGCTAGATAAATTTGTTCCAACAATTTTTGCAAAGTATGTTTCAAATTATATGTGCTCATTTTCGTGCCCAAATTGTTTAAATCTGTGATTTAATTTGGAAACTCTATTGTGATCTGGTGGTGTAAAAACCTACAAGATGAAAAAGACTAGTTAGCACTTGTACCTCAGCTAGTGTACGCTCTCCAGTTTAGAAGAGCATTCGAAAATGTGGAAGCTGCCAGTGGTCAAACCAGGAATCTTGCTGAAATTTCAGTTTTACATTGAGAAAAAGTAATGTATTAATTTTTAATATATAAATTGAGAGGATTACTATTTTTAATCAGTTTTGGGGAATAATCTTGCATCATCTTTAACATAGAATTATGTAAATGATTCACAGGTCATTGCTGTCAAGTGTAGTGACTATGTAGATTAAATAAAATTAACTTCATGGCTATTTGCGCACATTGTGTGAAAATTGGCTGCTGCATTTTTCTACAAAATAGTCATCACACTTTACAGCATATCCTGTGAAGTGCTTTCAGATGTCCACCTGACATGAAAGGTGCTATATCAGATGTAAGGATTGCAGCAATTTGTGCAATCCAAAAATGTCCTGCAAACAAGTGCTGCCGGAGGAATAATGACAAGAAACTGGGAGAAATTCTCTTTTTCAGTTGTGTCTTTGGATCTTTAATGTCTACGTTAACAGACAAACAGGACCTTGGTTAATGTCTCATCCAAAGGACAGCACTTCCAACATTGCAGCAACAACAACAACAATAAAATTACATTTGTAAAGAGCCTTTTACGTCGGGAGGACGTCCCAAGGTGCTGAAAGTAGGCTTGCAAAACTGGAGTAGGCTCCAGGTTGTAAGCTCAAAAGCTCCAATGTGGGCTTGAACCAACCTTGTGACTCAGTGACTGGAGTGCTAAAGACCGAGCCAAGCAGGCACATTGAAGGGATTTTGTTTTTATAAATATGGAACTTTCTTTTGCTTTCAGATACTTCCAGGCATTGCAAATATTAATCCTGCTGTACGAAACATGGCAGTACTCTGTTTAGGTTCATCTGCACTGCAAAACAAAGAATTTGCTGTTCAACACCTGCCACTGCTATTACAGGTAATTAATATACATAGTATAATATAGCAAAACTAATATAGCTTGTCATGGTATGCAGGGTATCCCTCTGGTAATGTGGTGTCTGGAGTCCATAAAATAAGAACCATAAAATAATGGGTTCAGAAAAGAAAATGTCCTTCCTTCTCAGATAGTAAGCCTGACAGTCACTGCAGCTGCTCTCCCGAGCGTTTCTAACATTGGAAATACTTGCAAGAATGGTTGCCAGAATGCCCAGCATCTTGTTCGCATTTGTAGGAAGCTGGAAGTGTACTGAGCCGATGAGGTTACCTGTGGATTAAGTGTGAGATCTTTGAATCTGATTGGTTTAGATTGACACGAGGCAGAGAGTGTAACCAGTAGATCATCAAAGGTAGCATCTTGTCAGTTTCCAATATAAACTGAAATGTTTTTAATTTTGTGGTCTACATGTCAACTTAAGCTAAATGCAGTTAATGGCCATGTGTCTGGAATGGGTCAACAGAACAGGAGTGCCTCATACCTGTCTTTGTCATTTTGTGACTATCCATTTTAATGCGAAGCAGAACTTATTAAAACAGAACTATTGTAACTTGCTTTTGTATCTTTTAAAGATTGCACAACTTGATGAGGCCAAGGTGAAGATCAGTGCATTGGAGGCAGTATTCGATATTCTGCAGGTATTTGGGATTGAGGCTTTCAAACCCAGAAATGATAAACTGCAAGAAACACCAAGTGAAGAACTAGAGAATGAAAATGAAAAATCAAAAGCAGAGGAAGGAGTTGAAGAAGAATCAAAAGAACCTGAAGTGGAAACTGATACAGTCAACAGTATTCTCACACTGCTCACAGGATATTTGGACAGTGAGGTACATGTTACTGAATGCAAATCAGATTCTGCATAATTGAAAGAAACTGTTCATCTGGCAATTTGTGGGACTTTGTTATTTGCAAAATAGCTCCTGTCTTTGCTAACTGCATCCCCCCCACCCCCAATGTTATGTACTACACTTCCAAAATGGACCCAAACATTTTTTAAAAAAATGGTGGAACTGTAATGCTATTTGTGTATGACTATTTAAAAATAGCAAATTCACATTGGAATTATAACCTGTTAAGGCTACCAGGATAGGAAGAGGGGACAAACCTGGAACCTTATAAGCAAATCGTGCTCAACTTCCTTTGTTTGAAGAATTTTTATTTTTTTTTTGAAAATATTTTTGAAGAATAATAATCATTGCATTTAAAATAGCGCCTTCCACTTTGGGAGGACGTCTCAAAGCGCTTCACATGATTGACTGTAAATTATAATGACTGTATTTGTAGGCACCCATTCTATACACAGCAATGTCCCACAAACAGACAGCCATGGAGTGAATGGCAGTATTATTATTTATTTTATGGCCATCTGATCAGGCACACTGTTTAGTGCCTCCAATAATGCAACACTTTCACTGTATTGGAGTGTTGGCCTAGATTGTGTAATCTAACTCCCAATGTGGAGCTTAAACCCACAACCTTCTGTCTCACAAGCAAGATTTCTGCCAATTGAGCCAAGCGAACATCAGCTTATTTTTTGTAAATTCATGATACACTAACAATGTAAACTCTACAACAGCAAGAAGGAAATTAAATACTTGCCTTCTTTGAGTGTTTCAAGAGGTGGAATACATTTTGTGTTTAATCTTGAAAATATTCTTTGCATTTTAGACAACTGATCTCAGGACTGTAGCTGCTGAAGGCTTAGCAAAAATGCTTTTTGCGGGAAGGCTTGTTAGTCCCAAACTGCTTTCTCGCCTTATTTTGTTATGGTACAACCCTGTGACTGAAGAGGACACTCGCCTTCGACATTGCCTGGGAGTTTTCTTCCCTTTATATGCATATGCTAAAAGGTTTGGACTTTAATATTATTTTAAGAGTTCTTTCTAACTTCTAGAAACATAAATGTGAAGTAAGTGTAAGATTTGTTGAGGTTTGTTTCAGGGAAGATGAGGTGAATGTAGGCGTGAATTTACACACCTTGAATAATATTTTTGAAAAGAAAAATATCTAACTGACTAAACACTCTGGGATGCTATCCGGCTTGAAGGGTGCTATTTAAATGCAAATTATTGTTGTAGTTGAAATGCAATGTGCAGTTTCACTCTCTTGCATTGAATGTATTAAAATCAATCATTACATTTTAATGGGGATTTGGGAAACTATTAAAAAAGGATAGTGTTAGAAATTTGAAAGACATTCTGGAGCTGGATATCTCTTGGGCTTGTAGTGCAATCTTCAATTATTAATCTACTGCTGTACAAAACATTTAATCTCAGAATTTGAAACTCTCTTCCGTACAAAGGTGTTGCATTTAGCTAGAATTTGTTTTTTGTTTAAATAAAAATATAACCAAGATTGAAGGCTTGTAACCATGTTTCTTGCAGGACAAACCAAGAATGCTTTCTGGAAGCTTTTCTACCCACTCTGAGGACCCTGTTCTATGCACCAGCTTCTTCCCCTTTAGCTGATGTTAATGCAGTTAATGTGGCAGAACTTTTGGTGGATTTGATGAGATCCAATCCAGTTAATTCACAAGACAAACAAATACAGGATTACCAGGTGGGGAATACTCCTTAACACAAGTTTATATATAGTTTGGACCCTTTTTTGGAGACGAAACGAAATGTGTTACACTGACCTTTTACCAAGTGGAACAAAACACATTCTGTTTTCACATTCTCTGTTTCACCCCAGCAATTTTTGAACTCCTTTGATGCAGAACCTATGCAGTGGTGCATGTTCTGTATTTAAATTATAACTATTTTCTCCATTTGCTTCAAACTACATGGTCTTCTTTGCAAACTTAGACAAGATCATGGGGATCTTGAATGAATTAGTTTATTTTATATATATTGCTTGTTTTTTCTTAAGAATCGTGTTTCATTTCACTTAGGAGTTCACACTACATGATAGTCTGGCTGTGAAGATTTGCATGGAAGTGTTGAAGGATCCAAACTCGCCAGATATTCGAACTTTGGTTAAGACTCTGAGTTGTCTTGAACTCAGTGTAGGAACATCACCGTGCACACAACACCTGCGAATTCTCCTGGATCAGATAATTGAGGTCAGACTCTTTCATTTTGTATTTTGTATCAGATAAAATTGGTCATTCACTTCATTTAGGTGTCAGTCTAACTCAATTGGTAGCACTCTTATGTCTGATTTGGAAGATCTGGGTTCAAGCCCCCTGTTAGCACTTTAAACTTACATAATTAACTGATACTCCAATACAGTGGAGGGGTGCCTTGCATTGTTGCTGGTATTGTCTTCAGCTGAGACATGACATTGAGGTCCTGTCTGCCTGTTCAGTGGACATTAAAGGCTCCATGGCACTATCCAAAAGGAAAAGTGGGTTTCTCCCGGTGTCTTGGCCAACAATCCCTTGGATCATTGAATAACACAATGCTAACCTAGAGGATAGATATCAAGCCTTCAACATAGGTGTAAGTACTCGGATTGTTTTTTGCAGTGGAAAGAAGCTGTTTCTATTAAACACACATTGTGGAGTCCTGTAGCTCAGTGGTTAGAGCACTCACCTTGCAAGCCAGAGACCTGGGTTTGATTCCCGGCAGAGCGAAACATTGGGCAAGTTTCCTTACTCCACACGCCTAATAATAATCCCTCAAGAAAAAAAACCCAATAAAATTGGTCACTTCAATCCATGACTGTTTGGGACACTGCTGTGCGCAATTGGCTGCCGCTTTTTGCCCACAAATATGCAGTCAATTCACTTTACAATATATTCTGTGAAGCGCTTTGAGACGTCTAGAAGATGTGAAAAGCGCTATATCAAATGCAAGGATTATTATATTATTGTTGATGTCACTGCACTGGAGCTGGGGAGGATTTTTTTCATCTGGTGTTGTCTGTAATACTTGTATTTAAATTTTTTCATCAGAATTACTTTCATGCATATCTGGAAAATATAAGACCACTTTTGAGCAATCTAAGCATTGTGTGTATCTGGTTATGAAGTTTAAATTGAGATGATTGATAACTATTTGATCAAAATATTAAAGCTATGATTAGAATTTCATATTACTCGGGTATCTACAGTTGGAGATGATGCGCTTTATTTTCTGTGTTTGGATCAGTTAACATATATACTTGGTCTGTCTCTCTACTATAGGAAATAAAGGACAAAGTAAGTCAAAGAGTTATTGAGAAAGTCAAGAATTGCTTAAATGGAGGATCTCGAGAAATGGAGAAGAGAAAATGTGACACTGCAGTAAAGCAAGCAAATCACAATGGTAAGGGTATGATCTCTTTCACACAATCACTTTTATAAGTACTAAGAATCCAAGTGGGTAATGGACATTTTTAGCCTTCCTGGGAAGACCTATTTAAAAACAAGTTTTAGCCTCCCACATGTCTAAAATACACCAGTATAAAGCTTCTAAAATGTTGTAAGTAACTTTTTAACAGTAATATTAGCCATACAGAGATTTTAAAATAAATCCTTTCAGTAACACCTTAAATGTAATTTTTTTTAATCTAATGTACCCATATCAAATGCAAGGATTATTTTCAATCTCTATTAGACTATTTCTAACTACAGATTAATGCCAGGGAATATCAATTGGCCTAGAAGCTGCTCTTCTCAGGCTGGTCTATAGGCTTCTGTCTGAAGGACACATATAGACAGAGTTCCAAAATTGTGGTATTTATTCAAACAATGGTGATCTGAGTGAGCCCACGAATTACTAAGGAATCTCACCGATATCATTGGTTCTGCAGTGAGTGTTTTGAGTAATGATGGCAATGCATATTGGAGGCCCATGTGCTTTCAGTAAACAACAGGCTGGATTTTGTTCTCATGAGGTGCCATATATCTATTGATATGAGATTGTGCAATATGGTAAGGCTCAAGGGAAACCCACCTGATTGCATTCATCGATTTCCATGAAGCATGTAGGTATAGATTAAAAGATACAAAGGGCACCTGTCCCAATTGTTGATTCAAATCAGTATCTGGGGTTGTGGTGGACACTGAACTTTGCTTGGACATTGTTCTTCGGGTTTACGCTGATAATTTTGGAGCAACGTTTTCAAAATCAAAGCAGCAAGAATGTAATGCAATATACATTTATATAGTGCCTTTTATGAGCGAGATGATGCTCAACACAGCTGGCTGGGCAGAGGAGAGGGCAGAACTGAAGAGCGTAGCAGAGGGGAGGAGACTGGCTGAGGGGACTGAAAGCAAGGTCATAAAGATAATTCTTGAGGCAAGCTTTGAGAGTGGGGGCAAGTCGGTAGGCACTCTAGGTGGGATAGGAATATAAACCGTGTAGATAAGAATCTGTTTAAAGTGAAAACTTGTAGAATAAAGAAAGGTAGTGTATACACAAACAAAACATAGGTAGAATGCAAGATGACCGTATGGAGGAAGTAATAAGCAAATTAATAAAATGTTTTCAGTATTGTTCCACACAACAGGAAGAAAGGGACCTAGGAACTCAATTGTGTTGCTGTTCAGATTTCATTTCCAGCCCAGGCCTCACCCATGTACTTAAATAACCCAGCTGGGAGAATAGATTTTCTCTCACACTGAGGGTGTGCACTGTACAAGTGAAATATAAAATGCAATACCAGTTTATAAATTAAGAATCAAATTTTTTTGAATTAAAAATTTCATGCAATCTTCACAACTCAAATAGTCCTGTAAATATTATACTCTTTTATTCACAGCTGAAGAAAATTCTCCGATTACTCTGAATTCAGATGTTTCAGAGGTACAAAGTAATGAAACTGGAAAAGGCAAAGCAGCAAAAGAACTGAGCAAGTCCACCAAAAAAGGTTTTTTAATTTCTATTTTTCACATCCTGTGGATGCCAATAATAGGCAATATATCAAAAAATAGAATGTGTTTACATAGGACCCAATACTGTCTTTTACTCAATTCTTCTATTACTATTAGTTACATCGCTGGACAGCTCCTTTGTGACACTTTTTGTATGACTGTAGTTGGTGGTGCTGTTAAATAGTACACTTTACCACTTCTGGCTCCTAATATCAGCACTATGCACTCTCAGCTCTGGTTTGACCAGGTTAGTTGGGAGTGTAAAGTTGCCCTTTTTTGCCTCAACCTTAGAAGTGCATGTATTGCAGAAGTTGTTCTTTGATTCTCAGATCACCACAGGCTACCTACCTTGTCAACCTGTGGTTCACGCAATCCCCTGGCTTTCAAATCGGCATTAATAGCACATTTCCCAGTGACCATTTCAATGGGAACCATTGGCATTTGACACAATGGAACTGACTGGCCTTCTTCCCTGTGGTTTAAAAAAAATCTATGCTTCTTCTCTGCCTTCCTCTATTGCATGACTTTTCAGAATGTGAAAACTTCACAGACTGAAATTAAGATCTCAAAGTAACCAACTATTCCATTGGAATACACAACTATTTATATAATGTCTTTCACATCGGAAAGTAGTCTCAAAGCGCTTCACACAACTGACTGAGAGCCCTCGGTAAGTTTGGAGGGAAAAAGGTGACAAAGGTTGAAAGAAAGTACTTAAGGTAGGTTTTAAAAGGGGAGAGGTAACTTGAACACAAGTCTGAAGATCTTGAATTCGATTCCCTGGGGGACGAGAACCAAATGGAGCTGAGCCTGGATGGGGGAAGATAGGCTCTATCCAGCCTGGAGCAGGAGAGGACGTGAGCTGCAAATGTGTAGCTTGTGTAGACGGAGCTGGGCAGTTTGACAAGTCGGATGTTCGAAGAGACAAGCCTGGGCATGATTGACATTGTCAATGAGGGTTTGGCAGCCCAGTGGAAGAATAAATAGAAAGGTAGAATATTTCTGCACAGGAGAAATTTGCTCCATCTATTTCTATTGTACAAATATTATCTTAGAACAGCTTGATTAAAGTGGATTTGTGTGTCTTGTGTTTTCTCTTTAGGACGAGGTAAACCTTCAACAACCAAGACTGTAACCAAAAGCCGAAGAACAAGGAGAGCAGCTGGTTCCTTAGATGATAGGTAAGTATAGTTAGCCAGTGCCCTGTGAATTGAAACTTCTGGAGTTTCTATTCCTAAAATTGATTGACTCGCTGTCGTGGTGGAGTTAGCTAATCTTACATCAATAAGTGCTGAGCTCCTGCTCTTGGTTCCTGTCTAGTATGTCTTGTATCTCCAACAATGTAGTGTTTCCCCATTACTGCTCTGGAGTGTAAGCCTCCACTGAGCTGATGGGCCCCATCTACATGGGACTTGGAAAAAAAGTAAGTGGTTGGTATGTTAGCACTCCATGATTTTATTGCATTGTTTTCTGCTTTTCTGAATTCTTTATTTGATATTTGCTTGTATTTCAGTGATGCCCGAGACTTTGTAACTCCAACTTCTGAAGTTGTAAAAAGACCTTCAAGACGAGCAAAAACAGTTGCACTGGAGAAAACCAAAATGAACCTGTCTGAACTGCTGAACAAAGAGGCTAATTGATCTCAGAATTTAATTCACTAAACTCAATCTATTATGTAGTCTTGATAATCAAACATTTTGGCAAATTCTCTCAATTTGCATGCTTTTCTATAGGCCACTTACTTATCTTGTCAATTTCTGTTTTAGATACTGTTAGTTATTTGAGGAAGAAAAATTAAGTCCATGTTTTTATTTCACCTTTTCCTGCTGTAAAGTAGATGCTCTCATACTTTTAGTTAATATTAAGTGATGACTTCAGTTGGATATAGTATATTGCTGTGTCATACATCTCTGCTACGGCCTTTTTGACATAAGTGAAGAATGTTCATCTTGTGTTGATAACGAGGTTTTAGGTGGGTGATGCTGGTAACGCCTGTTTGGTTTTTAAAATTTCCTTAACATTAGCCCCCCACTCAACATTTTAATGGGTACCTGTATGAGCTGTAAGGGTCCATTAAATGAATTAAATGGCTTGATAATTAGTATCATTCCTGATATTTATCATTTGAAAATTGCAATGCTAGGTTTATAAAGTAGCCCCTGACTTTCAGGAATGCTTACTTTTTTTTACTTAAAGCAGCTGTCACCTTATTATTTATGGGGCAGTACCCATTACTCTAGCTGAGTAATTTTACATGTTCACTTATTGTTTAAAGCTTGCACCAAAAGGTGCCTGGACTTACCTTCTATCAAAGGGTTTCTTCTATTGGCCAGCAATTTTATTTCAGGTAAAGATGTAATTATTAAATTATAATTGTTTGTTCAGTCGAGTATCTGACACACACGGAACTCAAAAGTATCCAAGCACTGAGATTCACATTTGGACACCACATTGTATGGAATGTGTGATTCTCTCTCTCCCAGGAGGATCTTGCCCTACTTACCTAATTTCTAGGAAGTATTGGTTGCAAATTGATGAGACTCCAGGCATGGGTTCCCCAGAAAGTGTGCTGGGATACTGCTGGATTTTAACCAGCTAAATTATAAGCTTCCTGCTGCCTTCCAGCTAGGACCACCCTATACATTAGGCATTTGCTTACTTTCATTACAAGGTTTGTATGTTAGTTATTAATCAGTGTGTGCAACTTTTTATACTTTGGATTTCAATAAATATTGCAAATTTGCTCTTGGTGCATGAACATTTTTGAGGATTAAAGCAATTGGAGACATTGCATAAATTCCATCATTCCGTTCTTTCTCTTGACTTCAACGGTATCTTAGGCTTCTATTATATTGTAAGCAGCAACACTTGGCATTCAGAATCTGATTTATCAACTTTTCCTCCATGTCACACTATGTTGTATTTTCATCTTATTAGCCAAATGTGTTCTATTGTCCGTGCAAAAAATGGGCCTGCAATGTCTAGATATCAAACATTGAGGGAGTCTAGAATTTCACCCGGATCGTTCAGATTGCCTCTGAACCTCCAAAGCTATTTTATCATAATAGACTGCTTCACTGTTGGGCACTCAGATTATTCTGAGTATTAAGACAAATGGGTTCAGTTGGTTGAGGTGTATTTAAAGACTCCATTGTGGAGGCATAGCCCTTGACTAATATGATAGAGATGCCCATTTCCTGTCAGTCAGGTCCCATGATAGCCTCACATGAAGCAGAACACTGCCTTGTGGACTGATGTCCAATACATACCAGGATAGGAACATTATCCTAGACACTACAGATGTGTGACAGTAAAAGCCATACGAAGTGAAAAATCATTTATAAGTGCTCCATAAGACTGCTTTTTTNAAAAAAAAACTCAGTATTGTTGATTCAGTCCTGCTTTATTTCATCAAATACTATTTACAGAGTCAAACGTCTTATAAAATATTTCAAATAAGATTTAAAACATTTCATAGAAAAATATTTTTGCAGTGTACATACATATTCCTCAAATATTTCTGACCAGGAATTTCTTTTGGTAAAAGCAGTACACTGACAGTAGCACCGAGATCAATATGACAGCAAATTTTCTTCAGAAGCTTTCACAGTTTAAAGGTGTACCAAAGTGACCCGAAAAGGAAACTGTCATAGAATATACAGACAGTACAGAATCAAGATAAAATGTTTCTCATTCAACCTAGAATATAATTAATATTCTCTTTTGTGGTACAAATAGAAATAAATAAAACTAAACAATGATTTACTGAACTGACTAGCAGAATGAATAACAAACCTCCATTTCATACCTCCGTCATACTCATGTAGATATCACCAAGGCTTATTTTGCCAGTTAAGCAGACAAAATAAAGTCAAAGAGATACCCAGCAAATTTGATATTTTTCTTGAATTTTCATTGAATCAATTATTTTAAATGTCACCCAAGCATCAGTTTGTTAAAACATTATTTTGTCTTTAATTATATAAAGGTTCATTATTTAAGCCTTACAATATTTTAAATTGAATTTCTTAACATTAATATAGTGTTTGTTAAGTGAAAATAGTAAATGTTGTACTGAACACTTATTTGAGATATAGAAACAGTACTCAATCTTTGTAGTTCAGCAAATGTTGATTTTACATTGTGAAGCATTCACAGAAATACAGTATAGCAAAAAATTATGATGCTCTTTGGATGACCCAGAAAACAATGTTTTAATAGCAGTTTGAGACCAGCTAAATATATTGAAAGTATGAATGTCACAGCATCGCTGGTGGATGTGGCTAATTGGATGCTGCTATACATATAAAGGACTCGAAAACATTTGACAAATGTGCCTCATTGTGACAGTGAAAGATTGTAGAATTAAGTTGAATTCAGATTATATTGAATAAGATATTGGATAAATGATAGGAAGATGAAGGTGGTTATCAATGGTAATAATTATAATGACTTCAATTAACAAATTATAAGTAGTTGGGTTAATTTTTATGAGCATATGAAATTGAGTGAGAAACCCATATGTTCCATGGAAAGAAATTATTATAAATAGATTTAGAGAATAACTGATTAAGCATTTAATGACATGAAAAAATAATGCATTTCATAAGAGCAAATAAACCTGGATGTAAGAATTAACCAAACATGAAAGTCTACATTTGTGGGGCAGTAATTCCCAAACAGATGGTTGGATTGCATACGCAAATTCATGAAGTTCAAGCTCATGCAGATAATACTGATACTGTGTTGGTCACTGAACTCTTTCCAATATCCCTAGTGCAACAAGGAAAGCTCCAGGTCTAAAACCAATGACCCGCAAGAGGTTTGGGGAGTTCACTATTCTTTATTCCAAATGGTAGGCCTGCCACCTGTTACCTTGAACAAGCCATCAGTGGAGAAAACATCAAGTGAAGCCTTGGAACTTAATGGGGATGGTAAAGTGGAGAGGAGGCGTTTATAAAAGATTGCAAAATTAACAGGAAAAATAGTTTCATTTGCCCCTGAGGAAGGAAGAATATAAATGTTGTGGATCTATAAGGAGTGCTGGCCAAACTACGCCAAGAAGTGCCCCCCAAACATTCACACAAGTCTAGGTAAATCTGTATTCCATCAATCGGTGTTTCCAGGTTTTTCTTGATTGAATGTTTCTTGATTTATGGCATAAATCAAGAACATTTAATTATTGGGTGACCAAAAGGATTGGCCACCACTGACCTACAGCATATAAATGGCATATAGCACCCTGAACAATGAATTGGTGGTGTTTTCTTTCTGAATATAGAATTTGGTACATAATACTGAATAGTCAGTTATAGCATGACATTTATCATTCAGGTGCTTAGTTAATAATATTCCTTGCATTTGATATAGTGCGTTATCATCCAGATACATCTCAAAGTGCTTCACAGAATATACTGTAAAGTGAATTGACTATTTTGTGGGCGAAATGCAGTAGCCAATTGCGCACAGCAGTGTCCCACAAAAAGTCTTGGATGACCAAATTATTATTTATTTTTAAAGGATTACCTCGGAAAAATGATCCGTCAATTGACTAACAACCGGGTTCCAACTTTCCCCGGTCCCTTTGCTTTCAAGGGGAGTGCTCCAACCAATATGCTACAGGACTTCCTAGTTATGGAAATAGAACAGAAATTCTGAAAAATGCATATTGTTTGCACGACGATAACATAACATAACAAGACCCGGATAGGGTGAAGACCTGGAGCATTTGGGATCAGAAACAGTAAAAAATAAACTGAATAATGAGGAAGAATATTGACACTTAATGCATTAGTGAGATATTATAAGGATTGTGCACAATTTGGTTCCTGGGCAGTTTCCAAAGCCTCCATAATATCAAGGGGGATAAGTATGGCTCCTGGTTGTAATTCAAAGAACTATGAGAGGTTCAGGAAGTCTTCAGTCTTCACTTCAAGAAGAAAATAAAAGTTATTCCAAGTTAAACTGAACCATACACCAATTCAGGACTTCAATATAAGTTACAGCTGACAGGACAGTGTACAGGTTAGCTGCCCATGACTGTAAACAATGAATAAGAAACCCCATATAAAGATTCTGTTCTGCAGATGATCACATTCACAATAGTAACATTTTACCACAGGGCATTTCTAACCAGACAATGTAATCTGGAAACAATGCAACATTTTAAAAATCCTTGAGTTAAATGTCACTGAGGAAGAGCGCTTGGCAAGACAGGCCAATATTTTGTACTTTGGAGACCATGATGTTATTATGAGTCACTTTTTTCAGGATCTGCAACTAATAATTGCCCGTGAGATTTGCAACAAAATGGTACAGGTACCATCAGTGTCTACACTTAAAATTATTGGACTTATTTTTTTTCCCCGGAAGGTTCAGACAAGCCCAGCATTTAACTGTCTGAGGTAGTAGATTTACATCTGCAACAAGAACTGTTTCCATATCAGCACAATGTAAAATATGCACTGCTTTTAATACTTTAAAAAAGTATCAAATCAGCCATTTATGATACAAATTTATAAATTTTACAACAGAATATGCACATAAAAATGTAAAGTGAATACAATAATTGAAGTGTCCCAAATTCCCCAAAGTATGGACTACGAAAATAAGTCATGCAGTCATTCCCCTCTGAAGATAATTATATGTAAAATCTAATGCATCATTATATACTTGATTAGTTGTATTGCATTTGGTGGAAATATGAATTTAAGAAAATGACTAAGTAAACAATTAATGCTATTGTGATTAAGTATATGTATTAAAACTAGTAGCAACCTGTGGGAATGTTTGCCTGTTGATATTCAACAAATTCTTGCAAAGCAGCAAGCAAGAGCGCTAAAAATTCTGTACAAAAGGTATTAGTGCAACTTCTCAAATTTGCAATGTTGTTCGCATCAGCTTCAGGTTTTGGCTACAAAGCAGCAAATACAAGAGATATTGCTACATACATTCAACCTGAACCAGTAGGCTGAATATTAAGGCACTAATTCAATTCCAAGTGCGACAAGATGGCTTTCTTCTTAAAGTTTTTCATGTAGATATGCTATGCCAAGTCTTTGTAGAAAAGAGATATTCTGACAATCCATGGTTAAGGCATGATGATTCCATCAACTTGCATTTCCTGTAAAAAAAATTAAAACATTTTGAATTATATGTATATCCTTAAAACTTTCAGTGTCACACATGCCTTTCAATGCTACACAATAACTAGAGGATTCTGAAAGCACCATTCACCAGTCTAAATTTCTGTATTTATGAACAAACATGGCAAAAGTTAAATTCCTGAATACAATAACTCCCTGTCTTACTGGACTACAGGTGCCTGGAACTCAGACCTAGCCAGACAGGGCCTGAAACATTTAAAATATTTCCGTGGGTCTGTGTGTGGACTAGTGCTGGCCCACTGCTAGCACACCCTCACCTTACCATGCTTGCTGGGTTCTGCAGTACCCAGGGATATCCACTTTGAGTCAGTTTGAATCCAATGAGCACAAAGATAGCTTATTCGCTATCTTCTGCTCATGGGATTCAAACAATTAAATCCCAGTACATAGAGCCACCACTGAAAAAAGCAGGTAATTACACCTACCTGGAAATTCCGTCTTGCTGGGCCGGATTCCCCATTGGTCCTGGGACGCTACCCTGAGTGAGGCGCTATATATTTAGTTTCAAGTTTTTAGTATATGATCCCAAGTTGGAAAGGTCAGTGTATGCAACTTTTAAATCTATTCACAGACATCAACCAATACTAACGTCAAGCCAATCAGCAAACAATCTTTGATCAAACCAATAATGTCTATCAAAACACAAGATTTATTTGAAATCTATTCAGCAAAAATAGAACGGGACTTTAAAGTTGAACAAAATCATATGATCTAAGTACCTACTGCAAATGTGTAAATTTCTTAAAGGGACTGCACAATTTTTTCAGTTTGGATGTTGGCATTAATTTGTACCTGGAGATTGAAAAAGTAAAAAAAAATCTAAAATCAAGTAGTAATTTTTGTTCTCATTTGTTAACATACGATTGAAACATTAATTAATGCTCTTAATTCACTGTGGTGAAATAAAAAACAAAGGACCATTCTAACAGTGTTGTAAAGTTATCCTTTACAATCCTGATCCTGTCCATTCTCATTATGCTATCTTGCCATATCTGAAAATATTGCTCTGGGTTTACTTTTTCAATCTTATTTAGCATCTTATACAGTGGACCCCTATTATATTATGATTCATTCATTATAAATTAACAACAACAACAACAAGATTCCATTTATAAAGCGCCTTTCACGTCAGGAGGACGTCCCAAGGCGCTATTAAATTCTCTTAATACGATTGGGTGTGGATCCTGACATGGAATTATCAAAAAATCAAAAAGCAGTGTATATGTACGTACTGACAGTGATTACGTAATTTTAATTTTAATTTTAAAATGCTGGTTGGGATTTTATTCACCCCAAATATAATATAAAATAAAAATAATTCCTGCATTTGATATAGCGCTTTTCACGTCTTCCAGACGTCTCAAAGCGCTTCACAGAATATACTGTAAAGTGAATTGACTGTATATTTGTGGCGAAACACAGCAGCCAATTGCGCACAGCAATGTCCCACAAACAGTCGTAGATTGAAGTGACCAATTTATTATTGTTTTTTTTCTTAAGAGATTATTATCAGGCGTGTGGAGTAAGGAAACTTGCCCAAGGTGTCAGCCAGCCGGGAATCGAACCCAGGTCTCTTGCTTGCAAAGTGAGTGCTCTAATCACTGAGCTACAGGACTCCACATCATGTTATAACCAATATCATGTTATAATGGGGTCTCTTCTGTATAACTTTACAAGGTCTCTTGTGAGACGTTTCTGTTCAAGGCTGAAAAGTTCTACTTTCATTCCTCATAGATTATCTTGCTAATACTGGGGATCATTTGTATTACTCTCCATTGCACTGAATCAAAGGCCTGGCCCTTAATGCATTACTGTTTAAAATCAAATCATCACTTCTTTTAATGTCACAATTGTTAAGACCTTGACACAAGACTGCAAAGGACATTTTGGAGGGTGAATTCCAGATCAATTCACCTTCTTCAATGTAAGTTACATAAACCTTTAATGGTTTGAGCTTACCTATTTGAAACTTTAAGTGACTGAATGACAATCTTTGTTCCACAGATGATCGTTTTATCCTTTTCACTGCTGCCGCATCTCCAGTCACACACATGTGCGCTTTTCGTTTCCCTGCAGTCTTCACAATTTCAGCATTTTCCTTTTGTGAGCTCTCTTCATCTACTGGGTTACTGCTGCTGCCCAACGACAGCAAGTGGTCACTGCCAACCTGAATAGGTACCGACTGCATTCTAGAAAAGTGCTTAATTTTATCAGATGATGGACTACTCGCCCCATTCTCATTACTGGATCTTGCTTTGTGCTCCTTCTTCCCTCTTCGTTCACATAAAGTTTGACTTCTGGGGTTGAAGTTGTGTGCTTCGAATGCATCAACAGCTGAGGGATTTACTTCACTGTATGCATCACTGTTTTCTTCAGTAGACTTCTGAAGATGACTTGAACTTTTAATATCAAATGAGTTATTTCTGGATGGCTGCCAAGCAGTTGCTACACTATAATTTCTGAAATGGCTCTGATCTAGAGAGTTGATCTTCCTTAGGAACACCCTGCACTCTTTAAAACTCCCAAGTTTCCAGTTAACATTTGTTAAAGTGTCTTTTTGCTGCTCTTCCATAGCAAAGCCTCCTTGATCTGTGTTTTCTAGTTTTGTGGTTCTTTTGGATTTATGGTTGGTCATTAAGCCCATGTCCTGGACACTTGTACAACCAGATACACTAGCTCCTTTGTTATTGACAGAATTAAGTTTGTCTTGGTTTTCATTTTCTTTTTCATTGTTCATTAGGACAGGCTCTCGTTCTGATCTAATGGTTTCAATTTTAAGATCAGGTTTTTGATTATTTTTAGTTTCTACAGTTTTTACTGAGTCAGGATTTAGATTTCTGCATCCTTGATTTTCATTTATTTGTTTCCAAACAGACTTCCACTGCTTGCAATGGACTCTGTGATTATGAGTCAATCCTGTACTTTGAAGTTTACAGGAAACCACATTGTTATGGTCAATCAAAAGCCTCCTTTTAGCTTTGAGCTTGCTCATTCTATTTGATAGACAAAATTGCCCTTGTGGTCTTATATCAGGTTCTAGTGCAAATTTTTTAAGGTGCTTTTTCAAATGTTCTGCCTGAGAGCTTGAACAGATGGCAATTTGATCGGCATCTGCTATAACTCCTTTAGCATTGAGAACCTCAATAGGGTTCCGGGCATTATCTTTTCTTACAATGGATAAAGAATGTGTTTCTGTTGTTTGCATGAACCATGCCCGAATTTTATCCATATCACAATTTCCCTGAAACAGCATTTGGATAGGAGAGATTTGATCCTCGTCATAACAGTCTTCAACTGATGTCCGTTTGGCTACAGTTTCCATTGGATCTGGGGGTCTTCCTTTGTCAGAACTAATAGTTAGTTCCTCAACATCAACGGGAAGCCAGCCATTATTAATCTTTTCAAATTGCGTATCAAGTTCTTCTAGTAAAGTTTGTTTGGAAGTGGAGTTATGCCACCACCTGAAAGAAGTGCTCGATATAAAAATGGGATCTGCTGATACTTCAGAAAAACAATTCAGTTCAGGTGCTTCAATCTTGCTTTCTTGCCCATTACTCCCTGTAGTAATATTTGGCAAGGTATTCTCAGATATCATTTTAATATTTAACTTCCTGTTTTTTGCAAGCTCATTACCTGCTTTATTTAAAAGCAGTTTCCGTGATTTACGCACCAAAGCACTACTTTGAGAAAATGAGCAGGAGTTTGCAAATGAATGTAGGCAGTGCAGAGATGGCTTTCTAATTCTAACTGAATGCCTCGAGGGTACGGCAGACTTCACTTTATTCTTTTGGTCATTTACTTTTGACATTGTTTCACAATCATTTTGTACTGTTGCCACAGATTCTTTATGTAAATCAGGATCTTTCATCTCTGTATCTTTTGACACATTTTTAATTGGAAACTCTTGGTCTAAAGGAGGTAATATGCTGTTAATGTAGACTTTTCTTTCCTGAGGTGACACTAGATCAACAGTTACAGAAATACCCGAAATCTTCACTTTTGCAGGACGTCCAGGTTTTCGTTGTCCATTTTTAGAAATTTTAATAGTTGTAGGCTTACTATTTGGACCAACTGCATTGCCAGTGTTGTGAAGTGAAAGAGTCTTATTTTTTATGGGTCTAACTAAATCATATCCGCATTCACTTTCAGTCTGTGAAGGTGTCAAGCGATCAGTTTTGCTTTCCATTTCCTCTATAGTAGAGCTCTGTGCAAATTCCAAGCTTTCCAGTTGTTTCTCACACGTTTGCTTCAAGTCACTTTCATTGATATTAAGTTGTGGAATTGTTACATTTCCATCATTCTCAGACACAAATCTTTTGAATCTTCTTGAACGTCCATAGACTACTGTAATCCTAATATTCCGGTTGCAGACATCATCTCTGGAAGGTGGACATGAAAGATTGCAGTTTTCAGCATCTGGAGTTTCAGTTGTACAATCAGCAGATTCAGATAACTCAACCTTAGGTTTAGGTGGTCTTCCCTTGGGGCGTTTAATCTGCTTTTCTACTGGAGGACCTAATTTTTTGGGACGACCCGGCTTTCGTTTTAAAACTAAATCACCCACTTCCTTTGAAACCTGTGTTATTTCCATGATCTGGTCAATAACCTTTTCAGCATCACATGTTAGAAGTGAATTATCCAAGTCCTTCGAAACACCAGTTATTTCTACCACCTGGTCATGGTCAATAACTTCTTCAGAATCATGTTTTAGAACGGAATCACCTACGTCCTTTGAAACCGTGGTTATTTGCACCTTCTGATGAATAATTTCTTTAGCATCATCTTTTAGAAGTGGATTATCTGTATCCTTTGAAACCTCACTTAATTCCGCCACCTGGAAATTATTTTTTACAAGACTGCTCGCACATAGAGAACTACTGGAACCCAACCTATCCATTTCAACATCATCATTTACTTCCCCATAGATTGTTTTAGAACTCTCCAAAATACTCTGGAAACATTCAGCAGTATTAACATTTTCAGCAGATGAATGAGAATGATCTTCCTCTGGGGTTTTAATGAGCACTTCTTCAGAACTAATTTTTGCAATGCAGCTGCCTGTGTCAAACTTTGTCAAAGTACTTACAGATGTCAGTGTGTATTTTACTCCTTGGTCACTGCTTACTTCTGAGAGAAACATAAGCTTAACGGGACTGTTATAACTAATGAAAGAACAATTTTGGCCCAGGTCAGTTTTATTTGTAGAACTCGCAATCCCATGAATTGAACATGCACAAACTTTAGAATGCTGACACTTCTGTTCCGATGAAGGATTTGCATTCAGACAATCATTTCCTAATATCAATTGAGAGGGAAATATATGGTTTGTTGGTTTAGATTCAGAAATAGTAGTAAGTAATTCCTTTCTTTCTGTGTTCCTCAAAGGTGTACAGCTATCAGTATTTGAAATATTTTCTGAGTCATCCTTGGTACAATCACTTAATTGAATAGGCTGCTCTAGGCTATTATGTTCCATAGAACCAATGGAGTCAGTATTTAGTGTTGTAGATGTGTTTTGCTTTTTGTCATCGTATTGATCAAGAACTTGGCTTGGTTCTTGTAAAGAATGTAATACAGTTGCCTCAGGTGAGGTAAGTTCACTTGTATATTCTTTGTCATCTGTTAACTTTCCAATGTTATGATCATCTCTGTTCTTCCGGAGCTCAAAGCCTGCAGAAAATGGTGTATCTGAAATTCCAGTTACTTCACATGCAATGACAATGTCCTGGCCTTCTCTATGTGACTCTTGGGTTTTGGAGACATCGGGGCTGCAAATTTCAGAAGCATTGCTTCCAGACTCTACACCAGATCGTTTTGTTTTAATTGATTTTCGTTGGAAATTTTCTGAAAAGGAGGCAGCATAGAACATTTTTCTAGGCTCAGTAATGTAAATGGAAAATCTTTCCGGAGGGAGAACATTTCTTTTTGCCCTAACAATGCTAGGTGTATAATTCATTCCCTCAGAGTTCTGTGTGTCTTCAAATCTCTCACTTTCTGTACAGTCATGCTCAAATATTGAAATCTCAGTCTTCTTCCTTGGAGTTTCCACATATTTTTCATGAGGTTCAGAGGTGTTTGACTGCTCTGGGTAATCAAAAGAATTACAACTGTCTTCTGATAAATTTGACCATTCTGTTATATCTCTAACTTCACATTCTACTCCTTCCCCAGGCGAGAACTTCGAGTCAGCGAAGGAAGCTATTTCACATTGCAAGGGTGGAAAGTTGTTAAAACCGGTATTCATGCTGGGAATATTTTGTAAATCAGGGTCTATTGAATCTTCAGCAACTTCATCACCAAGAAAGGAATATTCGGCTTCTGGTGAACTTGGATTCTTTATGAGGCTCTTTGCTGATCTCTTCCCACATTTGTCAGATGTTGACTTCTTCCTTAAAAAGAGCTGATCTAGATTTGCAAGATCTCGTTTTATTTGCACTGTTTGACGACGAGATGATGGAGAATCTGGAGAGTTATGAAGAGCAATTAGAGTTTCTTGACGTTTCCGGAAACGGGTTTGAATTATTCGGTTTTCCTCGTGCTGTTTGAGTAATTCCATTAGGCTATAATCACTGACCTTTGCCTCGTGGAGTAAAGCAGTTACAATTTCTCTCAATTTAACACTGTCATTATTTTCCTGATAGGAATCAATGTTGGATGGGTTAGTCAGACTTTGACCTTTGTCTGAAGTTTCTATTGATTTCAGTTTTTCATTTATTCGCTCCATTAGCTCTTGAAATGAAACAGAATTTTCACCTTTTTCAATATCATTTTCAGACTCAGATGATCTACTATTTTCACCATCGACTTCCTGAAATTCTTCTAGGTGTGCTTTGCTTGAAGTCTGACTAGACATCAGTGAGCTGCAGTCCCCCTCTTCTTCTGGAGAAAGAGAGGGGGGTTGGGTGATATTACATTCAATGCTATTAGCATCAAAGGCTGAAATGTACGTATTCATTCCAGTTTCAGACCCGTCTGCTCTCACTGGTGACAAAGGTGGAGGGGATGGACTTCGTGCTCTGCTGTAATCTTTGATATTGTATACTACTGTAGAAACATCTGCTGCTTCCGTATCAGGAGTAGGGATCTCTTCAACTACAAAGTCACTGGAGGTTTGAATTGTAGCTCTTTCATCATTTATACATCCAGGAAAACCTTCAAAAGATCCAGGGTAAACTTGGTATAGACTGCTCTTGTGACACTCTTTGCAAACTCCATTACTTATTATCGTAAAACATCCAAGATACCTTTTTTTGCATGATAAACAATGTGGATCTTTTATACAACTGCAGTGTGGCATCTGTGGAAAAGAAATGGATTGTACAGTTTGCAAGGAGCTTTTATGCCATAGGAATCCATTAGAGCTGCAGAATTCCTCATATGCCTTGTTTTCGAAGAAAGAAACTGAGGAATTTTTCCACTGTGAATGTCTTTGATGTCTGCATTGCACATCAGAAATACCTTTTTCTTGCAGTAGACACTTTAGCATTGTGGTAAGAAGTCTCTGATGGTTAGGGCACAGGGTAGACACAATTTCATTCAATGCAGTTAGTTTGTTGTTTATGTAACTAGTTTCTCGAGTAGAGTTGAACATTGCCTCTGTATCAGCTCCCAGCTCAGAACTGTTAAAAAAAAACATGCTAAAGTAAGAAGATTAAAATAATCCAAACAATGAAATAATCAAAATATATCCTAAGAATCAAAAACAAGCAAAAACTGATAAGGTAAAAATATGGTTGCTTGCACACTCTTTTGATATAATATGAACACTTTTACAAATTTTTCTTTAAAGGTATATTAACTTACAAAAATAATACTCAAAAAGCATAAAAGATACAGTATTGAGTGAACAGTCTCCTTTTGAGTTGAAATTTCTTTGATTCTATTTCCAAATCTTGATTGATATGGAAAGCATAACAAGGAAAACCAACATTAATAATACTTGCATTTGATACAGCACCTTATCACGTTGTTGAGACTTCTCAAATTGCTTCTCAGGATATGCTGTAAAGTGGGTTGACTATGTATTTTTGTGAGGTAAACACAGCAGCCAATTGTGCACAGAAACATCACACAAACAGCCATGGAGTGAGATCTCTATTTACAACAATATGAGTTTGGAGGAAAAATTTGGTATGGCCAAATTACATTTAACAAATGGCATCAAACTCCAGAAATTCAAATCAGTTAATCCAGGATTATATATAAAACATTTTTTATGTTGAATTAACATCTTTTGCTACGTACTTTAAGTGACTAATGAACTTTTACATTTGTTTCAATAAGCTCTTTGAGAAGTCTCAACAACGTGATAAGGCGCTATATCAAATACAAGGATTATTATTATATTATAAAACAAAAATGCACAAACATACATTACTTGCCATATGGCCTTCACAAACTGTAACTAAAATGCTCATACTTAATAATCTCATCAGATCACCCCGAACAGCAATTTACATTAATCAATTACATTTCAATTTTATGAGAATGTATAATGGTAATCCAAGGCACTCACCTCCTTTTGAGTATGTTGCCTTGAAACTTTATCCTTTGCATTAGAACTGCAAGGTATTAACCAAGTAGTTCTGCAGCATGGAAGGGGGTTAAAGAAAACACTGTTAAAACTGAAATGCCTTAGAATACCATTACAATTTATTTGAACTATATTTTCTCATATTTTGGATGATAATCAATTGGTAGGTTGGCTCTAAATGTTGTGCCACTATCAGATTAATTTTGTAGATATTTGATGATGACGCATGGTTACTTGGAAACATTGATATCCATGGTGTGCGAATGCATTTTCAGAATTAAACATTTTCTGTTGGTCAGGAGTGACATAATAAATGCAGTTCTACTTTACACGAATGACAACTGTGTTTGATCAGGGCTGCATCTGGTTTCTCATTCACTCAGCTTTCCTGCACCACCGCAACATCACCTGCCTCTGGCTCTACCTCTCTTCCCTGGCTGCCGAGACCATTATCCACGCTTTCATCATGTCCAAGCTCAATTATTCCAATGGCTAATTTGCGGTTCTTCCCTACACAAGATGAGGACCATCCAGAACTTTGCAGCCTCTGGCCTCTCCTGCACCAGGGTTCATTACCCCTATTCTCATTCTCACAACAATATGAGTTTGGAGGGAAGATTTGGCATGCCCAACTTACATTTAATGGCTGGCTCCCCATTCCCCAGCAGATTGAATTCAAGATCCTGTTCAAATTCTACCACAGCCTCACCCCACCGGTGCAACCTCCTCTAACCCTGCCGCTCCCTCTCTTCAGCTAACAATGGCCTGCTTCATGTCCCCCCACCCGATCTGCCCAACCACCAGTGGGTGAGCACTCAGCCATTCTCTGGCACTACAACGCTGAGTCGCTCCCCGTTGGCGATTCCCTCCGCAATTTAAGATTCAGCTTTTCAACTGCACTTTTGATCATCCCGCCTGACCCCACCCCTGGCAAAGCAGCCCACTGCTAGAATTAAAAATGTAGTTAATCAATATTGGTTATATTGTACCCCATTAATACTCGAGAAACATTTCCATTGTATTTCTTCCCCTTTAGATTTTTGTTCAGAATTCATGTGCGTTAAGTTTTGTGATATCTGCTGTATCAACCGATGATGTCATTACGAATAGGGAATCTAATTTCTTAGCCACACAAGACAAATTTACATTTACACAGTGCTATCCCACTTAACAGTACTACTGGCTAGACAACCTTGCTGGGGGCGGAAGACGAGCGGGGTAGGGTCTGGAAAGATGGCTGAAAGCACAGTCAAATGGGTAGAGTTATTGAGTCGATCTTGAGCCGAGGTCCTGCGTTTAGCAATTTTTGTGTGGTCATCCAAGTTTAGGGATGTGTGTGGTGGACAGCAGAACCGTTTTTTGTAGTTGGGCGGCAACAAACACTTTTGGGTTTGGTACATTTTGAATTGAGAGTAAAGTTCCTGTTATACTTATTTTATATCCATCTAGGAATGTCAATGCTGGAAATCGAACATTGTTTGAATTCAGACACTTACTTGTTAGCATAGCCTCAGGTTGAGAAGCTAAAATAGCGATTCAAACATTTGCCAATTAGTTTTTATTGATGTATTATTTCTGGCATTATAGTGGATTTCGCAGACTGTGGCATGTGTTGTGCGAGAAGTGCTATTTAATGCTATTTTACATAACAATAAATGATTTAATATCACAGTAGTTTGTGATATGAAAAAAACGTTTTAATGAATGTTTCACTATTTCAACAAATTGAACATCATTCATCTAACCCAAGCCACTATTTGTAAAAAAAAATTAATGTTCAGTTGTACTTTCCAGTAGTGGTCATTGGATAGTGATCAGTAGTTGTAATCCTAGTCATGGTTAGTTCCTTCCCTTCTCTCCCACCTCTTCCATGGCTCAAGCAGAGACCTGTGCTGACTACTCTGAAATCAAATGACTTTCCTGGTTTCAATGCTTCCACATAAACGCAAACGATTATTATTTTCAATTAATAATACTAATCCTTACATTCGATATTGTGACTTTCATGTCGGAAGGATGTCTCAAAGTATTTCACAGGTTATACTGCAAAGTCTAGTGACTGTGTATTTCGTAGGTTAACACCACAGCCAATTATGTCCCACAAACAGCCATGGAGTGTCCAATTTTATTTACGAGATTGTTGGCCAGGATACTGGGAGAAACTCTCATCTTTCAGGTAGTGCCATGGAATAATAATAATTCGGCAATCCTTACATTTGTTATAGCAGCTTTCATGCAGGATGTCACAAAGCATTTCACAGGATATACTATAAAGTGCAGTGACTATGTTTTTTAGGGGGATATGTAACATCCACCTCAGGCCACCGAGACCTCAGTTTAACATCTCATCCAAAAGATGACAATGCTCTGAACCATCAGCTTCTGACTACCAGCACTACACTAAAGTGCATGCCTAGACTATACAAGTTCAAAGTCATGACATGGAGTTGAGTTTGAACCCACAGCTTGCTGTCTCAGAGGTGAGAATGCTACCCACAGAGCCAGACTAAAACACAACTGCATACAGTAAATTCCATTCAGGGAGAGGATTCAATCTGGGTTATAAAATGAAACATCAAAGAATTAAGCGTCCCAATGTACACATTGGATGGAGTACTTCACATCAACCTCTACTCTACCTCTTGGCAAAGACATCCTAATATCAATTAGATCTCAATAACAGAGGATCAGGGCAACTCCGACATGCATCCAACTATTAGCTAATCAAGTATCCCTAAAGTATACAATTCCTGATAACTCTCACTAGGCAAGCATTTTTAAGGTATAACTGAAATAGTTTATTGGAAACTGTCATAGATAGTATAGGTGATTTAAGGGGAAGCAAGATAGGTACATAAGGGAGAAAGGAATAGAAGGTTATGCTGATTAGTTGAGGAAGAGCAGGAAGCATAAACACCGGCATAGACCAGATGGGCCGAATGGCCTGCTTCTAGCTGTATATTCTCTGTAATTCAATGTCAACTGATCTGGACCCAATCCATTCATCATTACTCCTGTCTTGTAAGATCTAAAACCTAGAACAATTAAGGCTTGTTTTTGGTGATACTTATTTTATTCATCAAGGGATACGTAATATTTTGGGAATATAATATTGTTTTCTATTTCAGGGACCCACCGTTTGCATTAAGCAATCCCAGGTAAGATATAACAATTGCACAGTAATGATCTATTTAGTTTGCCAACAATATTCTGTAGTCCCAAACTTTGATAAACAATTGTACTGTACTTCTGTGGCGTTCCATAATAAATATCACTACCTATGACTTGTTGGAATGAACCCGCCAATTTAGGTCATATGAGCACCAAATTAGGGCAATTTTGCAGAGACACAACAGGAACCCAGGTCCAGATGTGAAAGGACATGACACTAATTAATTATGCCACTCAGCTACTTAAATTCACGTTTGCATTTTGATAAATTTGTATCCAAATTTCTCCAAAATTAAATGGTTATATAATGTCCATCACACACAAAAAATGGCATGAATTAGTAAAGGGAAAAGACCTTCCTTATATATAGTTTACAATCAGAAGCCCTGATACTGAAGTTGCATTTAACCAAACGTTAACCAGACATTTTTCTTCCATTTGAATGGTTAATACGACATATTAATCCATCAATAAAACAAATATTGCTCCAGATATTCTCTCCTGTTTGTGTTGCATTACATGATGAGTTATCACATACAATGTAAAGAGCCATGCCAACCTGTGCCTTTTAAGATGACCTTATTATGGTTACCTACAGAATCTCTAAATAAAGCAATCAGTTGAACACTGACCAACAATTAAAATGCATTTGGAGAATTCACAAGCTAAACTGCTGAAGCAGCAAGTGATAAATGGAGAGCTAATTGCATGATATTCCTTTCAGAGCAATCCTAATAAATTAATATGGCTGATATCAAAATGAGAATGACCGAAAGACAGAACAGAAGTTTCAGAAGCATTATGCATATACCGTATTTCTTTTGCAAGTGGGCTGCAAATTACAATGTTCTTGGTACTTACAGTACTTTATGATAACTAGATAAAAAAGACAACTTGGTCANTTTTTTAAACTAGTTTTTAAATTTTATGTGCAAAAGCATCAAAGTGCTTTACTACAAATTACAACCTATAAACACAATAATTGAAACAGCTGAAATCTGTACAATCAGATTGAGGATTATTAAACAACACATCATAGGAAAACAGAATCACAGTAATGTTTAACACCACAAGACACATTGTCCAGATACATTGTTTTCATTAGAAAATATTGTAATAAATAATTCATGAATATAGTGCAATTGATTTATGCATAAATATAACTAATCATCTAAAATCAGTTTTATGTTAACCAATTTTGAAAATCAAGGCAGCCACAGAGTTTAGCTATATTACTGTGATAATGGAAATACTGTACTGCAATTTGAAAACAAAGTGATAAGTCTGTACTTCTTACTGTAAACTTCAACTAAATATCAGTTTTTACTAAAAGTAATACACAATATAAAATTTCCCCATTATCTATCAGAAAATGGTTTTAAACAACTTTACTGAGCAGAAATTCTAAAAACAGAGGCACTGTTTGTAATACAAAATTTTTCCAGAAACATTCGTTAAGTACTAAGTAGGTATGTCACAATATTAAAAACATCTTTAATCATGATTATGAAAACTGACAGTGGCGAAAATAGTTAAATAATTGAAGTTTCATAAATCTGTGTTCTTACTAATAGATTTAAATTATATGTTCCATGCCATTTATGAAAGGTACCCCAAAAACTACCCCAAAAAGAAAAATAGAAATTTGTTGCCATTTCAGTTAAAAGGATTTTCACCTAAAACACCAGTGGATCTGAGAATTAGAATTCAATAATTTAAAAAAAAAATCTTATTTCAAATGGTGCATTTTCTTCTTTGAAAATACTTCCTCATCATCGTTTAGATTTTTGAATTTCCTTAATCTCTTGTTCTAAGGGTAAAACTTCAAAAAGAAAAAGCCATTACAACTTTTGAACACAACAAAATACTTTTTCTGTTGCATTATTCGGATTACTAATAGTTCCACATCACAATTGGAGATGAGGAACGAGATAATTATGATTAAGGACTTTACGTGATTATTATAATATTGAGACATCCCTCGTACTACGTTAGAATCATATTTTGTAGGACTTGCTCAAGCCTATTTTTTTCTTTCTTAAACTAGCCAAATTCTGAAAGTTACTAAATTGAACCATGATTTTCATGGTAGGTTAACAGAATGCTACCATAATTACACTGCCAAAATCAAGTCACTGGCAGAGCAAGCCCAGTCTTTATAGTATATATAATTGTTAATGGTTTCCCCCCCAAAAATTACAACACTGGATAACTTCATCTAATCCTTACAATTCAAACTTTTCAACTTCATTTCAGAAACTTCAGTGTGAACTACAAAGGCGAGAGCTTAAACACAAATTCACATGAACATTAAACACAAAATTCTGCTTGTTCCAAGTAACAGAATTGAGGAAAGTGGATCACGAGCAACAAAAAGATTTAAAACTATTCAAAGCTTTTCATTCTTATTTAAACCCTACCGAAAACCTGAATTCAAAAGGTTTTTGCTGTGAACCCCATGCTAAGAGTAGCTTTTCATTTTGGTACTCACAGAATGAGATAATGTATATGGACATTGAAATCAGAAATGCTGGGATTACCTTTTAAATGAGGAGAAATTCCATCTTTGACAAAAACACAATTAACTTAGCAGCAGTTAAGTTTACAGTTAGCAGAGATCTGCCTTGGGAGTGTGAGAAATTGCAAACTCGTTAGAACATACTACAGCTACAGCTTTTCATTAAATACAGACTAACCAGAACATAACAATGAACTATCCCTCAAGCTTATTCTGTGCATTTTATGCATCATGCTCTATACAGTGCTCCAACAGTAGTCATTTCTTTCACAACCACAACTTATTTTTTTAATTAAAACTAAGTATTTTTACATTTTCATTTGGGGTTTCTTCCCCTCTCCTGCTCCCAAATGTACACTGGGAAGTACAACATTTTATTATTCTATTCCTAAATAATTACAGGTACCCAAATGTTGACAGCGAACCAAAAATTTAGAACTAACCATTTTGCCAAATATGGACACACTGGAGTTCCAATGTGCTAAATTAATGGCAGTGTTGTGTGTGTATATATGTACGGGTGGGATATGAAAACAGTTCAGTGAATTGCCAATTTTAGTCACTCTATGTGAGTCACCAAAACAGAGGTCAGGTGCCTTCACACAAGGGAAGGAAACATCAAATGTGTCTTCCCCTGGAAACTCAAAATTCTCAAGATGACTCCTGATAGGTACTATATGGGTAGAGACTTGGAAACAGGTTGCATGCTATCACAGTACAACTGCTGCATGAGCTGGGGAGAAGAGAGGGAAAATATATCCCCCTTCACATATAAAATAAATAAATAAATAAATAAATATCCTGCTGATGGAAAATGATTAAGTGATTTCATACAGTATCTTTTAAAGCAACACCATGTATGTGTATCAGCCAATCCACTGTTGGCATTCCCTAAAATTTGCATTTTAAACTAGTAAACCAAGTTTACCAAATTATCCACAATTTGAGATGCATGTCAGAAATGTGTAATTAATACACAACAGTCAGAACATAGAAATTGCACATAAAGTGCTCTGAAAGTCTTGTTTTTAAAAAAAATTAACGTGTTTGACTCTAAATTTAGTACTCACTTCTTTATCTTAATATGTCAGAGGTTGATTTTTTTAATAATTAATTTTCCTTACCTACTTTAGGTAGTAACATTTGTCAAGTTCATTTTCATTCCTGACTTGGGCTCTGGGAGCCAATCCTATAAAATAATGGTGTGTGACTATTGTTTGCCTGTCTTACAACCCAATCATTGAAAACATTTATATTATAGTATTCTTCTTGCTAAACATTAACTTTTCTAATTCACAATCGACTCCTTCAATTCTACAAGAGCATTAAGATGAAAACTAACACATGCGACTGCACCAAGTATTTTCCTTTTACGTACAGCCAAATCCCTGCTTGAAACTATGCTTTGCCTGAAGGCCAAAGGGTGGTTTTACAATACTAGTTGAGTTAGCATTTACTGTATGGTTAAGCCCATTTGAGTCACAACCTTTTAAAAGGTCTACATGGACTTGTTGCTGCTTTTGGAGCTGCTCGTCCCTGAATTTGTCATATTGAACAGCCCAGTGTCCGATAATCTGAGCTTCTTCTTCGGTGGTGTCTTCAATGTCCCAGATCGTTCTTTTACTTTGTATTCTAAAGTGCTGTGAGGTACTCCATAAATTCCTTGTGCTTTAGAGACACTCATTTTCCCACTCATTACCATCCCAATAGCCTCTTCCAAAATGTCATGGTCATACTGCCGATAACGCCCACGCTTCTTTCTTGGTTGTTTACTGTCTTTCAGACTAATGCGGTCATGACCATCATTTTCAGATGTTACGTCAATGGTTCCATTATTTACGTTAAGACATAGTGGAGAAATGTCTCCATGCAGGAGGAAAGAATCAACACTAGAATGAGTCAAAGGTAAAGAACATTCAATTTTACTCTGCTTAGGCAGGATAGTTTTGAGTTTCTGTAGCGCTGATCCTTCCAGCAGCGAAGAGGTTTTTGATACCTGGTACATAACATCGAAAAGCCCACAGCTGTCAGGCTGGGGTTTGGGCACAGAGCTTGCTCGTACCTGAGGAATTTTTAACTGAACAGCAGGACTACTGACACTTTCAATATGAAGGTTGACATCTTTCTCTTTCAGCTGTGCAACCATCCTTTGCAGGGTTAACTGGTGGAGGTAACTGGAAGCAGTGGGAAACTTTAGCTCTGAAGGTCCCAACTGACTGAGTTTTCCCTGTTCATTACATTGGTTGGAACTTCGTTCTGCCTGAGCTCTTGCCCACAATGCAACTTTTTGCAGTAGAGCATGAGGTTCCCCAAAAGTCTTAGAAAAACAACTCTCAGTGGCATCTCGCATCTTGTTTTTCAATGGTGCTGCTCCTCCTGATAAGGCTTCCAAATTGAGAAGTAAAGTTTGGTGAGGTATTCCATATAGCATGGCTGCTTTGTTCATGTCCAATGCTCCTGACTGAATGTCTTTCAAGGCTTTTGAAAGCAAACCGTCTGCAAATTCAGCACTTCGTTTCACAAGCTCCTCAGTGTTTTTCTGTGGTCTCCTAGGATGGATGGAATGAAACGATGGTAAGCTGACGCATGAGACTGGCACACAGCTATGGAAGGGAAGGGTCCACTCCTTTATTACAGGCTTTGCTTGGGTAACATCACTGCTTCTCTCACTGCTTTAAGTCTCTGAGTTCTGGCTGTTATTGCTTAAAGTTGCAAAAGGTTACAGTTCTGGTAGGGCAGTGCAAATGTATGATTGCAATTTCGATAGCAGCCTTGATATGACATTTATGTTACAGATCAATATTTGTGTTATTATTTCTTGCAGTTGTTAATCCGTGATAGTTGCTTGTAAAAACAAAAATACAACTTTCACAGTTTTAGTGCTTCAATTATCCTTCCTTTTAATTTACTGCATTATAATGTTGTTCTACATCCTAAAGCAATTTGTTAGTAGAAACGTGACGTTACCGCTAAACAAGTAATAAAAGAGTTACCCCTCTTTTCCCAAATAGTGTACTACAATCACAACAAGCTAAAAGCAAATTCCAAAAACATTGCACAAACATAACAAACAGCCCACATCAATACTGCACAAGAAAATTCACAGTGACAAGCCTAAATATGTGACACATTTATCAATGTACTCAATTTTAAAAACAGCTGAGGTAACTTGAGATATCAGGAATATTTGTGGGGAGGTGGGGATAATCTGTTATTTTATACAGTTAACCTAAAATTACAATTTAAAAACAAAAGGAGCATTTGCAGAGTATACTATCCATTTTGGAATTTAAAAAATGTGCATCCTTTATGAGTCTCTGTTATAGTCCATAAAGAACTTCCAATGAATAAAATGATTATTAAAATGGACTTAATTTAAAAAAAACCTTGAAAGTGCCAGAAGTGTCAAGACAAGTTAAATCAATTTATCGATATTGTACTGGTTAGGGTACATATAACAAGAAACTTGTGAGCAACAAGGCCATATTTGTAAACTTAATTCTTTCAACCCAGAAAGATCCTTGACAATGATGATGGCCACTACTCTGGTATTATCAGCAGCTATTTTGTAAGAAAGTTTTAGTCCACTTTCTGCTGTATTTATTGTACTGATTTAACTCCAATTTTTCTTAATTGAGAACTGTAATTACACACATGTAGTCAAGGTTAGCCACTTTAAAATATTCTAACATCTACGTATAAAATGATGGGGTGGGGGGGGGGTGGGGTTATCTTTAGATTCACTGACCTTTGTCAGTACTAACTTTTGTTTAAATGAACACTTGAAGGTTATACCTACTAAAACTACACTTTTGTATTTATTTTAATTTTGATGATGCAATGCAACTAAAATATACGCTTGATTGGGCTATTTCTGAGGCTGAGTGTTAAGATGCAATGTTTTTGCACAGTGTCTACACCTCCAAGTAATCCCTCTTCTTTTCAATGAAAGTAACTGTGACTCACATATCTCCAAGTCAATGTAGTTCTTAAGAGCTGATATAATACGATAGTACAAACTTTTTTTTGCCACATTCTGGAGACTAGTCAACAAGAAAGCTACTCAAAGTATGTCCTCCATTTATGAGAAGGCTTTGGGTTTCTGCACAAGAAACCCCCAATCACGAGTTCTATACTTGAGGTATATTCAATAGACCAATCAAAATAGTTATCTGTGAGTCCTAAGACTATTGCCAAGGAAAAAAAATTTTCCTTGAATTTTAAGGGGATCACTGAAAGAGGTTCTCCCAGATTTCTGCTCCACCCGTACATCCAGTAAAATGAGCAGGTATGTCCCTACCCATCAATGTCCCAGTGGACAAACGACGTACAAAGTCACCAGGCTAAGAAGTTAGAGGGAACAGTAGGTTTTTTTCACCTCAAGACCCTCCTCTTCAACCGTGCTTTCGACCTCCCTGCTTCCCCCCTGCCCTTCCCCCTCCCCCAGCCCGACCTTCAGCTCGAGTCCGTAACTGTCTGTCCAGTGCTTTGGGACATCCTCCCGATGTGAAAGGCGCTATACAAATGTAATTTTGTTGTTGTTGTTGTTTCCCCCCACTTGTCACCCTGAGCATCTCATTTTATCGGAAAGGCATCAGTAACCATTAACTTGAATACATTTGAACTCTGTGATTACCATCAATGTACTTGTAGTCAAGTACTCCATAGGATGCCGGCGTCCATTGCGTCCATTGGTTTAAAAATGCTTAAGTAGCCATGTGTTGGATTTCTATGAAGATCACTGCAGCTAACAGCGTAATATACATCCAGGCATTGTTGCACTTGGGAGCCTACTTTCAAAGCCAAGCACAATGCATAGATCATTTTGAAGTGATCCACCATTAGAAAAACCACACCCGCTAAGGCGTGGAACTGACTTTCTACAAATCTGTGTGGTTTGAAGCTAGAACTTCTCCCAGTTGCTTAGTTCCAGGAATTTGAATACATACAATACAAATCTAAACTGCTTCTCCTAAGCACTCCATCAAGACACTTGGACAAATTAATTGACCAAGTAGATATTCATAGAGCTGTTCATGCCTTCGAGAGGCTGCTGCTACTTAAGAGCAACTTGTAAATACTGTTGGGCCTGAACATGAAATCATACAGACCTTGCACATTTAGCTCACATTGCCAAAGATGATACAAACGTTACTTCTTGCTGAATTCTGGATCCCTAAAGTGGAATCCCTCAAAATCAAATAAAGTTGGATGACTTGTTGGAGTGACCGTTCTGAGCTGCTTCTTCCACACAAAGGCATTCAGAATAGGTCAACGTAAGCCCCCCATCTCACTGTATGCTGCATTATAAAGCAGTGAAAATAAATCTGTTTTCCTGAGCTATCCAATAACCCCACTCAAAAGTAGTCTGCACACTTCCTTGCAGTCGAGAAGTGGAACCCACTCATCTTTCTTGATGATATTCTTTGTTTTATCCTTGTCCTCTTCTGAAAGATGAGAAAGTGCGAAGTCCATCTTGAAAGGAAAGGCGAAGTCTGATTCTTTGGCCAGAACCCTAATCCAAAGCGCTCCAGGACATTGCCCTGCGTGAAAGGCGCTATATCAAGGCAAACTGTTGTAATCCTCACTTTGAGTGGCCTTCAAGTCTCCCCATCATTGTCTGTTGCTAACATTCCATTGTGGAAGAAAATTGCGTGGGCCGTCAGTGAAGATATACGGATCGAGAAGAATTGCGGGTTCTTAGTGCAGAACATCACTAAATTTGAGAGAATTGAATAAAATAGTGGTGATGCACTTCCTAATTAATTCAAATAGGTCTCCTGTTCTGGGACGATTTAAAGTTGGACACTCTAAAGCCCAACAATTTCAACAGTTTTTATCAGGAGCTAATTTCCAAGCAAGTCTCACAAATACTGATACCATGAGTAGATGCAAGACACTAGAGATGGAAGTTGTGGGTATCTGATATCAGAATGCTTCTGTGGAACTAAAACACAGTTTAGGGCTAGATCCTGTAATAAACTAGCAGCTGAACCTTTGGATCTTCAGGAAACTCAAGCTAAATCTTAATCACAACTTGCATTTTTATAATACTTTTAACATAGGATGATGGATCAGAGTGCTTCAGTGACAGGATCAGATGCCAAGTAAGGGTCAAGGAGAGGTTATAACATAGGTTGAAGAGGTAGGTTTTAAGATGGGATTCAAATATAGATAAGAGGAGTGAGAGGAACTCCTAGAGGTTAGGGGGCATAATGACTGAAGAATCAGCCAACAGTGGTGGCGTGGAGATGGGAAAGGATGCTCAGTTAGCTAAGCGGAGCAGAGGAGGAATAGAAGATAACAGATAGGGAGGTGCTAGAGCATGAAGAGATGCATAGGTATCTTGAACTTGATCAAAAATGATCAACGATTTTAGCCAGTTTAAGTAAAAACAATCATTCCAATTTAATGTAGTGATTCAAATGATCTGTAATTCAAATCATTAAAAAAATCCTACGAAAATGCAACAACAAAAAAAATCACTGAAGCAACTTTGGAAGCTTTCGAAAAGAAGACAAATTAACCAGTATTTGGAATAGAATCCAGAATGTGCTCAGAATGAAGCGACTATTTAGCAGTTCACTTAATTTCAATTCTGAAAAACTGAAAGGAGTTTCCTGTGTGACTTCTCAGGAGAACATGGTATGTTTTGGGCAAATGGGAAGCAAGGTAGTTGTCTAGCTTTGGCTAAGCATTCAGCTCCTGCAAGCACATGAAGATTGCTAGCATTGAAAAAGACTTGATGAAAACCCTGTATTAACACTGCACAACATTGATAAAGTATTGACGACGCCTTGATCTCTAAGAATCAGTAGATGTGTTTGAGACCCACAGAATTGTCTTATTGTATGATTAATCAATGGGGGTGTCACAATCTTGAAGTTAAATAAAATGAATCAAGCTTTAAGGACCAGGATTAACATGAACTCTTCGCCCCAACCCAAAATATTTTGACACAAAGTAAAAGAACAAAAATTACATTTTCTTGGCCTGACAAAATCTTTTCTACACCACCTGCAAACACACACTCTAAACTCTGATAATGATCTTTTACTGACCCTTCCCCAATTACCTTAAGGAAACTACTTCTCTGAGTTGAGGGGCACACATCTATAAAATGAAAGGCACAGTCCTTTCCTATTGTATTATAAACCAAACATCCACACAATTAAAAATGATTCATTGCAAAAATCACTGTATTCAACTCTGCTCACCCCCACCCATAATGTATAATGGAATGTAAACTTTACCCTGGGTGTTTCTGAATAGATGTTATAGCCTCTTTTATTTCAAGAAACTAGTGTTCCCAAAGCAAGTGGAACTGCAGCTATGAATGACAGAAGGCAAAATTAATTGTGAACTGTCAAGTCAAATTGATTAAGTTAATGTACTTCCTGAGGAACGATTAACTATTCCTATAGATTAGCAATATATCTGAGATGACTATTAACACATTCTACTTGTGAAGATAAGAGACATGTTGTTATAGTTCCTCTGTGCTTTGTTAGAACAAAAAATAACTCCTAGAATATGCACTTCAATGCCTACTCTGCAGCTGGCTCAACACAAAACCTGAAAGAATGTGTAGGCATGTTTCGACCTCATTTTAACAGCAAATCGGTACAAATATTGATGTATCTAAATTTTAAACAGTACAGCTAGATTATCACAACAAAGCATATACAGTGAAAGTCGGTTAAGCTGGACACATCGGGACCAGCCATATTGTCCAGCTTAAACGGCATCTGAGTTTAACCAAAACACCATTACCTCTTCCCGCCCAGCAGAGGAGCAGCAATGGAGTCTCCTCCCTCCCATTGCCGTTCCATTGGATGGGAAGTCCTTAGAGGCGGCTGAGAGGTGATTGACAATCTTGAAACCGCTTGTGAATGTTTGAGCTCCACCCATTCACAAGCGACTTCAGCTTGTGAATTGATTCCTCCCATTCCATCCCTTGTTTCATCCCCATTCCTCCACCCCCCCTCACTAATTGAGTCAAAATGTCTTGCGAATGTCTGGAGTCCGCTATCAATCAATCGTAATTTGACTCCTCCCATCTCCACCGTGGCTGAATGCAGTCGCTCGAGACACAGTATGCGCGAATGAGTACATTCAGCGGTGACCAGTACAGCATTTTATCTGGATTAACCGGATTGTTTTACAAATTAAAACCGGTTTGTATACAAATGAACTGGGGCTGGGAGTTTGTCCAATTTACTCAGCGTCCAAGATTAACCAGCATCCAGTTAAAGCGGCTTCCACTGTATTCATAATTTTGAAATGATCAAGTCAAACAGTTCACTCCATTCCACTCATACGTCTTCAACAATGAGCAGTTTGGCGACCTTTAAAGATTTTATGTATACTCCTAGTAGTGAAAGGAAATGAATTGTTATTACCATCAATCGCGGCCCAGATGAAAAGCCTCGCTTCCTTTAAAACACTCACATGCACAGCCAAGCACTTCAAAAGTAACAACGCAGATGTTATTTTTGTTGCATACCATGCAGTGGGACATTTAGCATACAATGCTTGTTAAGCGAAGAATGTCACTAATCTCGCAAGCCTGATGCTCTCACATGAACATTTTGACCATCATCTAAAACAAAGATGAAATTAAAAACCCAGTGACAGAGATAAAGAATGTTGAAAGAGCTGGTGAGGTCTTGGTAAAAGTATAGTCAATACATTCATTGGCACTTTGCTTTTATTCATCCATATTCAACAAACAACCCTATTCCAGATATATTTAGATGAAAATTTAAAAATAGTCACATATTAAGCAGTTTTACAGTGTGCTTTAAATTGTTGACTGGGATATTAATTGCTCGAGATTTGTCAATTAATTTCAATGAAGTTTGGAACAGATTCCTGCCTTCTACTCTATTTTACATTAAAATTAACAAAAGAATACAAAATTAATAAGGGAGGCCAATTTAACAAAGGCTTCTAATTATTATTTCACACCCTAATTCCATCTTTCCAGCAGTCAAATATTAAGGGGCATGCATACACTTCACACTGGCTCTCATCCTGGCAGCACACGTACTCAAGTCACTGGCACCAGCTGCAACTCCAGACTGGAATACAATTATAGTTTTGCCTGTACCACCATCTTCTATTAGCTGAACTTCTCCCCCCTTCATCCGTGCCCCCACCCCCCATGCCCATTGAGATGAGCTATTCAACAAATACAGCCCTAGAATAGCTCCTTGCTAAGTAGTTTACACCCAACTGTTCCCTCATAGGAAACTATTGGTTGAAAATAAAACAACACTAGAATGAAGAAATTAGTGATCCCTAACTTTGGTTCCTTTACAAAAGGTCGGTCGGTCCACTTCCTTCCAGGGAGGTTCAAAAACACATTTTTCCAGTTTATTTTTGAGTCAGAAATGGGGGCAGTTGGTGAGCCCATCTCGGCATAGGTTTGTGGTGTAACAATCAAATGAATATAATTAGATAGTAGATATACCTTACATCTTATATATTTAAATTCTACAAGGATGTTCAAATCCCCGGAAGTCTCTTGCTCTCTTTTCCTCCTCCCAGCTATAGTACCCCATCAGTCTTATATCTAAAAACAACCCAATCTTCTTTCCTATTATACCGCTTTCTGCTCTTTTCCCATTCCTAGTTTACTTTCACTTGGATAAACTTCGTCCCTGTACACTTCATCATAGTTTGAAGGTTTTTAAGTATATTATATTGGGTCTTGTGATAAAATTATCTCAATGGTATGACCACCTGATTGTTAAAGATCTGTACGTATTATTTGTGAACTGGGAAATTGCCCCATCGGAGGTGAAACTCCCACTATAAATTGGATAATCAGTTCACGACTCCAATGCTGTACTCGAGGAAAGAGTTCCATTTTCAGATGCCTTATTTTGAATAAGATGTTACCCTTAGGCCCTGTTTGTCTGATCAAGTGAACATTCATTTATCGTATTCAAAATAAATTCTCAGTGTCCCTATCAACTCTCTTCTAAATTAAGTGGTCATTCATCTAATGCTTGTTGGACCTTACTGGTGTAAATTGATGTCATATTTGCCTATAAAACAGAAACTGTTCTTATATAATAATCCTTGCATTTGATATATCTTCTAGATGTCTCAAAGTGCTTCACAGATTATACTGTAAAGAGAATTGATTGTATATTTGTGGGTGAAACGCGGCAGCCAATTGTGTCCCACAAACGGTCTTGGATTGAGTGACCAAAGTATTATTTTTTTTCTTGAGGTATTATTTTTAGGCATGTGGAGTAAGGAAACTCGCCCAAGGTTTCGCCCTGGCAGGAAACAAACCCAGGCCTCTCGCTTGTGAGGCGAGCACTCTAACCACTGAGGTACAGGACTCCACAATTGACAGTTTAGTGTGAAATCCTTCAAGATGTTTTGATGAGGCAAGACACTATAAAAATGAAAGTTCATACTATGAATAGGAGCCATACCACAACACCAAACCCTCTTTTGTCCTAGTTCCCCTCATGACTATCCTTCGTTTTCTTCTTTTTAGCTAATCTAAATCTACACCTTTACTCTCAGTACCCAGTGGCATCAACCTGTGAAGGAGTCCCTCTTCCAGTACTTTGACAAAGGCCTTTTGGAAGTGTCAGTGCACTATTTCTTAAGACTTCTCTGTCAAATTGGGATGTTACATATTCAAAAGTCCATGAGGTTGGTCAAGCAAGATCTACCTCTCTGAAGCAGTGTTAATTTTCATTTTAGGTTATTTTCATGAAGGCAATTTTCTGTTTTGCTTTTCTAATTATTGATGCTAGCCTACTGGGTCTTTAGTTGCTGGGTATGGCCTGGTCACCTTAATTACAGGAGCACATTTGCTTATTTTCAGTCAATTGGAACTTCCCCATTGTTTTAAGACATCTTTAAAATGTCTGTCACTGTATCCAGTGGTACAATTTATCTATTCTAATATCAGAGTTAATTTTCTCTGACTGGAAAAAATATAGCACGGTTGCCAATTTGTTGAAAAGAGGCCTGAAAATTCTCAGGAATTTAGCCTCAAGTCTACATCCTTAAAATTTAAAACAGTGCAGAACAAAATTTTGGAAAATTCAATTTGAACGACAGTTCCTCAAATGAAGATCTTTCCAAAATTTTGCATGATCTTACATTTTAAGGCAAAGGTCTTGAGACTAAGAATTTGAGTATTTTCAGGCCTCAGGGTTCCAGCAGTATAGAAATGTCTATAACAAATTAAATAAAAAGTGATATTCTACTTAGCAGTTTCAGTGGCTGCACACCAACAAAAACATTTTAAACATTTGGAAGCCAAATAAGTTAGGTAAAATTCTGTTTTCTGAAGTATCTGTTTTTCCAGACAAGGGGATATTTAGTCTTGCTAAGAATAGGTAGTAAACTTTAGATCTGTGCGCAAAATGGTGCAGCTCTTGGCAGGGTCCTTTGAGAATTTAATGGCAGCAGCTAATCATTCCAAATCTTAGCTGCTTGAGAAGAATTCAATGGTTGTTACTGTGTTACTGTATGCAATTTTTGAGAACACCAAAATAAAAGCAAAGGCATTGTATTAATGACCTTTATTTGTTGAGATACGGTGCATACAACAGAACCATCTATATCAGCAATAATATGTTTTAAAAATCATGCTATGACAATTTTGATGAGCAACTCACTATACCCACCCTTCTATTGTTTATCATGTTCAGTATCTCCATCTGTAGATTACACCGATTAAAATAATTAGCATTTATTATAGTGCAATAATAATTCAATAAATAATTCAAGTTTAACAATTATTTTAGTGATGATGTTGTCCATGAGAGATGGTGATACATATGACGGCAGAGATATACATATTGCAGGTATGGGCAAACAAAGAAACACTGCCATACAGATCAGATTGCCTCACAAAGTGCATCTGTGGTGTAATGGGGAAATAGAGTTATTGTGATTAGACTATATTCATGAAAAACATCTTCTGCTTCAAATGGTTTCTTTATTTTGAAAGTCCCTATTTTCAGATGAATTCTGCTGGAGAAACAATAATCTATTCCTGGAGATGATTGGGATTTTGTCTATTATGAATGCATTCATTTACTTTATGTCCCCATTTGTCAAGTTATAAGTGTTATAAAAACAATTCTCTCTACAATAATTTTGCGCTGAAAGAAACACATGCAGCCCAGCCCAATTTCAGTGAATAAAATTCAACGTAAACAACTTTAAAATAATCAAATCACAGGCTATATTCAAACACAAAGCTTATAGTGCACAGTACAATATTAACTGGACAGTTATTGGATGCCAAACAAGCAGTAACCTCTCATCATGAGGAGCCTTGAACTTCTTAAAACATTACTACAGAATCTCTAGCATTTCACTATAAAAAACATCTGTTATGTGTTCCTTTCCTTTCATCATTCCTGTTTGGCAGTAAGAAGGGATGTGTGTGTTTGGGGCGGTGGGAGAAGGTTAGAGAGGGGTACCTGACAAACTAGGATGGGTATATAGAGTTATCACGGATAATGTGCCTGACATCCCACACCCCCTATATTCTCTATATGTATGAATTACTTTGTTTGCTTGCTCATCACAAGCCTCAACTTTATCCTGTAAAAAAACAAGGACAGCCATGGCAGTATTAGGCTATCAGGGAGGAAAAAAGCATTTTGTTTGTCAATTGAAATAATTTACCTCCAGGTTTAATTCAATTTAAGTGATGGGGGTAGAAGTGGAGACAAACATTTTCTCCACAAAAATCATAGATGGGTTTCACTGTTGCTAAAGAGTACAGCTATACTATCTTCAATAGCATTAAACAGTCGCTCATATTGTACAGGCAGTAGGGATGAGACAGACTGGTTGAAACAGAATTAATTCTGAACACACAAAAAAAACTAGAACTAGACAAAAACAAACTGGAATGAATAACAAACCTAGAAGATGAAGAGAAACAATATAAATAAATCAAACGTATAAGACATGAGTAGAGCAAGAAAGTTTTAAAAAAGTGAAAGATTGACAAAGAAAGTACTTCACACATTAGGTTGCAATGCTCAACAATGTACCTAAATCCTAGCAAAAACCTATAACCAGAAGATTTAACTCAAAACACTGTCTACAATCTCTGGAGCAAAGTTTTACAAAGTAATTTGATATGACACTTCTGGCACTTTAAATGAAAGAAATAGGAATTGCACAGCAAAATACATATTGGGAGTTCATTCATAAATATGAAAAAGCATAATACGACTTTTTTTTGCAAGTGAAAGCACCCACGTCTGGTGGAGTATTAATTGGAGCCAACATTTCACTGCCCTAGAACACTTATACAACAAATTAAAGATATGGGAGCATTTAAGTTTACTTGTCAGATAGAAACCTGCAGTGAAATAGACTGATCATAAAATAAAGTTAAAATAATCTTTTAAGTTATTAGCGGAGGTTTTCCCTTCAGCAATAATGAAGAAAATAGCTTTGATGCTAAATTGGATAATTAGCTTTTGAAAGGCTATGAGAACGAATGCAACTAATACCAATAAAATACAACCAAGAAGGAATGCTAAGGCAGGAAAATGAAGTGTGCCCACACGCTTTTAAAATTCATAGCACTCAGCATTACTAATCATTTGTCAGGATAGAAATTGCTCACAATCTAACATTTTAGGAAGCCTCAACCATGAAGCTGAAATATTCCACAAGACAAAGAAAGTTACAATGGCTAATGGGCATATTGCTTTTCTTGTTTAATTTAAATTCATTTCATGATTTATAATGAAATTCACATGTGTAAATACGTAAGATATGCATCACTATGCATATGCAGTAATTTAGAACAGTATTGGCTGTATGCTAATACTGACAGGCTACAAGCAATGCTTGGTTGTCCTGAATCACGACATTTCTTACTGACAAGTATACCCATAAACATTTAACTAGATGCAAGAACTTTCAGAAACCTAGATTAGCCAAGGCACAATTGAACAACTGCCACACACATTATTAGAACTGTTCCATTCTTTAGGAATACATCCTTCTTTCATAGGTGTAAAATATTATGTGAACTTTACAAGCTTTTATACAATTTGCTTCCTTAATGCACACTGTCCCAGACAGAATATACTGATAAGTTAACACCTTGCTACTTGACATTCTTACTTTCTGCAAATTGTTTAAAATATGCATACAATCCAGAGCTTTGTAAAATATAAGTACAGTAATGACAGTTTACCAAACTCATCCTGTATTAAGCCTTAACAGTTTTGTCAAGGTGCTTGAAAACTGAGGCTAATTAACGATCACAGAGTTAACAGTAATACAATTGTGAGACAGCGGTGTCAATCTACACATAAATGTCTGATGCATCCTTGGTAAACATGTTTGTTTAAAATATGTAAGAATGTAAAGAACCACATTACTGTCTTCAGTTATACTTACCCTGATAATTTTACAGTGGTTGGTGTAGGACTAGGTCCGGTTGATATTGTGGAAATTACACTATTCTTCTTTGTAGATAGATCAAGCACTCCATCTGCTAATACATAAAAATCTTGGGATTAATGATTTTGAAAATTTTTAAAGCAATTAAAATTCATGTAGATTAAATTGGCAAATTTATACCAGAGATACATTTTCACGTCAATAAATTATCAATAACTCAAATTTTGCCCACAAAATACACAAACCACTTTACAATACATCCTATGAAGTACTTTGAGGCATCTCAAAGATGTGATAAGGCATTATGTCAAATCCAAGGATTATTTAATATTCTTCAAAAGTTTTGTAAGTTATTTTCTCTCTACTGAGGTCTGTTTTTCACTTTAACTTTCTGTATTCTCTCCCCACCACCACCAATCCACTGCTCTCTCTTATGTATGTGGGTTGTGTAAGAACTCGACCATTGGTTAGATATTATACCAGAGTGAAGTTCCTGGGTCAGCTCTATACCTGTAGGGACTACAAATAGGCCTCTATGAACCTGCTTCTAGAAGTTTACCCATCATTAAATCTGGTGTGGGCAACTGTATCAGATGTTCCAGTTGTTAATATCTGCAATAAATCCATGCTTTTGTAACATGCTGGTTCCTGATCCTTCCTCTAATTCACTACTTGAGGTTGCCAGATCTCCAGAACGTTGCACTCCTACTCCTTCATTTCACCATCAATTTATCCACACTTTCACCACCTCAAGACTGGACTTCAATTCTCTCCTCACAAACTTTCCTATCTTGTAGGGAAATCCCTAGCTAAGTTGTAGCTCATACAACTTATGAGTCTGCAGCATATCCCTTTTCCAACTTCAGTCTCTGCGTCCATTATGATCACCCCCGCCAAACTCCACATGTTCTAGAGCAGGGTGGTCCAACTGATCGTTTACAAAGCTTAGAATACAGATGTTCTTAACCTGCATCTGCGATATAATCTTATTGCGCTCCAGGTGCAGATGTCCTGACTTTTTCTTTCACACCAGTCTTGGACACTGAGGTCAATTGGCTGTGCCCTGATTCACCATCAAACTACCGTAACTAATGCAGCACAAAGTATTAAAAATGTATCTTTCTGTGTCTCACTATCATAAGACACATTACATTTGCCCATGATTCTTAATTTTCATTATTTCTCTAGCATTATAAACTGTTCAAGTAAAATTTTCTAGCTTGCCTTGTTCTGCCTCAAATAAATTATGCTGTTGCAAACCAACAGACACAGAATTGTCACTAATGCTAAATCAAAAAAATGTGAACTATTTGTGGCTCCGATGGCTAATTAAAATCTCTAATTTCAGTTGCAAGATAATCTGGCATTCCTGAATTTAGGTTTAGGGCACAATATCTCAAGATCACAGGCCTGTTACAGCAGGATATAGTTACAACAGACTTGCATTTTATTTCTAGATTTAAAATTACTTGGTCTGTTCAAAATGTAAATTTGGTTGAATTGACCAAAACCCATTTCAGATCTATCTTCTAATCGACCAATAAAGAGATGAGGAATAACAGGAAATCATATGCTAACAGAACAAAGTTTACAATTTAAGCATTCTGTGTTAGTTTACAATTACAGGGCAACAGAATAACTTCCCAGCAAGCAGACCTATGCAATCTTTGACATTACTGTAGCAAAACAAGTCCACTGAACAGGAAGGGGTGTAGTGCTACTTTATGTCAACAAACTAAAAGGAAGTTTTAACTGAAAATATTAAACAATTTAATTAAATTGTGAAAGAGCACATTGTTATTATGTTCAACATTTTCTCTCATTCTGTTGTATGTAATTCTTAAGATAGTAATCGGTTTGATTGAACACAAGGTGGCAGTACATGCTTTTGCTAACTGCAGTATATAAGTGAACATACACCCCGAAGCCCTCACACCAGCTCCGATTTCTGCAACCTCCCTGGACTATCAAACTTACCAAACCTGTGTACAACCTGAGTCTGATTTGATCACCACTTTTCCTTTCTACCACACATTTAGTTCCTGACCAGGACTACTTTTCTCCACCTCTGCTGGACTGCCTCCAACACTCTCACCCCAAAGTCACTGAAACCCTCACCTTTGTCACCTCCTGCCTTGATTCCTCAAAAGCTGCTCTCGCCAGATCCACCTACTAAATTCCTTCGAAACTCCAAACTTGCCATTGTATACTTTTTTTTCTTTTGTTCAATAGTTTAATTTATTTGACCATAGATCACCAAAGTAAAACTTTTGCCTTTCTCGAGTACATACTAATCAAGTTTGAATAGATTTCACTCTTCTTACATCTTAGATAGATATTGTATTTTTGACCATCGCATGACAGGAAAAATATAAAAAGCAATAGGGAAAAAGACAAAAGTACATATGAAAGAAAGCAAAAAATTGAGAATAACATGCAAAAGGACAACAATTTACTTAATGTAAAATCTCCACCTGCTGTTCATAAAGAGTGACTTGCTGCTGTTATAGTTACTTGCCAGACTAATTCAGGACTATTTCAAGAACTGTAAAAGATTAGGAAGGACATGCATTAAGATTCTATATAAACCTAAAATGTTAATCAAAGGAATTCAAAAGAAAATTGGAGAGGTTCTTTTCATCAATGGTCATGGGATGGTTTTCATGTCATGCTTTTTTCCATTAAATTTAAATATTCCCCACTATATAGTCATATGCTAGAAATAGGTTTGCCATGCTTACAAAAGACTAATTCAAATTATTTACCAGTCATTTTCCTCAACTGTAGGTAAGGGAGGTAAATACAACCAGAGTATCACCATGCATTGCATAAGATACTTTCCTCAATCACATCCATCAAGCTGGAATGCAAATCATGTAGTGCATACTACATTTTAAAATCTGTTGAACCAAAGGAATCCTGCAGGACAATAAAAATCCTTATTCTTAAACTTATGACTGAAAATCATAATTTCTCCAAAAATTGAAACAGATTTTACTGATCTGTGGCTGCCAAACATAGGTGAAGATTTTTAAAGTATAGAAAATACAGAACCCTTAAGAGAAACCACAAGAAAGCTCAACCAAGTGGCTAGTGCCTTTCATGGATTATGATGTCTTGATAAAGGTTTTATAGAAGTTTTAATTTTAAAAGGCAATCTATCATATTAAATTTTTGAATAGGCTCTGTATAAATACAGCCTATAGATTTCTCCAGACTGAATATCTCATTTATGACGAGACCTGGTGGTGTAATGTGGATCATCATTCAAATCAGTTGTCCATACATCAATGAGAGAATTACACCACTTGGGTTAGGAAATTGCACATTATGTATAAAGACTGAAGAAGAACATTAAGAGTAATACCAAATAGTACAATAATGATTAGAGGATGGTTAAGGAAGAAGTGGGACTGCTGGGAGCTCAGGAAGGTAATGCGATAGCTGAGCATCAACAGCAGATAATTAAATATTTCGCCTTAGTGCTTATAGGAGGGTGGAAATAAATCAACCTCATTTGATGTCAAGATTTTTTTTGAATGAGATGTATCCAAGAAATCTGAGGGATGTCAATAAGTAAGAGATTGACAACATTTTTCAAATGTGTATACATATGGGAGCTGTCCTAGAGGATTGTCGTTTAAGGCAATAAACAATTGTTTAAGGAAAGGCGATGAGACTCTTGTTATTTATAAGGAAGCTAATTGCAGTCATAAGACTTCTTCGTGGAATAATTAGAAAAAATAGATCTGATAAGGAATACCAGTATGGATTTATAAAAGGAAGATCATGTTGGACTAATTTGAATTCTCTGAAAAAGTAAAGAATGTGGATAAGGGAGATTTGGATTTTAGGCAGGAGTTAGCTGAAGAAATGCAAGAGAAATTTCTGGAAAAATAAATCATATGAAATAGATGGAAAGGTGGCAAAGAAGATATCCATATAGTTGAATAACAGCTGGCAGTAAGTAGGAACGAAGGACCACCCCCCACCCCCAATTGGCAGAGAATCATTAGTGGTG